>NC_135555.1:5125000-5467500 GCF_964340395.1 Glandiceps talaboti | reverse complement strand
CATTCGATTCAATTATTATTATTGAAAAGATCGAAGTGAATTGTGAATAATTTTGAATAACGTGCCCATGAAATCTTAGTGATATAATAATTGAGAAAATACCTCGTGATATTGGCACCAAATGAGTAAGTTTATTCATGATAACGACGGGTGCTTCTTTAAGGATGATAACTTTTGGAGGATAAACTAAATTATTCATTTGGAAAAGCCATACACGGGGCGATAGCCTGATACGTGTGACATATATTGAGTTAAACGTTTCCCGCGTTAAAGTTTGCCATTAAATTTCTAAAGACTCCACTCAAACTTTCAATGAATATTCTTGGAGCTTTATATAATAACATTGGACGGGACATCATTAACTTTATTATAAAGTAATTAATGAAAAAAGAGGAGTTTCTCAAAGTACCTCATAACATTTGAAAGCGTTCGACAAATCTCCTGCAAATCTACAAACAAACAACGTTTGTCATCTATTTATGCTAATGATCACATTATTTAGCTACAGCACACATATAACACGTATTTTGATTCTGACAGTTACATTTAATCATGTAAATGTCCCACTTCAGACTGGCAATATCCCGACACTTCTTTTCAAATCACACATAACATATGTTTCACAGTCATGCATTTCAATAGCTCTTCTGCCTATGAATAATAATTAGGATCGGTATGAGTACTTGTGTTTTTCGCTTTGTTTCGTTATATCATACACATGGCTTTTAAAAAAAAAACTCTTCCAATACACGTCATTATCTTTACATGAGTGTCAGAGATATGTTTCATTAATTTGCCATCCAACCCGTTTGTCCACTAACAATGTCCATTCAGTGCACCAGTTCCCGAGTCATATTTGAATAGCCAATCGTGTTACCTTTGGATTTTTTTTTATCTGCGTCGTAAATGCTGAAGCGTTGAATTTTCAAGAATGTCTAGTGTTCCTTTCCTGTCTTTTGTAATAATTTTTTTTGATATGTTTATTTTATTATAGCTATTCCAATGTGAGTAATTACTAATTTATGGTGGAAACCATCCTGATATACATATTTGAAGGGCGTCTACGTTCGTACCCTGTCACTAAGACATTCGAATGTAACGTTAAAAAACGGTCAGTCATTGACGAGAAAAGCTGATGAATTACAGATGGTGATTTGGAATAAAGTTACCATGGTAACCAAAATAGTGGTGTAACCATGGTAACCAACGCTGCAACAGAACTTTGAACTACTATTTAAGTTTTATTTATTGGGTTACACAATTTGTCAATTTTAATCAAATGTCTAATTTTAAATGAATGTACACGAGTATTAGTGATTTTTACAAATGTAATGTTTTTTTATATTTGATTTTTTTATATTTGATTTTTTTATATAGTGTTTGTGTGAAGCGCATTGAGATTTTCTTTGATTATGTAATGCGCTATAAAAGAAATAAATATTATTATTATTATTATTATTTCACATTTCGGACGATGAACCTTAATCTTGAGCTGTCTTTTTCGCACTTGTTATCGAGTTTGAAATGAAAATTGAAAATTTGCAAAAAATGCGTGTACGGCAATATTTGTTGTACAGAAGTCATTTTGATATTTGTGGAAATGCATATCCTTAATTGCTGTGTTTACTTTTGAAGAACGAACGAGCTGAATACATGCTAGTGACAACAAAGCAATTAAAGTAATTTATGCTGGGTCACGCCACTTCACGTTTCGAAACCTTTGTTTCACGAGTAGATCATTATTTACACGATTGCATCAACATTGTGTAATATTGCATTGCAATATCCGGATATTGCACTGGTACGATGTAATATTACATGTAAGACAATGCTCTACACTAGTCTACAAAAATATGCATGAAACATAGAATGATGTCCCGAACTAGTTTTGCTGATAATTGTTTTTTGTTTTGTTTTAGGTTTTAACGATTTTTTAAGAAGTTACTAAATGAAGAGAACATCCTATCAGACAAAAATGCAGTACGATATACATATTTTGGAAAATGTACCACACTTTGTACATGCTCTATTGTTCATGTGACGTAGAATGTCCAATTAGTACAGACCATGGCTAACAATTAGACTTACAGAGTGGCGATATTGATAACCCACTGGTTAGTGAAATCGCGTAGGATTTTGGGGCACATAGATCCCATTTCAAGTCTTGTGTACGAAAACAAAATTTTAGAAGGGGAAGTAAAAATTTAGAGGTCACATGGGATTCAATTTTACTCTCTAGTCTGTTCCTGAAATCGTGGAAAAGCCAAACCAGATCAAACGCACCTTAACGTAAAGTGCAAACATAATGTGCGCTCATCGAAAACAAAGTTCATAATGACAACATTGATAGAAACACGTCTTCCTCAATTACTACATGGTTAAAATGGATTGGCCAATCACTGGTCTGTTGCTTGCAATGACTTGCTAATTTGTGTACACATCCTCTAATCCGATTGGTCTAAGGGAGACTACATACAGGTGTGTTTGTCGTCCATTCAAAATATCAATATCTTTTCAACTGTCAGTAGTGTTAGGATACTGTTTACGGTGTACGATTTACAAGTAATTTATTGTACCTAACAAAATATTTTTGATTATGAAACACGTTCCAACTAGTGCAGCTGAAAAGGGTTCAGAAGAAGTAATTATTTCGGGTACTTTACGTGATCTATAGTCGGTAGTTCACATCGGATCCAGAACTATATACACAATTGTGTCGTCTGTATTTCTTTTTGGATCCTATAAAGTAAGTATTCAACTGTTTGTCGGCTAGACTCGCATGAAAATGTAGAAAATTAATGACATTTGTTATCTAACGTGATCTGTTATGTAATTTTTGCTATAATGTGAATTATGTACAGTAAATTTTTATACATCCAAACTTATGTAAATTTCAGCGTTTATTACGTTCAACAGAAGAAAGTACTTTAAGAAAACTTTGTATATTTCTTTATAAAGCTTTTCAGACACGAAAAGAAATTCTAAATAAATAGTTTTATGTGAAAAATTCATTGATGTGATTTAAATTTCATCTTGTACGGTTGTTCAGGACAATGTAAACTTGTCAGAAATATAACAAGACAGGAATGTTTTGTTTTACCATATTACCATTTAAAATAAACTCCTTCCTTTGTGTCAAAAACAAACCTTTGATATATGCCATCGATTCACTTGTTTATTTTATTTTCCTTGAGAAAAAATTGACACCACTGGCATCGCCTTTCTCTCTGATTGTCATCAGTTTCAACAACATTAACCACCGTAGAACTGTTACAATAGACGTCGGCGCGGCATGCTCTATTCCGTCACTAGAGGGCAACAGCGGTTATTTCCGAATGGCGAATAAACAATCGTAATCAGAATCAAGTTACGTCTTTTCCCGCTTGGAATAAGCCTTCAACCGTAATGTACCTGTTGTGAAATATCTTGATACGATAACGCGTATAGTCTCTGCGTTACCCCGTATTACTAATGAGTACACTCAAACTTGATTGAGATTTGAACTACAAAACAATTTCTAATCAAAAGTCAAGAACTGCACTTATGAAATGCTGCCATTTAGAGTTTCAAAGATAATGTGTCGGGAGTAGGACGGGATGTGGCGGGTACGGTTTGAGAGCGGATGGGGGAGAGAGTGGGATTTGCCATGCAACAACACGTGTGGTAACAGATGATAGATATTGCTCAAGTTTCGATCTAAATCGCATAATATATATGTAATGATATAAACACTAAAGCTGAATTGTCTGTACTTGATGGTGGGGGTCACATTAAAATAGCACTTAGTACGATTTCGTTCAGTAAGGCCAGAGTTGTTATAATTTCACAAATAAACATTCATCTCCAACACTCACTGAAACATCAATTAGAAAAGAGATATACCTATGCAGACCACACTTTTATTACACAATGAGAAAAACATGCAGATATTTCTAATTTCATATAACAAGAGCAGAATATCCCATCCTAAAAGGGTCTATTTTTACAATATGACATGAGAATATAATTTTTATTTTAATGAATATAAATTGTGCATGTACATGAACATACACAATACGAATATCAATGAACACATTATGAACAATGAAGATTACATACATACATACATACATACATACATACATACATACATACATACATACATACATACGTACGTACGTACGCTCGTACGTACATACAGATTAGTGCAGCGTGTGGTGCGCCGCCAACGACTTTATTTTACAGAGCAATACAAACAGTACATAGCATAGTGTTAGTAATATTTTGGTTATCAACGAATATACAGACTACGGCTGTTTATCTGTCGACCATACGTGATCTTCTCAGAAGCCCCAGCGGGAAATGTAATATGCAACCGGAATGGTAATAATTGGAAGTAGCATATGTACCACCACAGCACCAACACCCTCGCTGCATTCACCGGCCTCTGAAAAAGCCATCAAACATAATCGACTATTAGTTCAGAGTTTAGACTACAAAGATCCACAAGGTCATATTGGCATATGACAATATTTAGAATCTCTAAAATGCAAGTTCAATCTAGCCCCCTCAACGGTTACTACATGTAAAAACTATCCACAATTATGGGCGAAAGCGGGAATCGTCACCATCCAATTAACAATTAACTCTATGTTTAGGAATTTGGGTGTGTTCTCACTGCACCCATTATAAAGTCGTAAAGGTCGACCGCATACGGATAAGTCGTAACACTGACATGATTGTCCTTACGTTTGTGGATAGGACGGTCTCAGGTCAAACTGATATTATGCAATTTAGTCGTTTGTGATGATATGTTTACTACCACGTTACTAGGTGTGAACAAAAAGTAAAACAAACTCGCACAGCATGCCATGTCGCTTGTCTATTTATAAATTATAACAGTAATAGTGTCACAAAGCGTTTGTCATCAGCACCATGGCAACATAGAAATTTAATAAAACTTTTTAATGCACATAATAACATAGTGTTAGCACATACAATAATAGTAACTGTACATAATAAACTATTAAATGCACATAATAACATAGTGTTAGCACATACAATAATAGTAACTGTACATAATAAACTATTAAATGCACATAATAACATAGTGTTTGCACATACAATAATAGTAACTGTACATAGAATAATACAGTATGCACATAATAACATAGCGTTAGCCCATAAAATAATAACTGTACATAATAAACTATTAAATGCACATAATAACATAGTGTTTGCACATACAATAATAGTAACTGTACATAGAATAATACAGTATGCACATAATAACATAGCGTTAGCCCATAAAATAATAACTGAACATAATAAACTATTTAATGCACATAATATCATAGTGTTAGCACATACAATAATATTAACTGTACATAGTAAACTATCAAATGCACATAATAACATAGTGTTAGCACATACAATAATAGTAACTGTACATAATAAACTTTTAAATGCACATAATAACATAGTGTTTGCACAGACAATAATAGTAACTGTACATAGAATAATACAGTATGTGCTTTCCATAGTTTTCCCCAGTACAATCGTATATATAAAACTGTTGATAGGACCATGGATGTTTATCTCCCATTATGCATCCATGATTGGACACAACATCGCCATCGGCAACACATACATTCATGCATGTGTTCTCTCTCTCTCTCCACACATATACACATATTCAATGTTACTAAAGACGTATATTATATTATATCATGCTACTATGGGCCATTCTGATTGGATAATAACTGTGGTAAAATCCCATTTTACCACGGCTGGCAGTGGTAAAATGGGCCCCTAAACTAGCATATGAATAGTACTCACAAAAAAGAAGCTAGTGTTCGTTCTTATACCAATAAGTTAACACTTCCTCAGAGTAAAGGTATGTCAGGTATCCTGTACAATAGTTTGGGTTACAGTAGTCCAAATAATTCCACTGATGACCTTGCGATCGAAAACAACGATCGATTAGTGGCTTAAACATCACTGGCCATGGCTGATAAGACACAAGTTCCCCCATGCAACGAGCCGTCAGCGTCCTGCTCTCGTTGAATCAAGCAACACCAATTTAACTTTTAACCATCAGTCAAGTGCGTCAGGATTATTTCAAAACTGTACATTTTCAGTCAATGTTGAATTTGTTAACCATTAAATTAAAGTAGACTGTGTAACGTCGCGTCTCTGATTTACTGCCTCGAGCTTTCTCCATTCAACTGAGTCAACGCCGAGACATCTATTTTTAGCAGTGTACAAGATTGTATTGTTCTTATGTAAATATCCAAACAAAATTGTTACTTTCTTTGACCTCTTGCCCCGTTTTCTTCGTTGCTCTAGTTTTCAACGCGTTTTCGTTATGCATTATATGATGTAAATAAAGTAATTTATCAATGCAATGCAATGCAGTGTATGATTTGTGTTCATGCAGTGTGTGTGTGTATGGGCGACATGAACGTATCCACTCATCAAAATATGCTCGTTCCCGACGATGTATTACCGACGATCTTTTCCTGTACGAGCGAATTCGCCTTTTCAGGCATATAAATAACCACAGAATCACATTTAGAAGAAATAGACACATATTTTGATATAATATAATAGCAATAACCCCCGCCGAAGGCGGGTATACACTCGAATTTGGTACAATTCGCTCCATATAGCACTCGCCATTCGGCTCGTGCTATATGTCGCGAATTGTACCAAAATCTCGTGTATACCCGCCTTCGGCGGGGGTTATTGCTTAAATTTACACGTACCTTCTTTGTCACAGCATGTACCTGACCAACCACGGTCGCATTCACATGATTCCGCCATAGGTGACCCATGCCCATTACAACCATCATCGGCACAATCTGCTGTTTCCGACAACGAGTAAAAACACTGGCCGCCGCAGCTTTCCTGTACCGTCTTGCTTCTCGTTCGGGTTCTTGTCCCAGACGATCCACATTCGATTGAACAATTACCCCAGGTTGACCAAGCTGATACTTGACAGGTGACAGTAGGACACGCTGTACTAAGGGCGCCAGGAGTCGTTGAAACCATGCCACATTCCACCACGAATGTCGCAGGTGGGAACAGAGCTAGAGCCCCAATTATTAGTAGCTTGATCATTTCTAGACGAAAGTTGAAAGAAATATATGTAATATTAATTCGGTTTTGGTTTACTTGAAAATGTTTCTAATCCCACCTTCACTCTGAGATTTATGTTTGTCATTTTCTAACTTTTTTATGAAGAAACGACACATTTGTGATAACTTTTCGTTTGCTGTTGAAAACCATGATTATTCGACGTTCACAATTATTTGACATGCTCATTTAGAAACAAACAAGCAAATAAACAAACAAACAAACAAACAAACAAACAAACAAACAAACAAACAAACAAACAAACAAACAAACAATTACATTTCGAAATTTTGTATCATAGAAGACCGAAAATTCTTTGTGTCAACATTTCTGTATGATAGTTTATAAACCCATACATAGGATGCCATAACAGCTACATGCATATGTATATGACAGAAGTCGCCTCTGAATCTAGACAGTTCCATTGCACTTGGTCATAGACTTATACCAGTGACTTACAATCAAGGTAAGGGGCCGAGCATTTTTAAATGACTGTTGGGGACCGGTGGAGTTGAACATGGGTTTTCTCAAACTGACCCTCACCAAGCAGCTCCAATGACCAAAGCCAAAGTGAGCCCCTGTAAAGATCACATTTTCAAAATTGACCCCCGGCCTACATACAGACCTGTATATTGTATCATCATTTTATAGGTCCTACTATGGGATGTTACTAGAACACCATATGAATATAATTGAATATTGCTATTTATTAAGAGAACACTGAACACGTTATTTTTGGTACAGTTTTTGTTTTCTTTGTACATGTTTATCTAGAATCTATGGAACATGTAATTTCGTCAGGATATCTCAGTGCACACCATAAATCAATGGCAGACTATAATTACTTGCACTTAATACAACTCTTTCTATTAAAATTAGTCTTTACAAATGTAACAAATGCTGACAGAAAGCAACAAACTATTTTTTGATAATGCTACAGTATGTATACCTGTTTGTGGTATTATACATCGCGCAGTACAACACAGAATCGAATACAACTCTCAGTGCAGTGTATTAATATCAAATTGTACATTATTTTCAATGATTTTATGGCGTTCATTATTACATTCAGATGTAGCTAATATCATAATGCTTCTACAATTTCATTCAGAACAAGTTTTTACCTTGAGAATGACAAATTGATTGAAACACAAATGGCATGTTCAATCACCAGTTAAAACTGCCGTCAATATATATACCCAGTGGTGACTCGAATTTAATGAAAATGAAAGCTAATCATATACTTAATACACAACTAGCCATTCTTAAATACTATATACCCCAATACTAAATGTTTGAATATCTTTTTTGAAAAAATAGTGCACATGCTAATGTGGAAAAACGCGGATGGGGAGAGTAAGAGAGGGGTATCCCCTCCCGTAGAAATATTTGACAAATTACAGGTGTTCAGGTGTCATTTCACGGCACCAAAATGACACTTATTTTGTCAATTTCCAATGTGACCCCCACTTCAAGTTGTGTTTTCAAAATAACCCCCCCCCCCCCAAAAAAAAACAACAAAAAACCACCGCCCCATGTCGGTTAAAAATGTCCAGCTCCTAATTATGATCCCAATCAAAGAAACATTGTCTCGCCACACCTTGCAAACAACCCCCACCGCTCCCTTCCGACCAGAAACGTATTGACTGGTATTTCATCTCTCCAGTTCTGTTAGATATAGCTGTAACAGAACTTAAACTGTCATGGGTTCCCGTAATAAAACAATATCGCACATGATATGCGTAAAAACGCTGTAAGTCGAACAGTATCGGTTTGTTCCTACTTATGTTTTTACGGCTGACGAGTTCTAGACTGTCTACCAATGAATTGAACACCAGGATTGGATTGCTGAATCGAAAAATGGGGCAAACTTAAAACAAAACTCGGCAGTCGCCGTCCCTATGAGCGCTCTAATACTCACGCAATATACATTTTGTACTCACCTAGTAGCGATGTCGATCGTCTTACAATTCACAATTTACCTATAGACGGCAGATGTGGAGAGCGACTTGCAACTTACTCAACTGCGATCAGCGACTTGCAAAACTGAAGGAAAACGACCTTTCACTTGTAAAAGTAATATGTATAACAACGACCAAACTATGACATGTTGGTTGCTATGAACGGCGGCCCAGAGATGACAAAGGAACAATACATTTGTGGAAGAAATAATTAAATTTTTGAGAGCAAAATATTCAGTACAAGGATAAACAATTTCTTTCATAGGACAACAAATTATTTTTTTGGGTTCAAAATAGAAATATCAAAGCAAAAAGTTCAAATTTGTAAGACAAAACTTTTTTTCCAAGAGCAGATACACAACGTAGATGATTTTAAAATTCACCAATCTTGATCGATGATACCACCGACCCTATGATACTTTTACGACAATGTCAGCTCTCCTCTAGTATAGTGTAATGTTCCTGGACCAGACAATAAAAGAGTACGTTGTTAAAATACTTGTGATGGCTATATACGATTCTTTACAAGCCTAGGAATGTCGGCATTGTCGCAGTATAAAGACATGTCTATTATGTGACATCTATAATTTATTTAGTTTATTGAAAGGACATTGACAAGTACGGTGGCCCACAGGTGACAGACGAAAACTACATTTGTGCTATAAATAATTAATTTTTGAGGGCAAAATATTTAATAAAAGGATAACACTTTTATTTCATATGACAAAACATTAATTTCTTGGGTCATAATAGAAATATAATTAATTTTTGAGGGCAAAATATTTAATAAAAGGATAACACTTTTATTTCATATGACAAAACATTAATTTCTTGGGTCATAATAGAAATATCAAAGCAAAAAAACATACAATTCTGTGTCAAATAAATTCTTTTTACAGAGCATAAAATTAATTTGCGAAACGAAAATCTTTATTCGCATGGCCCAAACTTTATTTTCGAGTGATAACATTTCAGTTGCGGGATAAAATGTTTGATTGTTGGTGCAATGTTTGAAACATTAGAACCGTTTTTTTCTAAAGTTTTCTAACAAGACTTAAAATACCCCATTGAAAACTATTGATCCTTAGAGCAGTACACCAAGTTTTCGTGAAAAAACTCTAAATTTGTGTAAAAAGTATATAATTATCAAGCCGGAATATGAATTAAAGTCCATTACAAGCTTATACTAGTTCTGACTGCAGAAACAACATTTGTCACCATACAACCTCCTTTTCTTATCAACGAGATTTACGTAACACAGGATGCAACATTAATGTTTGGGGACGAAACATTAATATGCGAGGACAAAATTTTCTCTTTGCTTGACGGAAGTTGGACTGCATGACGGAAATTGATTATATATCCCACAATCCTCGGCACACTCTTGGCAGCTATTTCAACTTGGCGACCAGCACTATATCTGATCATGTCAAGTGGTAAACACATCAATTGTTTCCAGTGTATAAATGTTTTTTATTAAAGATAATAAAGGACGGAAACACCATTCCCATCAATACTAGTATTCCTGGACCCAATCTCATTAAAATCTGATGTGGTGAAAGCAGCTAAATGCTTTATTTACCTCTATTTCCATGGTTTTGTGATGTTTCCCATGCAGGCGGCGATCACTCGGAACAAAAGCAAGCGACACAAACTATCGAAATAGAGATAAATAAAGCATTTAGCTGCTTTCACCACATCAGATTTTAATCAGCGATTGTCCTGGACCAATGGGGAAAAATGGACCGATCGCATTCTCAAGATTTAAAAGTTATATTGAAAATGATTGTGTCCTGTGGAATAGTTGTAGAATATATATCATGAGAGTTGGACCCTGAATGCACAATACCTCGAAAAACAGACAGACTAAAAACGAAGAATGTACCTCTGCCCTATACATTCCAATGCTGATCTAGGTACTGAGAATGGTACTGTGGCTGTAATATAGTGCTTTGGTTTGGGATGAGCCAGATGCTCATAGATATGTGACTTCACGACATAATCACAGAATTGAGGCCTGTTATCGAGAGATTATGAAGAGTATTTCAGTTCTGAATTTATGGCAGGGGATCTGAGGACAAATGGGGGGGGGGGCAACAAATTGGAGGTTTTAAAGGGGGGGGGGGCATGGAAATTCTGATCGTTTGAAAGGGGAGGGGCACGAAATGTTTAGCTCATGATTTGAACCAAAGTACACCTCGGGAGTGGTCGTTTACAGAGTACATTTGAACATTTCTTGCAGCTTTGCCACAATGAATTCAAAAGCCTACAGTCAGTGATAACTCGGATGGGTGATTACTATACGAAATATGTATGCCTTAATCTCTCTTCTCCCTCCCTCCCTCCCTCCGTCTGTCTGTCTGTCTGTCTGTCTGTATGTCTGTCTGTATGTATGTATGTCTGTCTGTCTGTCTGTGTCTCTCCCTCTGTCTGTCTGTCTCTCTTCTGTCTGTCTGTCTGTCTGTCTGTCTGTCTGTCTGTCTGTATGTATGTATGTCTGTCTGTCTGTGTCTGTCTGTCTGTCTGTCTGTATGTATATATGTGTCTGTCTGTCTGTCTGTCTGTCTGTCTGTCTGAATTTGGTTTTAGTGGACATGATCTAATCACCAACTTTAATCACACGCATAACATGTACTATTAAAAGGCCATGATGTATTGTGATGTATGCTCCCAATATAAGAAATTGATGTCAAAAACGAGATTTTCACTTTCCATTGGGATAATGGACTCCAACTTTTGAAAAGACAATTAATATAAGCACCTTAAAAAGTTAAAATTGTGTTACAATACTCATCAATGACGCTATTGTATATTTTCTCAGTTTAGTCGCCTGTTGGCGTTGTTCATGCTGCAAACTACTAGTATAGCATCTTTTCTTGATTCTATTTATTGCTAAAATGAATACTTTGAAACCGACATTTTTCGATGTTTAGCCATGTAAGCTTATTCTTCAATACATCATGAATTACTTCAGAGATGCCTCTTACACACAATGAAATCAAAAGATTCTGTAAACAAAATCCCTTGGAAAAAAAGGAAGTTAGTTTCACCAATATCTATAATTGAGATTCACCCGTTGTTTTTATGTATTCATATAATTACTACTTTGCCCACGTTAACACACTACCAACACTTTAAACAGTTCTTATAAGACGAAATGTCATTTACAATGTACTGATAACTGGTTTTATTTATGGACATTGAAAAAAAACCTTTTAAATTGCTATGGATTCACGCGGCATTTTGGTAATGTCACGGCTATTCATCACATAAGGCTACGGTTAGAATTTACGGCAGGGAGGAGGGGGGAAGAAAATATTTTGGTCAAAAGAATTTTGAAGCCCCCCTCCCCAATAATTTTCGTAACCCCCGACACATATTTTAATATGTATAATTATAACCCCCCCCCCCCCCCCACACACACACACACACCTTCCGTACAACTGTATGGTACACTGCATTAAAATGAAAGTGACAGTCGATTACAATATAAGAGATTTAAATTTCATTACCCAACAACATGTCTTACATTGGGCTGTAACCTACACTTTGAAATACTTGGCCAGCAGGGTTTTTTCTTTCAATTTTGATTTGGGCAGAAACAGCATCACTCATGATAGCTTGTGGGGAGGGCCTGGGAGGGGTTGCTCTCCCACAGAGTTTGATACAGATACAGGTAAATAAAAGAATGATTACTTAGGTCACTTTGAATTGCTGTACAGCAATAGAAAAAAAATCTATATTTTTGCTACAGAAACTGTACAAAGATATTGAGGCCATTATAATATACCAGAGAGAGAGAGAGAGAGAGAGAGAGAGAGAGAGAGAGAGAGAGAGAGAGAGAGAGAGAGAGAGAGAGAGAGAGAGAGAGAGAGAGAGAGAGAGAGAGAGAGAGAGAGAGAGAGAGAGAGAGAGAGAGAGAGAGAGAGAGAGAGAGAGATAGATAGAGACAGACAGACAGACAGACAGACAAAGATAGATAGAGACAGGCAGACAGACAGACAGACAGACAGACAGGCGGAGGGAGGGGAGGGAGGGAGGGAGAAGAGAGATTAAGGCATACATATTTCGTATAGTCATCACCCATCTTATCACTGACTGAAGGCTTTTGAATTCATTGTGGCAAAGCTGCAAGAAATGTTCAAATGTATTCGGTAAACGACCACTCCCGAGGTGTACTTTGGTTCAAATCATGAGCTAAACATTGCGTGCCCCTCCCCTTTCAAACGATCAGAATTTTCATGTCCCTCCCCTTAAAACCTCCAATTTGTTGCCCCATCCCTCTTGTCCTCAGACCCCCTGCCATAAATTCAGAACTGAAATACTCTTCGTAATCTCTTGATAACAGGCCTCAATTCTGTGATTATGTCGTGAAGTCACATATCTATGAGCATCTGGCTCATCCCAAACCAAAGCACTATATATAGTTTGTGTCGCTTGCTTTTGTTCCGAGTGATCGTCGCCTGCATGGGAAACATCACAAAACCATGGTAATAGAGGTAAATAAAGCATTTAGCTGCTTTCACCACATCAGATTTTAATGAGATTGGGTCCAGGAATACTAGTATTGATGGGAATGGTGTTTCCGTCCTTTATTATCTTTAAAAAAACATTTATACACTGAAAACAATTGATGTTTTTACCACTTGACATGATCAGATATAGTGCTGGTCGCCAAGTTGAAATAACCGGCAAGAGTGTGCCGAGGATTGTGGGATATATAATCAATTTCCGTCATGCAGTCCAACTTCCGTCAAGCAAAGAGAAAATTTTGTCCTCGCATATTAATGTTTCGTCCCCAAACATTAATGTTGCATCCTGTGTTAAGTAAATCTCGTTGATAAGAAAAGGAGGTTGTATGGTGACAAATGTTGTTTCTGCAGTCAGAACTAGTATAAGCTTGTAATGGACTTTAATTCATATTCCGGCTTGATAATTATATACTTTTTACACAAATTTAGAGTTTTTTCACGAAAACTTGGTGTACTGCTCTAAGGATCAATAGTTTTCAATGGGGTATTTTAAGTCTTGTTAGAAAACTTTAGAAAAAAACGGTTCTAATGTTTCAAACATTGCACCAACAATCAAACATTTTATCCCGCAACTGAAATGTTATCACTCGAAAATAAAGTTTGGGCCATGCGAATAAAGATTTTCGTTTCGCAAATTAATTTTATGCTCTGTAAAAAGAATTTATTTGACACAGAATTGTATGTTTTTTTGCTTTGATATTTCTATTATGACCCAAGAAATTAATGTTTTGTCATATGAAATAAAAGTGTTATCCTTTTATTAAATATTTTGCCCTCAAAATCAATTATTTATAGCACAAATGTAGTTTTCGTCTGTCACCTGTGGGCCACCGTAGACAAGCACTGATCCCGTGACCTTGATATTAGTTGCAGCTATTAAAAATTGCTTTGTTCTTTATTTTCTCTTTTTTTCAATCGGCGTCGTAAGGATTTGTGAATCATTCAAATAAAACGTCCACGCAGAGAATGCATTCTTGATTGTATCAATAAATACCAGAATCTAGAGTAAGGAGAAGGTTACATTAATTTGTCAATATTGAAAAAACAAAAATCGTTATATTTCGCAAAGGGGGGGGGGGGTCGTCGAACAATTTATGAAAACTGGGCCTTTAATGATATAAACATCGAGGTCGTTCCGTATTATAAATATCTTGGTCTTATTTTGTCCTGTCGCAATGTATGGACTAAGGCTGTTACAACTCTGGCTGGTCAAGCCAACAAAGCCCTAAATAGTGTACTAAGCATTAGTAAACGACTCGATCACTTTCCATTTATTTCTCACTTTAAGATATTTGACTCCCAAGATTATGCCAATACTATGTTATGGGGCTGAAATATGGGGCGTCCAGTATTATGACGTCATAGAAAAATTCAAAGGAAGTGGTGTAGACGATAAACGAAGCCGTGGTGGGGGAATGTGGACGTACTTCTACAACTATTATATTGCTCAAATGACAATGACCTTCAACACAGACACCTTAACAGTGATCATGTGAATGTAACGATTAGCAATCTTAATTATGATAAGCTTAATACTTATGTAATTTACCGCTGCTCACATTATCTGTTAAATATTAACATTAATAAATAATACCATGATGATTTCATTCATACAGTGTAGAGTTGTCGTCTGACAGAATAGCATTCAATAAAATGTCATGAAGAGCATGGATTTTTTATTGCGTTTCACCCATCTACTGATGGTCGCGAGTTTGCTCGTTTGCACCATTCATGTTTGCGGTAAGTTTGTGTACAGATATTTCATTTTCACCACATCTTATAATTAATGCATTAGAATAGTAATCAAGATTCGTCAAGGAAGTCTATATGGGTGTTTCGACTACCGCAATTTAATGCTGTTGATTTTAAAATCTTAGTAAATTAAAATGCATTATTTTCCTACATGGGTGTCACAGTTGAATTTATCACAACATTCGTTCATGAACTACGCAGATGCATTGGGAAACGTTATGTCCGGGTTTGGTTCGGAAGTATCTTTTGGTTAGTGTAAAAAAATAACTTGGAGAAAGACAATTACTGAAAATTGAGGAATCCAGTTTGTTTAGCCTAGTGGGACAACGAATATCTTCAAACTCTGATGTTATGTAGTGATATATAACTGACACGAAAATATAGTCCACATTTGTCTAGGTAAGAAGCAATGGGTAAATAGCGTAAATTTAGAAGATTACACGTACCGGTACATGTATTCATATATTGGCTGCTCTTCAATATTTTCACTGAGTTTACGCATAGTGGGTGGAGGGTCTATGACGATAAGGTGAACATACTAAGTAGGTTTAAGTCATTGCCAATATCTGTTTATATGTTTCACTGTCGCTGGAAGACTTTGAGAATGTTCAAGAATTGACTGAATATAATCGATAAACTATCGTACAAACGCCTATGGATTTCTCTCCGGTAAAGATAAGAATTTTCATTGCGAAATTTTGGTTTTAAGACGGCGACAGTATAGCATAATCATAGCCCAAAAATATTGACGACGAAAATTATCGCTTATCGCAGGAATTGCACGACAATGCTGTCAGGGACGACGCACCCAGTAGCGGTATTTGGTTTGCTTGAATTAGACCCCATTCTGTGTACAGTACTCTTTGCTTAATGTCATTGTCACAATACAATTAAGTTTGTACAATATTTGTAAATGTTTGCACTTGTTACTAACAAAGTTGTCTTGAATTTGACCCGACTTGTCGTTGTGGTGCAATCAACGCCATTAAGAAAATTCCCTTGTTGGTATAGAAACCTACTGACTACATTTGTGCTAGCTCCAGACTCGTGTCTAGTACACATCATCTTCAATTATATAAACCATGACCAATCAATTCCTCACCGCTAATTTTAAAACCGGTAATTGCAGTTTAACAACGGTGATGTGTACTCACCAATGGGCAAATGATTTGAGAACTTTAGGTCATACCTAGTGTACAACAGAAATTTGAATTTGATTTGCAGTGTCGACACATGTAGTGTCCGAAAAAGAAAGTGTATTCATCCCTTCTGACAAATTCATACTGAAGAGACTAGAATAATTTAGATTAAGTTCTATTATAAACTATCTAATAGTATGAAGATTACCATCGCGAAACCTTCAAGTTCACGTTTGCCCCAAAGTGCAAGATAAGTGAAGCACTGATTATGAAACAGCCAAACATTTACATGGCATGTTCTGTAACTAGTGTGGTAGCTAGGTAATACATGTATATGTATAATTTTATGTCTAGTTCTGTTTGAACCCTTACATGAAGTAAATTTTAAAAAAATTATGAAAGAAACAGAGACAAGAACAAATATATATATGTACCACAGGCCAACGAACCTGACTGGTCCCTGACATGTGTTTGAAAATGTTTGTCATGATTTGACAAGTGTCCTGGTTGGAGAGGTACTAGCAGGTTCAACAGTACACTCGAACTTGTGCATCATATCCCTGCCTAGACATTTTTTTCCTAGCAGCAACGGTCCATCTTTTTTTTCCATCACCCACTCATATCCGGATTTTTTTTCAAGCAACTCCATTTGGCATCTCCCCCCCCCGATCTTCCAAGCCCCCCCCCCCCCAGATATCAAATGGTCCACTCCTTAACACTTACATGTTCAATTTTAAATAATACCGATAATAGCACGAGGATTTAGGTCAATCTTTATCTGCTTTAAACATACAGTTGTAACATTGATAACGGTAATTTAATGAAGGCGTGGAACGAAAATTACGTAAGCTCTGAATCAAGGTACTAGTATATGTACTACATTTTCTCCTGTCAGAATAAAAGCGAATAAAAAGTCGACGAATCACAACTTAATTGGCAGCTGTTGTTAAGGCATTCTTTATAAAACATATGGCTTGACACGTCGCCTGGTAATTCAAATTAATGAAATTGGCATAGAATGATGGAAATGCCACGTGGTGAGCAGCGATTCCAGACTTTAAAGAGAATACAGCAATACTACTGTAATATCATCATTTTCTTCATTCATATTTTGTCTATATTATCAATTTAGTATTTAGATTTTGTCACCAAAGTACTTTGAAAGTAGAAAGCAATTGGCAAATTAGAAAGAATCATGACTACATTGTGAGCAGTATATTCAAAACAATATATATATATATATATATATATATATATATATATATATATATATATATATATATATATATATATATATATATATATATATATATATATATATATATATATATATATATATATATAGTTTTGGTAGTACTGGAACTCTTTCTTGGTTGTAACTCGGAGTTTCACGCATTGTGCGATCATCAGACAACTTGATACTCACCGAGTTATATACACACACACACACACACACACACACACACATAATATGCTTTACAGCCGTAATGAGGACGTCGACAAAGGATTTTCAACTTGTAATTACAATTTATTGTATTTTGCTGGGGTATAGATTGCTTTGTTGATGTTGGAATTTTAGCAGAGATACTAATCAGAACAACCAAAGTACTGGAAACGTGAAGCGCCTTCACTACCGAATGTAGCATGTTCACTGTGGTGTTCAGATACATTGATTAGCTGGTCGTACCTCCCGAGTCTTAGCCAGGGGGGCTAGAAGGTGCGTAACAGCTAACGATGTATCGCAGTGAACAGACTATACATCAGCAAGATATCCGTATATGATCTCCAAATCCATGCTTGGCTTTGGAGAAAGATACAAAGGCATTGATATCATGCTCTAGATTACTAACGATCAAATACCTATAGTTTGACGGCAACTCAAGCTGAGTTCTAAAAGATACACGTTTCTTTTTACAGTTTATGTTTTGACTTGTATGATCATGAAGGGTTATAGTTTGTTTCACGAGGAAATATAGCTACTGATGACTTTGTTTGGTGGGATGGAGGGGCAATCATCTAGAGGTTGTGTAAAAGGACGCTTTGACATACTTTTGTGACCCGTAATATTGTTATATCTAGTTGTTGTCATGTTGATAATTTAATAGGCATTCAAATTACATTCACAATAGTTAACCTTTGATAGCAATGTTTGACCATCCCGTCTAATCTCTACGGTATCATTTGTTCAAGATTGTACTAGGTCAAACTGGTATATTTAACGTAAGAAGATTAAGTAATGCATAGCGGTGTGGTGTGGTATGGTATACTATTGAAATATGAGGAATGGCCAGAATTTTACCGGCAAATTGAAAGAGCAAAAATGATCGGTGTCGAGTGTAAATCTGTTATGACCAAAAGTTCATCCACATGTATTGTCTGCATCATGCTGACGATTGAGAGAAAACGTTGACAAATTATACAATCTCGCCCACTCGAAATTATCCCATTTCATTGATCAACATACTCAAGTGTTTATTTTGTGGGCCGTGTCGGTGAATCCTGATGCAACAAAAATTTCATCTAAATTCCAGAAGCGATCTCGAATTTGATTTCGGTATACTTCTGAGTTCCTCCACGAGTCTAAGAGAAAGCGAATTACTTTGGCGAAATAGTAAAAACAACAACAACAACAACAACAACAACAACAACAACAACAACAACACCAGCAACAACAGCAACAGCAACAGCAAATATAGGAATCAATCAAGCTAGAAATTGTTGTAGGATAGTGGTAGTTACATTTTGTATAAATTTTATCAGATTTATTCCACGTCTAATCTTAGTATTGGATATAAATGAATATGAAATATATCACTACGAGAAAAACATATGAATTTCATGCAAGGTAAGGAATACAGAGAAAATCTTGGTGCAACGTCTATCATGATGTACTTTTTTCTCAAACAAATGGGTAACCATTTCAACAATACCATGGTTGATCTATGATTTACAATGACGTCATCGCCGAGTCTCCAAGCTAAGTATACTCCATAGAGAGGCAAAGTTCAAACTATTTAAGTATCGATATCAGTCATATCTTTAATATTTGAAATTCCTAAAACAAATTTTATCATCAGCAGTGTTTACTTCTATGATTCACATCTATGACAGGATACTACTACTTCGCAAACCAAAATATCACGAACAGTCAAATGAAATCACATGGGCGACGAAATGGGTTGTTAATCCCAGATATTGCATGAAAAATGTCTTTTACAGTAATCAAAATGTACCCTTAGATTAGAAACTTCAAAAGTGATTTTATTCTTGTACAAAAATACTAGTATAAGCTTAATGTTGTCTATTAGCTTGCACGTAATAAATGAGATAGTTCTTATCAGTTTTCCATAGATCGGGAGGACTACAAGACTTAGTAGTAGTGGGTTGACAATTATAGCATGAGCGAGCGCCCACAACGACGAAATCTTTCATAGTCGTCAAATTATCATGCACCTAGAATCGCGTGGTCATGACTATGTAAATTAAGAAGACACAATAGGGTCGTACAATACTTTCCTATATATCACACACACACACTGGTAGTCCACGGTTGGTATATGGCCCAAAACATGGAACATGGTTAGGATTTGAGTTTTGAGTTTAGTCGCAATTTGATAACATTTATTACATGATTACATTTGAAGCAACACCTGACTTTTAGTAGTTGTACATTTGCAGTCACGTAAGATTATTTCCTGCGATCTACCATTTGAATGTATCTTTACCTATGATGATGACGCCACTGCGAAAATCAAATCGTCAGATGACAACCTATAAAGGCCAGTATATTCAAGGTGAACGCAATCAGTGTGTAAGATACTGTAACAGTGGAACTCACACATATGTTGGAGCGCCACCAACAATCCATTACAGTCTGGGAAACAGTGCGTATTAAAAAGGCTAGTGGAGTGTAAATCATTTGGCCCCACTCCTCTAACTATTTCCATTTTGATTCTTGTCAACAGCCATGTCATCAGAAGCATCTGTAAGCACGAGACGAGAAACGGACACAACACTTGATGAAAACATATCTCCTACGATTTCTTCAACTTCGTCTTTACCAATACTTTCATCGGCATTAACGCAACCAACAGATGAAATAAGTACCTATTCTGATACAACAATAACAACTTCTAGTGGAGACACGAACACAACATTTTCTGAAAAAGTGACACTTTTTGATCCCCATACAACTTCCTTAGGTTATGTTTCACCCACAGAGGAAGCGATTACAAAGTCAAGTATTACTTCACCCCATTTCCCCATAACTACAACGGAACATACTACGACACAAATTGTAACATCAACTTATTCGTCAGTAAGTAAAGACGATGGAACAACAAGGAGTAGCGTATCAACGTCTAATCTACAAACGCATCCCGAAGAAGAAACGACATCAGAAAGTTTGAAAACTATTGATTTGAAAACAAGTTCAGAGAAAGAAACAACAACGTCAGGTGTAGCGACAACTAGTTTGATAAAAACGACACAGGAAGGAAATTCAATGGCTAGTGCATCGCATCGTGAGACGCAAACTACAACAGGACACGGCAGGACAACAAGGCCAATAACGATTGATTTATCAACCATTTACAGTAAAACCGCAACTATTTTACCATTAACAAAAGAGGGAGAAACAACAAACCCAAGCATATCTACAACTAATTTGCAAGTAACTAAAGATGAAGGAACAACCGGTTTAAGTAAGACTAAACCTGTTTTGTTATCAACTACAGGCAACGAAAAGACAACTTCAAGTACACCTGAGTTACCAATAACTACAGTGGACGAAACGACAAGTTCAAGTCTCACCACAATTGCTATGTCAGCAACTACACAGACAGAAACGACAAATTCAAGTATAACTTCATCGGATTTGCCGATCACGACAGAGGAAGATGGAGCAAGTTCACATATAACTACATCAGATTTCTTATTAAGTACAGAAAAAGAAACAACAACTTCAAGTATCGTCACAACCTCTTTACCAATAACAACAGCAGAGACAGAAATGGCAAGTTCAGTGATAACAACAACAGAATTGACATTAATTACTGAAGAAGGAATGACAACTTCAAGTAAAACTACAACTGATGTACCAACAACTACAGAGGGAGACATGACAAGTTCAAGCGCAACTACATCGGCTTTGTCAATATCAACAGTGTCAGAAATGACAAGTTCAAAGATAACAACGTCTGATTTGCCAATAACTACTGATGACGATTTAACAACAGTTTCAAGTAAAACTACTACTGATTTGTCTATAACTACAGAGGGAGGAACGACAAGTACAGGCATAACTACTACTGATTTACCTACAACTACAGAGGGAGGAACGACAAGTACAGATATAACTACTAATGATTTACCTGTAACTACAGAGGGAGGAACGACAAGTACTGGTATAACTACTAATGATTTACCTGTAACTACAGAGGGAGGAACGACAAATACTGGTATAACTACTAATGATTTACCTGTAACTACAGAGGGAGGAACGACAAATATAGATATAACTACTAATGATTTACCTGTAACTACAGAGGGAGGAACGACAAATACTGGTATAACTACTAATGATTTACCTGTAACTACAGAGGGAGGAACGACAAGTACAGGCATAACTACTAATGATTTACCTGTAACTACAGAGAGAGGAACGACAAGTACAGATATAACTACTAATGATTTACCTCTAACTACAGAGGGTGGAACGACAAGTACAGATATAACTACTAATGATTTACCTGTAACTACAGAGGGAGGAACGACAAGTACAGATATAACTACTAATGATTTACCTGTAACTACAGAGGGAGGAACGACAAGTAAACATATAACTACTAATGATTTACCTCTAACTACAGAGGGAGGAACGACAAGTACAGGCATAACTACTACTGATTTACCTGTAACTACAGAGGGAGGAACGACAAGTACAGATATAACTACTAATGATTTACCTCTAACTACAGAAGGAGGAACGACAAGTGCAAGTATTACTACACTTGAAGTAAAGACTAGTTCACGTTCAACCACATCAGCTTTGCTAATAACGTCAAAGGAAGATATTACAAGTTCATATATCACAACTGTTTTGCCAATAACAACAGGGATAACAAGTTCAGATTTGCCAATAACTACAGGGAAAGGAACGACACATTCAAGTATAACTACTACTGATTTGCCAATAACTACAGAGGGGGGAACAGTAACTACATCTGGTTTACCACTCACTACAGAGATAGAAACTACGAGTTCTATGACTACCCCTGATTTACCAGTTACTACAGCAGAAGAAACGACAAGTTCTATGATTGCTATATCTAATTCACCAGTCACCACGGGCACAGAGATAGAAAGTACAAGCTCTACGATAACTACGTCTGATTTACCAGTTACTACAGAGACAGAAACTACAAGTTCTTTGGGAACTACATCTGCATTACCAGTCACTGCAGAAGAAGAAATCACGAATTCTATAACTACCTCTGATTTACCAGATACTACAGGGACAGAAACTACGAGTTCTATGAGAACTACATCTGATTTACCAGTTACTACAGATGAAGAAATCACGAGTTCTATGACTACTTCTGATTTACCGGTTACTACAGAGTCAGAAACAGTAAGTTCTACGATAACTTCCTCTGATGTACTAGTCACTACAGAGATGGAAACTATGAGTTCTATAATAACTACCTCTGGTGTACCAGTCATCACAGAGATAGAAACAATGAGTTCTATGAAAGCTACATCTGACTTACCATTCACTAGAGAGGAACAAACTTCGAGTTCTATGATAACTACATCTGATTTACCAGTTACTACAGATGAAGAAAGGACGAGTTCTATGATAACTACATCTGATTTACCATTTACTACAGACGAAGAAAGGACGAGTTCTATGATTGCTACATCTGATTTACCAGTTACTACAGATGAAGAAAGGACGAGTTCTATGATTGCTACATCTGATTTACCAGTCACCACAGGCACAGAGATAGAAAGTACAAGCTCTAAGATAACTACATCTGATTTACCAGTTACTACGGAGACAGAAAGTACGAGTTTTTTGGTAACTACATCTGTTTTACCAGTTACTACGGAGACAGAAAGTGCTAGTTCTTTGGTAACTACATCTGATTTACCAGTTACTACGGAGACAGAAAGTGCTAGTTCTATGACTACCGCTGATTTACCAGTTACTACAGAGACGGAAACTACAAGTTCTTTGGGAACCACATCTGATTTACCAGTTACTACGGAGACAGAAAGTACGAGTTCTTTGGTAACTACATCTGATTTACCAGTTACTACAGAGACGGAAAGTACGAGTTTTTTGGTAACTACATCTGTTTTACCAGTTACTACGGAGACAGAAAGTGCTAGTTCTTTGGTAACTACATCTGATTTACCAGTTACTACGGAGACAGAAAGTGCTAGTTCTTTGGAAACTACATCTGATTTACCAGTTACTACGGAGAAAGAAACCACAAGTTCTATTACTACCTCTGATTTACCGGTTACTACAGAGTCAGAAACAATAAGTTCTACGATAACTTCCTCTGATGTACTAGTCACTACAGAGATGGAAACTACGAGTTCTATAATAACTACCTCTGGTGTACCAGTCATCACAGAGATAGAAACAATGAGTTCTATGAAAGCTACATCTGACTTACCATTCACTAGAGAGGAACAAACTTCGAGTTCCATGATAACTACATCTGATTTACCAGTTACTAGAGAAGAAGAAACGACGAGTTCTATAACTACCTCTGATTTACCAGTTACTAGAGATGAAGAAACCACGAGTTCTATGATAACTACCTCTGATTTACCAGTTACTACAGAAGAAGAAACCACGAGTTCTATAACTACATCTGATTTACCAGTTACTACAGAAGAAGAAACTACGAGTTCTATGATAACTACCTCTGCTATACCATTTACTACAGCAGAAGAAACTACGAGTTCTATAACTACATCTGATTTACCAGTTACTACAGATACAGAAACAACGAGTTCTATGAGAACTATGTCTGATTTACCAGTTACTACAGATACAGAAACAACGAGTTCTATGATAACTACATCTGATTTACCAGTTACTACAGACGACGAAACTACGAGTTCTATGATAACTACATCTGATTTACCAGTTACTACAGATACAGAAACAACGAGTTCTATGATAACTACATCTGATTTACCAGTTACTACAGAAGAAGAAACTAAGAGTTCTATGATAACTACGTCTGATTTACCAGTTACTACAGATACAGAAACAACGAGTTCTATGATAACTACCTCTGATTTACCAGTTACTACAGATACAGAAACAACGAGTTCTATGATAACTACATCTGATTTACCAGTTACTACAGAAGAAGAAACAACGAATTCTATGATAACTACGTCTGATTTACCAGTTACTACAGATACAGAAACAACGAGTTCTACGATAACTACCTCTGATTTACCAGTTACTACAGATACAGAAACAACGAGTTCTACGATAACTACCTCTGATTTACCAGTTACTACAGATACAGAAACAACGAGTTCTACGATAACTACCTCTGATTTACCAGTTACTACAGATGCAGAAACAACGAGTTCTATGATAACTACATCTGATTTACCAGTTACTACAGATACAGAAACAACGAGTTCTATGATAACTACATCTGATTTACCAGTTACTACAGAAGAAGAAACCACGAGTTCTATAACTACAACTGATTTACCAGTTACTACAGAAGCAGAAACCCCGAGTTCTATGATAACTACCTCTGATTTACCAGTTACTACAGATGAAGAAAACACGAGTTCTATGATAACTACATCTGCTTTACCAGTTACTACAGAAAAAGAAACGACGAGTTCTATAACTACCTCTGATTTACCAGTTACTACAGAAGAAGAAACCACGAGTTCTATGATAACTACCTCCGATGTACCAGTTACTACAGACGAAGAAACTACGAATTCGTTGATAACTACGTCTGATTTACCAGTCACTACAGAGACAGAAACTACGAGTTCTATGATATCTACATCTGATTTACCAGTTACTACAGAAGCAGAAACGGCGAGTTCTATGATAACTACCTCCGATGTACCAGTTACTACAGACGAAGAAACTACGAATTCGTTGATAACTACGTCTGATTTACCAGTTACTACAGAAGAAGAAACTACGAGTTCTATGATAACTACGTCTGATTTACCAGTTACTACAGATACAGAAACTACGAGTTCTATGATAACTACATCTGATTTACCAGTTACTACAGATACAGAAACAACGAGTTCTATGAGAACTACATCTGATTTACCAGTTACTACAGATACAAAAACAACGAGTTCTATGATAACTACATCTGATTTACCAGTTACTACAGAAGAAGAAACCACGAGTTCTGTGATAACTACATCTGATTTACCAGTTACTACAGAAGAAGAAACTACGAGTTCTATGATAACTACGTCTGATTTACCAGTTACTACAGATACAGAAACAACGAGTTCTATGATAACTACATCTGATTTACCAGTTACTACAGATACAGAAACAACGAGTTCTATGATGACTACATCTGATTTACCAGTTACTACAGATGAAGAAACCACGAGTTCTATGACTACATCTGATTTACCAGTTACTACAGATGAAGAAAACACGCATTCTATGACTACCTCTGATTTACAAGTGACTACAGATACAGAAACAACGAGTTCTATGATAACTACTTCTGATTTACCAGTTACTACAGAAGACGAGACAACGATTTCTATAACTACATCTGGTTTACCAGTTACTACAGATGAAGAAACGACGAGTTCTATAACTACATCTGATTTACCAGTTACTACAGAAGAAGAAACCACGAGTTCTATGATAACTACTTCTGATTTACCAGTTATTACAGAGGAAGAAACCACGAGTTCTATGATAACTACATCTGATTTACCAGTTACTACAGAAAAAGAAACGACGATTTCTATAACTACATCTGATTTACCAGTTACTACAGAAGAAGAAACAACGAGTTCTATGATAACTACATCTGATTTACCAGTTACTGTAGATGACGAAACCACGAATTCTATAACTACATCTGATTTACCAGTTACTACAGAAGAAGAAACCACGAGTTCTATAACTACATCTGATTTACCAGTTACTACAGAAGCAGAAACCCCGAGTTCTATGATAACTACATCTGATTTACCAGTTACTACAGAAACAGAAACGGCGAGTTCTATGATAACTACCTCTGATGTACCAGTTACTACAGACGAAGAAACGACGAGTTCTATGATAACTACATCTGATTTACCAGTTACTACAGATACAGAAACAACGAGTTCTATGATAACTACATCTGATTTACCAGTTACTACAGAAGCAGAAACCCCGAGTTCTATGATAACTACATCTGATTTACCAGTTACTACAGAAACAGAAACGGCGAGTTCTATGATAACTACCTCTGATTTACCAGTTACTACAGATACAGAAACAACGAGTTCTATGATAACTACATCTGATTTACCAGTTACTACAGAAGCAGAAACCCCGAGTTCTATGATAACTACATCTGATTTACCAGTTACTACAGAAACAGAAACGGCGAGTTCTATGATAACTACATCTGATTTACCAGTTACTACAGACGAAGAAACGACGAGTTCTATGATAACTACATCTGATTTACCAGTTACTACAGATACAGAAACAACGAGTTCTATGATAACTACATCTGATTTACCAGTTACTACAGAAGAAGAAACCACGAGTTCTTTGATGACTACATCTGATTTACCAGTTACTACAGATGAAGAAACCACGAGTTCTATGACTACCTCTGATTTACAAGTGACTACAGATACAGAAACAACGAGTTCTATGATAACTACCTCTGATGTACCAGTTACTACAGAAGAAGAAACCACGAATCCTATGATAACTACATCTGATTTACCAGTTACTACAGACGACGAAACTACGAATTCGTTGATAACTACGTCTGATTTACCAATTACCACAGACGACGAAACTACGAATTCGTTGATAACTACGTCTGATTTACCAATTACTACAGATGCAGAAACAACGAGTTCTATGATATCTACATCTGATTTACCAGTTACTACAGAAGAAGAAACCACGAGTTCTATGATAACTACATCTGATTTACCATTTACTACAGATGAAGAAACCACGAGTTCTATGATAACTACATCTGATTTACCATTTACTACAGATGAAGAAACGACGAGTTCTATAACTACATCTGATTTACCAGTTACTACAGAAGAAGAAACCACGAGTTCTATGATAACTACTTCTGATTTACCAGTTACTACAGAAGACGAGACAACGAATTCTATGATAACTACATCTGATTTACCAGTTACTGTAGATGACGAAACCACGAATTCTATAACTACATCTGATTTACCAGTTACTACAGAAGAAACAACGAATTCTATAACTACATCTGATTTACCAGTTACTACAGATACAGAAACAACGAGTTCTATGATAACTACCTCTGATTTACCAGTTACTACAGAAGAAGAAACAACGAGTTCTATGATAACTACATCTGATTTACCAGTTACTACAGAAGACGAGACAACGATTTCTATAACTACATCTGGTTTACCAGTTACTACAGATGAAGAAACGACGAGTTCTATAACTACATCTGATTTACCAGTTACTACAGAAGAAGAAACCACGAGTTCTATGATAACTACTTCTGATTTACCAGTTATTACAGAGGAAGAAACCACGAGTTCTATGATAACTACATCTGATTTACCAGTTACTACAGAAAAAGAAACGACGATTTCTATAACTACATCTGATTTACCAGTTACTACAGAAGAAGAAACAACGAGTTCTATGATAACTACATCTGATTTACCAGTTACTGCAGATGACGAAACCACGAATTCTATAACTACATCTGATTTACCAGTTACTACAGAAGAAGAAACCACGAGTTCTATAACTACATCTGATTTACCAGTTACTACAGAAGCAGAAACCCCGAGTTCTATGATAACTACATCTGATTTACCAGTTACTACAGAAACAGAAACGGCGAGTTCTATGATAACTACCTCTGATGTACCAGTTACTACAGACGAAGAAACGACGAGTTCTATGATAACTACATCTGATTTACCAGTTACTACAGATACAGAAACAACGAGTTCTATGATAACTACATCTGATTTACCAGTTACTACAGAAGAAGAAACCACGAGTTCTTTGATGACTACATCTGATTTACCAGTTACTACAGATGAAGAAACCACGAGTTCTATGACTACCTCTGATTTACAAGTGACTACAGATACAGAAACAACGAGTTCTATGATAACTACCTCTGATGTACCAGTTACTACAGAAGAAGAAACCACGAATCCTATGATAACTACATCTGATTTACCAGTTACTACAGACGACGAAACTACGAATTCGTTGATAACTACGTCTGATTTACCAATTACCACAGACGACGAAACTACGAATTCGTTGATAACTACGTCTGATTTACCAATTACTACAGATGCAGAAACAACGAGTTCTATGATATCTACATCTGATTTACCAGTTACTACAGAAGAAGAAACCACGAGTTCTATGATAACTACATCTGATTTACCATTTACTACAGATGAAGAAACCACGAGTTCTATGATAACTACATCTGATTTACCATTTACTACAGATGAAGAAACGACGAGTTCTATAACTACATCTGATTTACCAGTTACTACAGAAGAAGAAACCACGAGTTCTATGATAACTACTTCTGATTTACCAGTTACTACAGAAGACGAGACAACGAATTCTATGATAACTACATCTGGTTTACCAGTTACTGTAGATGACGAAACCACGAATTCTATAACTACATCTGATTTACCAGTTACTACAGAAGAAACAACGAATTCTATAACTACATCTGATTTACCAGTTACTACAGAAGAAGAAACGACGAGTTCTATGATAACTACATCTGATTTACCAGTTACTACAGAAGAAGAAACAACGAGTTCTATGACTACATCTGATTTACCAGTTACTACAGAAGAAGAAACAACGAATTCTATGATAACTACATCTGATTTACCAATTACTACAGGTACAGAAACAACGAATTCTATGATAACTACATCTGATTTACCAATTACTACAGGTACAGAAACAACGAGTTCTATGATAACTACATCTGATTTACCAGTTACTACAGAAGAAACAACGAATTCTATAACTACATCTGATTTACCAGTTACTACAGAAGAAGAAACAACGAATTCTATGATAACTACATCTGATTTACCAATTACTACAGGTACAGAAACAACGAGTTCTATGATAACTACCTCTGATTTACTAGTTACTACAGAAGAAGAAACTACGAGTTCTATGATAACTACATCTGATTTACCAGTTACTACAGATACAGAAACCACGAGTTCTATGATAACTACATCTGATTTACCAGTTACTACAGATGAAGAAACCACGAGTTCTATAACTACCTCTGATTTACCAGTTACTACAGATAGAGAAACCACGAGTTCTATGATAACTACATCTGATTTACCAGTTACTACAGAAGAAGAAACTACGATTTCTATAACTACTTCTGATTTACCACTTACTACAGAAAAAGAAACGAGTTCTATAACTACCTCTGCTATACCAGTTACTACAGGAGAAGAAACAACGAGTTCTATGATAACTACATCTGATTTACTACTTACTACAGATGAAGAAACCACGAGTTCTATGACTACCTCTGATTTACCAGTTACTGCAGAAGACGAGACAACGAGTTCTGTGATAACCAGCTCTGATTTACCAGTTACTACAGATGAAGAAACTACGAGATCTATGATAACTACATCTGATTTACCAGTTACTACAGAAGAAGAAACCACGAGTTCTATGACTACTTCTGATTTACCAGTTACTACAGAAGACGAGACAACGAGTTCCATGATAACTACCTCTGATTTACCAGTTACTACAGATACAGAAACAACGAGTTCTATGATAACTACATCTGATTTACCAGTTACTACAGAAGAAGAAACAACGAGTTCTATGATAACTACATCTGATTTACCAGTTACTACAGAAGAAGAAACAACGAGTTCTATGATAACTACATCTGATTTACCAGTTACTGTAGATGACGAAACCACGAATTCTATAACTACATCTGATTTACCAGTTACTACAGAAGAAGAAACAACGAATTCTATGATAACTACATCTGATTTACCAGTTACTACAGATACAGAAACCACGAGTTCTATGATAACTACATCTGATTTACCAGTTACTACAGAAAAAGAAACGACGATTTCTATAACTACATCTGATTTACCAGTTACTACAGATGAAGAAACCACGAGTTCTATAACTACATCTGATTTACCAGTTACTACAGATAGAGAAACCACGAGTTCTATGAGAACTACGTCTGATTTACCAGTTACTACAGATAGAGAAACCACGAGTTCTATGATAACTACATCTGATTTACCAGTTACTACAGATAGAGAAACTACGATTTCTATAACTACATCTGATTTACCAGTTACTGCAGAAGACGAGACAACGAGTTCTATGATAACTACATCTGATTTACCAGTTACTACAGATAGAGAAACTACGATTTCTATAACTACTTCTGATTTACCACTTACTACAGAAAAAGAAACGAGTTCTATAACTACCTCTGCTATACCAGTTACTACAGGAGAAGAAACAACGAGTTCTATGATAACTACATCTGATTTACTACTTACTACAGATGAAGAAACCACGAGTTCTATGACTACCTCTGATTTACCAGTTACTGCAGAAGACGAGACAACGAGTTCTGTGATAACCAGCTCTGATTTACCAGTTACTACAGATGAAGAAACTACGAGTTCTATGATAACTACATCTGATTTACCAGTTACTACAGAAGAAGAAACCATGAGTTCTATGACTACTTCTGATTTACCAGTTACTACAGAAGACGAGACAACGAGTTCTATGATAACTACCTCTGATTTACCAGTTACTACAGATACAGAAACAACGAGTTCTATGATAACTACATCTGATTTACCAGTTACTACAGAAGACGAGACAACGAGTTCTATGATAACTACCTCTGATTTACCAGTTACTACAGAAGAAGAAACCACGAGTTCTATGATGATTACCTCTGATTTACCAGTTACCACAGACGAAGAAACTACGAATTCGTTGATAACTACATCTGATTTACCAGTTACTACAGATGATGAAATCACGGGTTCTATGACTACCTCTGATTTACCTCTGACTACAGAAGAAGAAACCACGAGCTCTACGATAACTACATCTGATTTACCAGTTACTACAGAGGAACAATCTACATCTTCTATGATAACTACGGCTGATTTACCAGCTACTACAGAAAAAGAAACGAGTTCTATAACTACATCTGATTTACCAGTTACTACAGATACAGAAACTACGAGTTCTATGATAACTACGGCTGATTTACCAGCTACTACAGAAAAAGAAACGAGTTCTATAACTACATCTGATTTACCAGTTACTACAGAAGAAGAAAGGACGAGCTCTATGATAACAACCTCTGATTTACCAGTTATTACAGAAGAAGAAACAAGGAGTTCTATTATAACGACGTCTGATTTACCATTTACTACTGAGGGACAAACTATGAGTTCTTTGATAAGTACATCTGAGTTACCCGTCACTACCTTTGATTTACCGGTCACCACAGATACAGAAACTACGAGTTCTATGATAACTACGGCTGATGTACCAGTTACTACAGAAGAAGAAACAACGAGTTCTATGATAACTACATCTGATTTACCAGTTACTACATATACAGAAACAACGAGTTCTATGATAACTACGACTGATTTAACAGTATCTACAGTTGAAAAAACTACGAGTACTATGATAAATACATCTGATTTACCAGTTACCACAGAGAAAGAAGATACGAGTTCTATGATAACTATCTCTGATTTACCAGTTACTACAGAGGAAGAATCTACATCTTCTATGATAACTACATCTGATTTACCGGTTACTACAGAGACAGCAACTACGAGTTCTATGATAACTACATCTGATTTACCAGTTACTGTAGGAGAAGAAACTACGAGTACTTTGATAACTACGTCTGATTTACCAGCCACTACAGATACAGAAACTACGAGTTCTATGATAAGTACAGCCGATTTACCAGTTACTACAGAAGAACATATGACACGTCGTCGTATAACTACATCTGATTTATTAGTGAGCACAGAATATGAATCGACAAGTGCGGGTATGTTCACAAGTGAATTGCTAGTCACTACTCAGGAAGAAACGGCAAGTCTAATTATAAGAACATCTGATTTGCCAAGCACTATCTCTACTGAGAAAGGGACCACCAAAGTCCAAGTGTTTTCCTCATCAACATCCTACTCGACAACATCTCCTTATATGGTAGTTGACACGACTACTATGGTTTACAGTGACCCAATTATTCGAGACGACGTGAAACCTGATTACCCTGGTAAGTGTTCTCATGCATCTATAAAGTGTATCTTAAACCTACTAACATTCAAGCAAGAAATACCACACAATCTTTATCACTGCCTTTGAATCGATCATGAGTTATCTATACTATTTTATGAATGGTGTCTCTCTAGTAAATAAATGGTTTGCACAATTTGAAGAAAAAATGCACAGTGACTGTACTGTTGCTAACGGATTGGCAATTATGGAAGCTAGGGTTTGAGGTAAAGCATTGAAAAATCGTAGTCACTCATGGGCTATGTTTATTCAGCTATATACAAGTGCCTGGAAAAGTGACAAATAGGCTGTTCGTGTTTCCCTGAGTTAAAGAGCTCTTATGCTACTCAAGTTATTGTTTTATTTGTCCCAATCTCTTGTGACTAATACACTCAAGAACTAGGCTCCTGGGGTTCGTATATTTATACATGTGTTGATGACATTCATGTCATTCTTGAAGCACAGTGAAAGTAACCCCTACCGTGATAGGCATTTATTGCAATAATATTGTTATTTTTTCTTTCACAGAGGGTTCGAATCCAGAGAAAGTATACTTCTATGATCTAATACTACGCGTAGATGACTCTGTATTAAATGAAGAATTGGTAGAATATATTGTAAATAACGTGAGTGATATAGTGATATTGGTTTATCAAATACACTCAAGTATAGTTACAGCTGGCCACTAGGTGGCGGTATGATCATACCGCCACCTAGTGGTCAGCTGTAACTATCCAATTTGTCATTCTGATGAGGATCGTCGATCAGCACAGATGTAAAGCTCAATGCTAAAAACGTTGAACTGCTTGTGCGTTATAACCTTTGTAAATCACTCAAGTATGATAAACAATGAGAAAAATGAGTCTCATAATCTTATATCTTGACATGCTATCGTAGTATGTCAGGTGATCCAGTGATAAAACTTGAGACCAAAGTAACACTGTATTTAATATCCCATTGAGAAACTTGTGTTATCAGCGTTGTATTACTATAGTTTATCGTATATCGAGAGCCTTTGCTGTTTGAGACATGTATGTATGTATGTATGTATGTATGTATGTATGTATGTATGTATGTATGTATGTATGTATGTATGTATGTATGTATGTATGTATGTATGTATGTATGTATGTATCTGTCGTTCTGGCTGGCTGACTGACTGACTGACTGACTGACTGACTGTTTGTCTGTCTGTCTGTCTGTCTGTCTGTCGTTCTTGCCGACTGACTGACTGTCTGTCTGTCTGTCTGTCCGTCCGTCCGTCCGTCCGTCCGTCTGTCTGTCTATCTCTGTCTAGCTGATTGATTGACTGATTATCTGTCTGTCTGCCTATTCAATAGTCCATGTTTACTTCTTGTCTGCTCAATGTATTCCTTCCCTTTTGTTTCATAACCATAAGAATGTTGTTTTGTGTTCATATTGTAGTTATGTCCGTATTATGAAGCTTTAGATATAGACGCCTTCATAATGTGTAATATCACGGCTATTCAGTAAGTACATCACACTCTAATTATTTTAGTATATAACTATTGAAGTGTTTTTATTCATCATTCTGAATCAGCTATATTACTAAAAGTGAAAGTTTCAAAATGGTCCTTGTGTGCTATTTTACTGTTAAATTTAAATGTTAATTTTTTACCGTTAAATTTCATTGTCAGTGATATTAGTCAAAGCTACTACAGTGAACTCTTAGATAATATTACGAATGCCATAACGTTAGTTTTTAAATTTACAACGATCCCTTATACTTCCTTAACTCCCTTGGTACAATCTAATGCAATCGTTTTGAAGTACATCGCAAAAGCATGTAACATCCTCTGTCCTACTATCTATGTCCTCATGTCCCGGGGGAGGGGGTACTCCCATAGAAAGCTACAATATGTGCTGCCCAAATCGGTCACTTTTTAACAAAAAATCCCAAGACATAGCTCAACACGGTCAACTTTTCATCTGCAAATTCACAAATCATCGGTCTATAACTTTGGCAACAACCTCATGCTTTAGAAAAACCCCACACCATAAAAAAACCCGGAAGATTTTCCTCAGGAAATCCCTAACAATGGGTCTTGTTTTTGCCTTATACATGGGTCGAGGTATTCAGCGTGGGCGGCACAATCCCGTCTAAACAATGTCGAAGTACCCCCCGCCCCCCCGGGCCTCACCGTCACGTGACAAAAAAAACAAGTATACAGCTCGGATGACTGGGAAACGTTACCATCATGGTTTAGATTTTGCCCAAGGAATTTAACCATTCAGAAACAATCGCAAATCGTAACATTCTTCAATATTTCCTAAATCCAATTTATAGCAGACACATCTTGGGATGCACATACATTTACAAGCACATATACAAGTGATGTAATCAATGTCATCAAATATACTGTATCTTCCTCTGTGCAGGAGAGAGACCTCAACGGCCGTACTTTTACGCCGGCTTTTGAATGTACAAGTTGTGACTGTGGACTATGACGTAGTTTACAGTGCGTTGAGTGACGTATCTCAAAATTCTGCTGAAGAGATATATGAATTAACGGGACTGGAGGAAGCCCTTACCAATGACAACAATACGACATTTACTGTCATTCAGTTACCATGCGTCAATGAATGTTACGGTAAGAGGCTAGGGGTTCATGTCACTTTTTAATACCCTTTCCTGGCTCTGGTCTATGACGTAACAGTAAAAATAATTATAATAATCTGAGTTTTACTTACTATTAGTTGTATATTTCAACCCAAGTCACCAACTTTGCATATTATTAATATCAAATGACCAAATACAAGTGAAAACGGGTTTAAGAGTATGATAGTTTTTTAAATTGAGCAAAAAGAAGGATTTTCAAAGTTCTATTATAAAGACGACATGGCCATCCTTTATCACTATTATCGGGTCTGCAGGAAGCACTTACCAATGACATAAAGTGCAGACTTTCAGCTGTAAAATGACGCATTATATACACTTCGTTTCTATTTTATTTGTTACCCATGAATGATACACATGAAATATTTACCCATGAAAATATAATGCCATTTACATGTAGTTGTAAATTCCTCATAAAAGAAAACCCCCCTCTCTCTCTCTCTCTCTCTCTCTCTCTCTCTCTCTCTCTCTCTCTCTCTCTCTCTCCCTCCCTCCCTCCCTCCCTCCCTCCCTCCCTCCCTCCCTCCCTCCCTCCCTCCCTCCCTCTCTCTCTCTCTCTCTCTCTCTCTCTCTCTCTCTCTCTCTCTCTCTCTCTCTCTCTCTCTCTCTCTCTCTCTCTCTCTCTCTCTCTCTCTCTCTGGTATATTATAATGGCCTCAATATCTTTGTACAGTTTCTGTAGCAAAAATATAGATTTTTTTTCTATTGCTGTACAGCAATTCAAAGTGACCTAAGTAATCATTCTTTTATTTACCTGTATCTGTATCAAACTCTTAGGAAGCGACGTTGATTGGTGTGCGGGCGCGATATGTGAGGACAACGTGATACCCGTAGACACTGGTACGAGTTGTTTGTGCCAATCAGAATGTAAATGGGGATACTGTAAAAATGATGGAATTTGTAAACATTTACAAGATACACCAATCTCGTGCAGGTAAGTGTTAAAGGGCACGGAATTATGTTTACAGACGACATTAAATTGAAATATGCGAGTACTAGGGAGTGCTCTAGAAAATACTTGACCCCTGTGAACGGTATCGTCGTCGTCTCTAATAGGGAGTGGTGTAATGAACTTGTTTGGCATTTAGAGTAGAATGCATGCTGTGTTGTTATAATCAAAATAGGGTGGAGTGTTTTAATTGTACATGTAATATCACATTGATGAAACACATTACACATGTTTTTTTTTTCTTTTACATATTAAACCGATACAGCACGGAATCATCTTCCCTATCAATAACATTTGACGCATGTTTTTGGCACTATCTAAATGGCACTTTATTCTTTTTTTTTAATTACACTTGCAGCTGTCTGTCTGGAAATGGGAAAACGTACTTCGGAGAGCAATGTGAAAACGTTTTATACAGAAGTCTTGTTATAGGAGTGTTCTGTGGCGTCGTGGCTGTGATGCTCCTCATTCTTATCATAATAACTGTCTACTGTGCGAAACGAAGACGAAGGGATATTGAAATAACAAGGATTGAAGCACACAGAGAAGCAAATGAAATATATGCCAGGTATGCCATGTCGCGTGTGTAGTCCTAAGTTTACATTGTCTTGCAGGCCCCTTCTTTCGAAGTTACAAATACGGTACCGCGATAGAAAGTGTGAGGAAGAAAACATGACGAGAAGAAGTGTGCACCGCTATCCAATACCAGAAGTAATAAAAATGTTTGTTTTTTTCACGTGTACTTATGAAGTCACAAGTTTATTCCTAGGATACACATGCCTTACAACTAAAAAGGAAAATAATTAGAGAATGATGTAGTTCATCTTTCAAATTCGCTCAAAACATACTGTACTTGTAGCATGCAGCTACTGATATCAGTAGTTCATTATTTTCGATACAATGAGCGAATCCTTCATCCTATTAGCTGACTATTAGAAATTAACCATAAAATTGACAGTAAATTTATTTTACATACTAATAGTAACATCCATTCAAAACAACTACTGTCATGTGAACAGGTCCAGGAAATTAATGCTGTATCAGCATCTACGCTTAAAACTGTCTGATTTTCACACCTGTGTATCATCTCTCTACAGACGAACGGAGAACATTTGGGCAAACTACGACAATAGCGTGTTGAAAATTGAAGACGAGGAAAATGTCCAAGTGGACAGTGTTGATGAAGGCTCGATTGAAAAAGCCATGATCATGAGTAACGGAATGCCTCGTCCTGAATACATCGAATTGATTGATGAAATGTTTGATATCTTGTCTCCTTCAGAAGATGGAAATAATCCATCGGAGGATGACAGAATTTCAATGACACGATCAGAAGGACACGATATTACTAACGCAAGAGTGCACTTTGAAGAACGTCCATATGAACAAGTATATGAAGATATTGTTACCACATCACTACCATTACGGGAGTCTTACAGCAGTGACACACAAAGTAATCTCTTTAACGAAAGCTTGCAAAACAAATGGCTCGAACACTATGATTCTGTTATTGGAGAACTATCGAAGGAAATTAACAAACAAATTAGTACAGAATCCTTCAAAGTAAATGAAAGTATCGATAACGTTTTTGAGGATGACGTTTGCGATAAGGTTGACTCAAGATCAATTTCAAGCTCAAACAATTTTGAAATAACTGGTCATTTCAACGACGACGACACTAAGTCAATCGAACAGGCTAATTTCGTCGGTTTAAAAACAGACGTAGTTGTAGAAGCAATTATAGAGGTGTCGCCTGGTATCGTACTTCGTGAAGACATCGGATCTTCTTGTACCCAAACAAATTCTGATGACGAAACAGGCAAGGTAGGGTCAGATGAAAAGTCAAATTCCATTAACGTGACAAGAGACACTGATTTTGACAACATGGGAACTGGTTTGGATAACGAACGTGATTTCACCATTAATACAATATTGCCCGAAGTAGACTTTCAGTCAGAAATTGAAATATCAGATACGTTAGCTAGCACGAACAAAGTTGACCTTTCTGAAGTGCCTCCAGGCAAAAATTCAGGAACAAGTGTCAGTTCCATCAGCGCTAAATCAGACTATGATCTGAATAATCATGCAAACAGATTGCCCGAAGAACTGGTCGATTTTAACATTGTAGAAATGCCATCTGAAATAGAGTTCCAAGAAGATGGAAGTTCATCAAGTTCAGAAACAAGTTCCGCCATCAACTACCATTTTGATGCAAAGCCAGATTCAACAAACGCGCAATCGGATGATGATGATGATGATGATGATGATGATGATGATGATGATGATGATGATGATGATGATGATGATGATGATGATGATGATGATGATGATGATGATGGTGGTGGTGGTGGTGGTGGTGGTGATGATTATGGTGGTGGCGGTATTGATGGTGATAGGATTAGTAGTAATGATGATGATATAGGCAGTTTTGAAATGAACGTAAATGAGCAATGTAACACAATCATTGAGACAGAGCTACCTAAACTTGCTATTCAGGAAAGAGAAAAGCCTTGTGTACAAATAATAACTGATGATGATGATCTCAACTTGACTAAGTCAGACCACAAATCAACGACATGCTCTGATTTAGCTAATACTCCAGTGGACGTTGCATTTGTGGAAAATATTCATGCAAAATCAATTGAACAGACTAATTTCTCTACTATTGAAGTGCAGCAACATGAAGATTATCAAGATGAAGAGAGAAAAAACCTTAATTGCGACCGAGAAGTTTTGCTTTCAGATACTTACAACTCTCAGACTGCGAGGAAGGAGCATTTTGAAATTAACTCAGCCAAACAGGACGATTTTACTAATGAAGAAACAGGATTTAATGAAGAGAAATGCTTGTCATATTCACTGACAAATATACATACTGCTCTAGAAGACTTGTATTCAAATGAAATATCAAGTGAAAAATATTCTTATCCTGAATTTGACCACAATGAATCAAACCTCTCTGAACAGAAACAGTGGACTTTTGAGGAATTGTTTCCTGGACTCTACGTATTAGAAGAAAATGAGACGCTTAGTTCACAAATGAATGTGGATAGTGACAAAGAGGAGAAAATGATACCTGGACTCGGCCCACCAGAAGAAAAAGTGGAGCCTTGTTCACAAAGAAATGTGGAAAGTGGCTTGGGGGATACACAGTTAAATGGACATTCACGTCCAAGGATGAATTCTGTTAGTGAACTCAGCAATATTTACTTAGAATATGACATTAGTGGACAGTATGGGCTCGCTGTTGGAGAAGTTTCATCACAGTTTGAGCCCGACGTGGACAACATGACATCCAGTGAAAAGGCAGTCATAGTAAAGGACATGAAGGATCCCCATTTAGATGACACACACGAATGTTTAAACGACAATGTAACACAACCGAGTGACCAGCATGCTTTTGCCTTTGAATCACTGGTGTCAGAGCAAACACTTGGAGAAGAAAGTGATTCATCAAGTACACATGCAAGCATTGAAACTGAAGACCCCGTGAACGCTTTGTTGGAGAACAGGTCAAGATCAGAAACAGGTTCAACGTTCCCTCCGACTGATATGGATTCTGGCAATATTGATACAAAGTTAACTGACCTGAATGAATTTGCAATCGTTGGATCGTCATCAGGACTTTCGCGTCAAGCAGAGGACACGTTGTCCAGCACACAGACAATTATTGCTAAGGAATTTGAGGAAGTAAATTTAAATGGAAACTTGACTTTTATGAGCACCCGTGCAGACGGTGAAATATACCAAATTCAAACTGAATACACACAGCAGAATACCATCCTAGCTAATAACATATCGCAGGAAAAGAAAAATGTGGATTTGGGATTATCTTCAAACACACAAGAAAGAACCAGTTATGATCCCGCCGATGAACAGGCAAATTGTAAGCCTAGTTCAATCGAGACTCAGTCGGACTTTGAAGTTGGTGACCTAGAAACTGAACGAAATGTCAACTATGACTTTACTGTTGCAGATATGTCACCTCAACCCAGGTTGCATGACGGGAAAACAATAAAAATGGTACCAGCAAGTATAAATGATGATAACATCGAGGATGCTGAGTCTGAAGATGAAATAATGTCAACAAGGACGAATATGGAAAAGGATACAGAGGTAGGTACTTCACCACCCAGTACTTTTAAGATAAGAACTTCCCTAAAATGTAGAACAATGACTGCAACAGGTTCTCTTGAAATTCATTTGACATGACTTTTGTCTGTGGCATCTACTAATGCTAAATGGATGTGATATAATTTCATAATAAAAGTGGACATGCTCTTAACTCTAGAATCACAAAGATATGCATGGTACAACCAGTTACCCTGAAAAAGGGGTTGACAACACTTGTTGCTGTACATCTTCAATCACAGTCGTCCCTCATGATAGAGGGATCGTGTTTCATTATATTGTACAAGATGATGTGAAAAGCAACACTACAAATTAAGACATTGTGGAGGCGGCATTAAGTAGCTATATACTAGTTTATTAATTGATAATGTGTAGACCCAGTATTAAATAATTGTGTTTTTTTTTCAGGAACAAGCCATTAGGCAACCAGCCGTGTTAGTTCTCTTTGATATACTCAACAAGGTTGGTACAAAGTCCTCTTACGTCATCAAATAGTCCTGATTGTTTGGTCGATCTCATTATATTGATGATAATTATTGCAGGAAAAAGAAAACGGCATCTGCTGTCATATTATACGTTTATAAATCATCCAGAGTAATTGAAAGTAAAATATTGCAATCAGAAACTTAGCAATGATATCAAGACAGTCAAATTCCCAGGGCTTCCGCAGGGCAACTTTGGTGGTGGCTATGGTGGTATTTAGGGTAATAAACCACACTTTCAAGCACAAAATGTCACACCCTTTTACATTGCATAAGGAGAGTATTAAATATCGACCCTCTTTTACGCAAAAGAAAAATGTAGTTTCTATAAATACTCAATTCCTTGTGGGAGACGGGAAAATTTCGTTTGTGAACACGTCTTGGTCTACCATCCCTACCAAGTGTGTAAAATGATATTAAGTCAGTGATTCGATTGTGTTTTGAAAGGTCAGACTGTCTGGTCGAAACGCTTATAAATAACACATGTCTTGCATTATAAAGTTTATACCGTAGAAGCTTAACACATGCATAAGGTGAATAAAGATATTAACATGATTCTCAGTTAAGGGCGATTCTTGATTGCTATTATCAATAGCCAAAAGCGATTCATGATTGCTGTGATGACCTGCATGGCAGTTTATAAAAAATAACGAAATGCTGATGGCAACGGTCGAGGCTTAACTCCTAACGATTTGTTTGAAATCTACATCCTATCGATTCGTAAATTGATGTAATAGTCGAAAGTGAGTTGTTAATAATTCCAAAAAACACCTTTAACTCAAAACGTGCTAATTACCACTTATTTCATTTCAGCTCAATCTACCGGAAAGCGTTGTTTAGACCTTCGTCTTCATCGGTTCGAAGTAGGAATTACAAGAGAATTTATATCCGCTTTTATTGTGTTGCCAAACACGGACAGAATAAGTAGAAGCTGTGCAATACATTTTGCAGATATCGTAGAGCAGGTTAATCGGCATATATGTAGTCGAAATTAACTTGTGATGGTGTAAGTGAATCTGGTCGCAAGACCAACCGAAGGATGACAGACACACTAATGCACAATCAAATTAGAGTGAAGTTCTTGACCATCGCTGCTTCCTACGCATTTTAGACATAGCTCAGTACATAAAAAACTGTTATTTACACATGTAAAGTTATGAAGAAAAAATATCGGTTATGTGTACTTACAACATGCCGTTTTGAAGAATTATAAGTTTTCACTTTGTTATCATGAACATAATAACATTATACACAAAGGAAACAAGTCAACATTAGGCTGTATGAAGCTCACATAGAATATTGGAAGCAAAATATTCTCTCTTGCTTTCCAACTGTTTCAATATATACATAACGGTGCTATGCACTGTCGCTATGTTTCATGTCCATATTCAAATCTTATACATGTAATTCTGAGTTAGGTTTCTTTTCCTACTCTGTGACGTCATGATTTACCTGTCACAGTGTTTACAAAAGTAAATAAAAAGATATCCCGTTTCAAATCTGTGTTGTTTATTTTTCGTCTTGCAAAGGTTTATTAATTTTGATGTTCTGTCTCCTTTAACATTGAATATTTTCCACTTCTCTTGAAAAGTTCGTTCTAAATTCACGTGTATTTATAATTCAGAGACTGTATTACACAAATTGTTTAAGGTGATTCTAATCACGAATGTGCACGTATTTGCCCCCTTTGTGTACTTTCCATATTATAAATGAGACCTTGTGGACGTGTAGGTCATGCAGGACTTGTTTTTGTTAGGCTTATAGATTTAAAACGAAAACATTCAAATTAAATGTTTTGCTATGTTAATTACGAACGCTACGAATCTAAAAGGAGTAATACATATTTCTGCATTCTCGATAATTGAGACTGTAGTTCTTTAATCAGCAAATGTATATCTTTAATTACGTACATATTTACATAAACGTACAGCTACAAGTAGTTACACGTACAAGTACACGGGGATCATGTATTTCAGGCGCCAGGGTTGATCTTGTTATCAGTTTCTCTCTGATAGAATTGCCGCATCTATAACTTCGCAGATCTATAGTAATGGATATCATCGTGTGGTGTGTTGTAGGACATGTACACATTACATCATGTCGAGTGTGTAGTTTCGTCAACGGTATTTGGTCATGGAACCCTTCTGGTCTCAGACTTGTATAAATTTGTTACATTTAAACAAGTGGTTCGATTAAAGTGCCAACGAATGCAGACTTCTTTTTACCTGATAACTGTTTACTACGTAAAAATAACGATGTAACTCGGTATATTTGTCTTGCACTGGAAGTTACAATAGGTAGGGATGTAATCCTTGTAGATACACGTACTTGGTTTCAAACTCCATTTGAACGTTACTATGTTAGGATTATTTTCATACAATTATTAAAAACAGAAAATTCAGCATTTTTTTCAATTATAGGATGACAGGTTTGCTGTATACTTATGCAAAGTGGCATATTTCGGGAGTAATATTAATAAGGAGCTATTTCTGGACATGTTGACCAATTCGCATGATTATGATTACAATATCCTGACTGTCTGACAATTCTGTAAATTAACGAGGAGTACTTTTAAGAGATACCGCCTACCCGCGGCAGCTGTGTTGTTTAAGGTCTAATTGATGGTCTGCCTCCTTTAACATTGAATATTTTCCACTTCTCGTGAAAGGTTCGTTCTAAATTAATGTATTGGTATTACACAGGAATTTGTAGACATTTTGACTTACAATAAAAAGATTAGTGTACTTGAGCTTGACATTTAGTGATAAAAACAGCAACAACAAATATATCCACAACATTCATCTCGAGCAAATAATTGCTTATATCAAAATATTCGGCATTAAAGCTATTTCAACGATTTTTTTTTCATATAGACTCTCGGCGTCGGCTTTGTTAGAAAAAGAAATATATACCGTCAGTGTTTAGTGTCATACATACATTACATTGGTGTTATCTTTCACTCGGGGTTTCTATGATTATCTGGTTTCCACCTTCAACATTCATGACATTGCAAATTGTCAATTACTTCTATGACTGACTTTAAATGACCGAAATACCGAAACTCGAACACAACTAATTACATCTAGTTCTGTACTGACAAATACTGTCAATTTTCCTTAGCTTTGTTGGTTATTGTCTAGACCTAACAGACTTATCTCAACGTTAATTTACAGCATCACATGAGAAGTGACCGCAGTTTGAATTAAGAATTGTTAAAATTCAAAGTTCTTAGGACCAGATTATAAAAGAAGAAATTATATTGAAATAAGCTTCCTCTTCTGGTGGAATCATATTAAGGCTTATAGGATATACGTGTTAACGGGACAAAATTAAAACACTTTTCAAAAATTGATATTGATATGTTGTAATGTTATCAGACTTACCGAACCTCTAGCCTCGAAATCATCTCTCAACTAGTGTGAACCTTGCCATACCTTCACGTCGCCTCGATTTCTCATGGTCTTTTACGGCGATTCCTCACGAAAACGACGGTATGAAGATAACAAGGATTTTCGACATAGTTGTATCTACATAATATCGAACTGATGAGATACAAAAGCAAGAAGAAAGCTGTTAAAAATTTAAGTAGACATTAACAGAACAAGTTTTGTAACGGAGATGATAGTGGAAAAAGCCAAAGTGTTTCATCTTGTATGAAAGCGCGACCATTATTCTCTCCAAATGTTGCGTGCAAGACAAGTTAACATAATGATAGAATGTTTCATATGCTTCATTTGTCCACTCTGAGCAAATTTTCTAAATTTTCGAAAATGCTGAGACCTTCTCCTTCTCCAACTGCTACTGAAAATCAACTGCAAATCAACAAACCTAGTATATACTATATCTAGGAAAATGGTCGACATCGGTGAAATAGGAGATACCCTATACAGTAGGGAGAAGAAACAGTTATCAGTAATAAGAAACAACAGCAAAACAGAACCTGTGTCCAGTAAAATACACTTCAATACAGCACTACACAGGATGACAGGCTTCCGGATTATTGGCATAGAAATACGAAAAAACAATAACATGATATACAGGCAGATCAGAGAATCATTTTGAAAAAATAATGGGTACCAATAACAAAAATAATAGGCAGTAGAATTTCAGCCAAGTCACACAGCTGCCAGTCATCGAGATCTCGTCTTGGACAACACTATTGCATAGTACTACCGTACATGTCTTCAACACATCCTGGACAAACAAAAAGCACAATTCAATGAGAGCAGTAGACCCAGAGAAGAAGATCTCAGCACCTTCAGGAAGATTTCCTCATATTGCACAAATGAGGAATAATAGAAGACACAAATATAGCCTAACTACTATTCATTATTAAAGACATTGCGGCCATGTCTGCTAGATTAGGGAGCGATTTCGTCGGACATTAGTCTATATACAGAAGCGTCTTCCTGCTCAAAGTCTGTCGTGAACACTACATATGTATCTTTAGTAATAAATGCAAGCAGCCAAGTTGTATGCTAATGAACGAACAATATGGGATTTATACTACAGTCGTTCCAGTCATAACTCGCACGTCTACGCCATTATTACTTCTGCTCGAAATAATTCAAAGTCGCTTTTACTCTCCCTATTTATTTCCATAAATTATGCTTACGAAAGTATAATTATAAAATTCACCAATAGCTTTTGTTCACTCAGCCGACAAATAACTGCCGTGACCTGCTGGTTTTGTCACTACTCGTCAATGACAAGGCCCATAGGTAACTCCTATTTTCATTAGCTGAACGAAGAAAAATATTGGTTAATACGCATTATGTACAAAATTGAATTGCCATTTAAACATGTTGACAATAGAGTATCATACATATGTTGCAGTTCTCTCCAATTTTTCTTCTTCAAAACGATGAATTTACAAAGCTGCTTGCACTTCGCATTTCAAATTTGGAACTAGCATATAAAAGACAGTAAAGTAAGCCTTATTAAATTGACTTCAGACAAACGATAAAAAGGCAAGTATATAATGAATATTGAATGAAAGTTTTCATTTCACCAAATATACAAGACGTGTATAATATATATATAACTTTTCTAGTCCATGACCATGTCAAAATAAACATAAGAGAAAATTGCAAACATGGAGCTGTGCAATACTTCTAATAATGATACACACAGTCGTGGTAGTAATAATTAGAATTAAAGATACCGATAATAAAAAAAATATTTACAGGTCAAATGAAGAATAATAATGATAGAACCGCCAGACCATTTGACAGGTATCTAGTTACGTAAAAAATCATAAACTAATTAACTTTGTCTAGAATGTATGGGTGTTGTAGATTAATAGGATGTGCCACTTCCGAGACTCGAAAAACAAATAGTTGAAATTATGAAAAATGATATGTGAAATACCCTTCAATTATTTGCAAAACATAAAATTCATGGTTTCTCCAATCCGATCCAAACTAACAAATTTTGTTATTGAGATATCTTACTAGTAGATTGAAATTTTGTCAGGTTTGGGTGTATGTAACTAGATGACCCAGTTACTGAACCCCTGCAGATATAGAACGAGCAGAACTTCCTTCAGAATAGGTCATTTGTACAAATGGCCTCCATCCTAGGGGTGTTTTACCCTGACACATTGATTAACATATCAAGTACGGATACTATTGTAGCGAATAAATACCATTTGAATTCTCTTCCAGCGGATTATTAATATTCTGCCTCCCCACTAAGCACGGATTTCCGTCTACATATCATCAACGCTCACAATATGTAAAGTGGTTATTCAATACCAGGTTCAGTGTAAAGTATATCTTTCAGGCGTTCCTCTCCAGGGTTCGTCCCCTTTCGTGCATCTCATTATCATATTATTGTAAGTGTGTATTAATCGATTGATGATACCACTCGTAAAGTTCGTGTTTATGGACTTACATCGAACTTTTTCAGTAGCAATGAATGGTAATCTTAACATAAACCGTGTATGTTTTGTATGATTACCACTCCCAAAGTCTACTCCGGAGAGACCGAAATTTTCATTTCTTTATTTATTTGATTCAAAAGTTGTTGCATTCGAACTACACTTAAATCGTGTTCATACAGGAACGGGTACCATGGGGTACCCGAAAACATTTGCCATCCGCTTCTGGCTGATGTTGGTCGCGGCACTGTTAGGTTGTACCAGTGATATTTTGGGTGAGTAATCGATTTTATCACATTTCTAAAATGATATTTCTTTCGTAAGTTAATAAGGAAAGGATTACCTAGTATGTGCTTCTCCTAATTAAGGTCCCAGTAACTCCACTCATGGTTTCATTTTTCTTTGGCAGAAAGTCACAATTTTCTGTTGCTCGAAAAATTTATCTTTGGGATGATTTGAACCGAGTCCAGGTCACTGATAGGTTATTTTACAGTAATAATGTAGCGTCCGGGATTACACACTTCAACGAATTCAGCTTAGCTTCACTAAGTAATTTGTCTCTCGCTTAGTGACTCCATGCACTTTGACCAGTTATCCAAAATATATGTTCGCTATTTAATTTGCCAATACTTTCTAGACGTACTAATTATTTGATGCTGTGCTATATGAGAAATGTCTTTAATACATTCTCTTTAAATTATGTTTGTAATGTGCTTTTTTCTGGATTAAGATGCTTCAAAAAACCAAACCAAACTTAAACGAACACGCTACTAATTTCAGTCTGTAAGCGGAAGTGTATTTAATTTCAAAAGTATTTTCCTCTGATTAAGATTATACACTTTTAGCCTTTGCACTGTGTGAAATGTGTGCAGTCAATTGAAATGAACTGGATATATTTTCACCTATAGTCATGAATACTTTGTTCTGTTATGTCACTTCTGAAATTCTTTGGATTTCGGCTGTGTTTTTAATGCGCATCTGCAATCGGGCCAACATTTACTGTCGTATTGTACAAATCAGGGCGTTTCACTATTGTTGTCTTTGACAGTTGACCTAAATCTCAGACTAGAAATCGGTTTCCTTGATCTTCAAATTAGTCTGGTTGTCGTTTTCAAAAGCTGATATTGAATTTTGTGGAGTCAATATTTTCCTCTTGCACTTCATCATTCTACACGTAACAGAAGCTAATGTGACCTATATACATGTATATTGCTATAACCTAGATAGGAGTATAGGTCCGAAGGTATCTGGCTGAAGCTGTGACTGTAAAACGTAAATCCCAAACTCGAATGTCCAATAAAATGGTGGCACGTTATTCTCTTCGGACGTTTTAAGTATATAGATGATCAAATATTTGTTTATCATATAAATAATTTGGTTATCTCTTCCGTCGAACTTTAAAAATGGCGTTGTTACACAAATGCATACTTTATGTATTAATTTTTCGAAAATATTTATTCATATGCCGATCCATCCTGTCATTACTGTGCAATATACACTATCATTTTACTTTCACTATGGTCATTATCTTAGTTGCTGCGTAACCATATATCAATTTTCCTACACATCCCTTTCGTTAAGTTTGTAAATACACACTAATATTTCAATGTAGCTGTGGGCATCATCATAGTCTAAATATGTTTATCCATTTATCTATGTAACATGTTATATATATAATATTCACTGTGATCTGGCTGTTTGAATAGTCGCGGTCTTGTTGCTAGGCATATATGCATCCACCTTTTTATCCGTATCCACTTCCCTAACCACTCCCGTTATCTTTGGAACATATACAGTCATTTGGCTGTTGCTATGGGCGTGGCTATGGTCACTAAGCATACATGTGATCATTTTTTAATGTTTATTCATATTCCTGCCGATCCTTGATATTCTTTGCTCTATATACCACTATTTGATTTTGATATGGGCGTGGTTTTGTTGCGAGGATTATTTACATACATTTTTTGAATTTTTATTATGTCTATCCAGTAATATTACCTTTGCAACATATACAGGCATTTGGCTTTTGATAAGGGCATAGTCATGGTTGTTTGGACCACAGTTGTGTCAAATGTCGCTAGCGACGTCTACTGAATAACACTTCTACAAACATCCCCATCAAATTTCAGCAAATTTACCAATTAGATTTCGAGATATATGTTTTTGACCAGATTTCACACTGTTTGACCTAATTTGCATATCACTGATCAGATTATTATACCATGAACGATAATTCATTTACAGATTTCTAGGGAAATGCCTAATCTAACCAGAAGCATTTGATTTTGTAGAATATGCAAATTACTATTTAAAAGGCACACCTCGATCGCGTGTTGTTGAAATTCTAAGCAGGCATTCATGATAAACCAACTAATTATTAATTATATAAACGATCATGTAGTATACAAGCAACATCCACCATGAAACATGTTTATCTAGTAAGTTTAATGGAATTATGAGCAAACTGTAATCCTATTACACCGAAATGGTATTGCTAACTATGCAAATTAGTCAAGTAGTAATAATCAAGACTCGCCCATCACGTCTGAAAGATATGTGTGATGTTATCATAAGTATATCTATGTAGCGTGATGATATTCTGGGCTATTAATAACCATACATATATCCCCTAGTTGATTGATATTGGTTGGTAATCTGAAAGACACATCATCATAACCATTGGTTATATGCATATTATCCCTCAAGATAAATGAAAATTCTGAGCAGCCATTGATATTAACTTATTTTGCAAATGTAATAAATTGTTTGAAGTAATCAATCAGTATGCAGGCTACACCCACCATATATATTGCATCTTAATACTAGAAGCATATCCATCACGTTTGGTGAAATTCTCAGCAATCAAAGTAAACAAACTTTAATATCATATGTAATGCAAACAGGTTAATTAATGATATGCAAGCCAAACCAATCATATCTATATGGCATATGTGTCTATGATATCACTCAATCGAATCAAAACAGCTCAGAACAACCTTAAATCTTATCAGCTAGGCTGTAAACAATACATATCCTGAAATTTCATTTCATGTCATTCAGTATTTTTAAGATATTGATGACAGACTGACGAACGAACCGGTAGGTAAAAAGGATAAGACAGGCAGACTGACAAAGAGACAGAGAGATAGATAAAAAGGCACACAGTGACAGAGACAGACAGACAGACAGACAGACAGACAGACAGACAGACAGTCAGACAGACAGACAGACAGACAGACAGACAGACAGACAGACAGACAGACAGACAGACCAACCAACAGAAAAAACAAAGAAACAAACAGACTGACAAATGACATCTATCTCAATAACCCTTCTCTTACTGGCGGTAAATACCGCTAAGTATTTGGATTGTAATTAAGACTCACCAGACAGACTATATAGGTACTCATTTTGATTCGATACAGAATTGATTCAATTTCATATCGCGTCTGCCACTCGTATTGATTACAAATGTTTAATTTATGCTACCCTGCTGTGTTCTTGGCAGCGTTTCCAGTTTTCCAGTGAAATGTCGGTTTTGCGGTATCAGAACTTGTGTCATTCCAAAAAGGGCAATATGCTCCAGATACAAGACACACGACATGTCACGCATTGCATTATGTGATTAAATGCTGCACTAGCTGCAACTGCAACGGGATTATGACTTACTCGTTATATCACACATCCTGAACAATACTGAATCACCTGTGTGTAGCTGCACACACAATATGGTACATGAAAACCAATCAAATTGAGTTTTAGGTCATCCCTTAAAATCAGCACCCTAGTGCGAGTATGCTTTCAACATGTTTCTGTCACTTATGAATAAAAAAACGGATCACTAATTAACAAGGACAATGTCAATTCTTTTGGATATTTTAAAATATTAATTTTCAGTGAATTTATTGTTGTTTGTCTGATAGAAAGAGTAATAACTCTAGTTACAGCTAGTGCAGTTTTAAGATCTTTCTCTGTATCAGTATATCCAACAACTTCGCTTATCAAATATACCAACATTTTGCTGTTGCTTTGGGTGTATTCTTGTGCATGCCAAGCATATCTGTCTACACTTTTTGAATGTTTACTCACTTGTCTATAAATCCCTGTTGTTATCAATGATTCATACGTCACCAACTGGGTATTGAGATAGATGTCATTTGTCCGTCTGGTTGTTTCTTTGTTTTTCTGTTGGTTGGTCTGTCTGTCTGCCTGACTTGTTGCTATTTGAGCGGTCTTGTTGTTAGGCATATTTGCATACATTGAAAAAAATATTTATTCACTTGCCTACCCACCCCTTTTTATATATCTGCAATATACATCATTTGGTAGTTGCTATGGGTGTGGTCTTGTTGCTAGGCACATTTACATACAATTTTAAGCATTTCTTCACTTTCCCAAGAAAACGATGTTGTTATCTTTGCAAAATATACTGGCATTTGACTGTAGCTAAGTGTCTGTTCATGGTTGCTGGGCAAGTTGTGTGAATATGATCATCTACATATCCCTATATACATCCTCATTAAATTCCAGGCCAATCTGACTAGTAGTTGTTGAATTAAAGATTTTTTACCAAAAACGTTACATTTTATATATCTGATTTGCATATAACTGACAGAATAAATATGTCATGAACAATCCTTCAATATACCCATTGCACAGAACATCCAAATCAAATATCATGCCAATCTGCCCAGTACTTTTGGAGTTTAAATGTTTTGCCCAAACGCAAACCGCACATCTCAAATGCGAGCATTTTCATTTGTACAATTTTTCCACCAACACGCCCTAAGTAATGTTCCCGCCACATACCACAAACCTAAGTACAGTTGTGAAAGTACTTGATTTAATCATTTATACGTCCAACTAATAATGGTCGAGAGTTATTTCGGTAGTTAACTGGTTAAGAAAGCTTCCGCAATACGAAAACAGTAAATTATATTCCAGGCGAATATAAAATAATTAAGCGAAGTCACACAGTTCAGAACCATGGGACTGCATTGTTCCGCAACTTTTTCATCGTCCTTCGTTTCTGACATAGTTTAGCGTTCGTGTATATACAATCGAACTCTACTTCGTATAGGCTAAAGGAAAGCAATGTCTCCGTTTGTACGAGGAGGGGAGTACTTTTGATTCTAGAGGTTCTATGAAGTCCTTAACCCTTCAAACAAAATATATCTCTGAAAATGTTAATTTTTCAAACGAATACCATCACATTTATCTTTTGGTTTGCAAATAGCCTTTCCACACAAAAAATGGAACTTCATTCATTCATTAATTTGTTAAAAAATAGCAGGCAGCGAAATGTATTATTGAGTACTGAGTTGGCGTCATTTCAGCACGTACTGAGAACGAACGAATATTCAATTCTTATAAAGTTAAGAAGTGCCAAATATTTAGTATACTCTATTTTCATTGTTTGCTTCTGCGTCGTTTGTTTTGTATCACCTGTATCACCCTGTCACTGAAATAAGAATTTGCATCTTTGACACCCATCATCTCTCGACTGTCATAGTCTCTTTCAGTTTAAATTAGGATAGGGTATCTGACTCACGTATATATGGGCTCAACGCCCATCAGTCTTGCCTGATAGTTTACTTGTAATGCATTAGTTACTGTGAGACTATACTGCCTGCATTGAGTTCTGAAACCAGCATGCTTTTGCATAAAATCAAAGAGAAGTCTTAACCATCCGTCTATCAGGGGGTATTTGTTCACACACACAATGCAAACAAATTGAGCAACATATGAGATTTTCTTTGCAGATGTTTACATCTTTTATTAGAGACATAGCAGTAGTAAATACTTTATGTAAATTTTTAAGACAACAGAAGGTACATACTAAACACTAACGGAATATCTTTGATAATTTATGACAATTATGAAATTCAAGATAACCTTCTGTCTCCTGATATGACCTCCCGTTAATGTTATTCTTTACGTTAATCACACATGAAAGATTACCTGGGGAGTGCGCGACATGACATACGAAACTCACGAATATCTTATTTAGACAAATGATCAATTTAACTTGTCCTTCACACATTACTATTGGGTTCAAAACTATAATTTAAACCTTCAGTGTGGAGATATTGGCTCGAGAAGGCGGGAGATGATTGTAGGAGGAATCAGATACTAGTAAGCTCACTGAAGCTGAAGTAACACGCTGTGTGAATGTATAGAAAACCTTACACATCGTTGACCCTGACAACATCCATTTATGTAACATACAGAGTATCGTGTCAAACACGACGTTCACCACTGACCTTAAATCAACTAACTTGAAATTGAAACAAAGAAAAACTAGATAAATTCAAGATCTTAAATCCAAATCTTGTATTTGTGTTACGCTCATTTTTAGCTAATTTGGCTTATTATGGCATATATTACATAGATCTAATTAAATTGCTAAGGTTAATTCTCACTATGGGACATTGTTGGAGTTTAAATCCACGTACGAGGATATATATATATATATATATATATATATATATATATATATATATATATATAACTCGGTGAGTATCAATCTGCTATAAGACAGTGCTCTATACCGCAGTGGCAGAGCGTAATAGTTTTGGTAGTACTGGAACTCTTTCTTGGGTGTAACTCGGAGTTTCACGCATATTGCGATCATCAGATATATATATATATATATATATATATATATATATATATATATATATATATATATATATATATATATATATATATATATATATATATATAAGTTAAAGTAAAACATCTATTCGTGCACAAGCGACACTTCATGAAAACGAAGTTTGGTTATTCGCATCTGATATTTTTCATCAGCTAAAATGCATTAGCGCATAAAATTATGCTTCACACTTTGTTCTAATCCATTGAATTTGATTTGGAGAGTTATTGACAATAAAACGCACCGTCGCCACAGAGATGACGGTATGTACTAAAGTAACGTGTTGAATAATTGAATTGTTTGTTTAATAAAGATGACGGAATTCGTCACTGCAGTAATTTGTAATAAGTTGTCACTGCAGTAATTTGTAATACAACTATGGCGTAATTTGTAATATTGAAAACCCCCCTGTTAATTTCATTTGACACGTATTTATTAGATGATATCACATCGGGACAGGCTACTAGAAATCATCCTAGACATTAGACGAATGCTTAGTATTGAAAATTTGACAAACTTCAAGGTACACCTCTCTGAAACAGTATACTCAGTGTATCCTACCAACAGTTTTAATTTCCATGGGATTCTCAACTGAGTTTGAAAGTGTTCCCCGGACGGTCTTCATTCCCAAAAAGACAACGAAAAAGAGCAAGTACAAAAGAATATGACTGAGCATGTCTAAAGTACATTTTCTGTTACCATGACTAAATAATATTCTTGATATTTTACGCGGCCAACAATATCACTACTAAGGCGTCAAACTACAGTTACACGTTAATATCTAATTTCTTAATTAAGGAGGTCCGCTAGTTTCATGCTAACCATAGATTACAAACGAAACTTTGTGGTTGTGTAGAATATATAGCAATGAATTCAAATCTGAAAAGAAAGGGAAAAAATGGGGGGGGGGGGGGTTCCAACATTTTCCCTAAAAAACAACAAATCGCTAAAAATGGGTAAAATCACCAAAATCAAAACTGACATAAAATGCATACATTCGGAAATCAATGTATATTTGTTCAATATGTTTATTTTTTGGTTATTTTTTCATTCTATATCATTGTCCGACACTAACATATTTAAATGATATCTTTAAAAAATTAATATAATATAATGGATTTCGAGTTATTTTGACGATCTACAAATAGAAGTTTTTGTTCAAAATTCTGTTTGTAGAGAATTTGGACGAAATCTACTAAAATAACCGATATATTTAGCTTATCTAAACACTCTGGAAGGGTAAGTGTAGCTTTATGTCTTGAACAAATAGACAACAAACCATATGGTCACCACACTAATGTCCACAAAGACAATTCCTTTATTTTACTTTACCAGTAACAAGTGTTATTTAAGTGCGTACGGATGGCACGCGTGGTGATTGACCTTTGACATTATTATAGGGGTCATAGCATAGGTCGTTTTAGTTTATGTTACTTTGGCAAGTTTCATCTCGATCGTACTAAAATAAGTAAAATGAAAACCTAATATATCACGCTCATTCATTCGCAAAGACTGAAAAATTTCAACTTTAACATGATTGTTTCCTACCTTATTCGACTCTTCGCGCGCAAATTTGCAAACGGTTCCGCTCCGCTTTTCGGTTTCATTTCTATGGGCAATGATTAAGAAATTTATTTTTTTCTTCAATCATCAGTAAACAATTTTGTATTTTGCATAAGACGAGGTGTTCGGATTTGATTTTTTTGGTCTAGAAATCGTGATGTGTATTAGCGATTGCATGTTCATTTCGTTTTATAAAAATGTAATCTATTCATTTTTTTACCTCAATGACCCGCCGTTTCGTAAAGTTGTAAATAGCACAGTCAGCACTAGACACGTGGTCTCTAAATTTTAACACAATCGAATGACAAACACGTATTATAACAGTAATGGTTCTTTGATTGAAAGTGTCTAAAATTCCAACTTACTGTCAATTGAAACATGCATAGGTGTGCACGTGTACACGGTACAGTGCTTTCGCCTTATACGCACTGTGGAGTTTGTTTATGTGGAGTTGGTTTTTTGAAAAGAAAGCGCACATTATACGGCAATACATGTATAGTTTTACATCATAATATATTCATTATATCCCCTATATGTGATGACAACTAAATCTTATCAACCATTGGTGCAAAATGCTTTTCGTTGAGCCAAAACAATTGACAGAAGATTAATTTAATTATTCATTCCTGCAGCGAGAGAGAGAGAGAGAGAGAGAGAGAGAGAGAGAGAGAGAGAGAGAGAGAGAGAGAGAGAGAGAGAGAGAGAGAGAGAGAGTCGATATTGACGGCGCTCTTAACCCCCCCCCCCCCCGATTGGTGCCCAATTTACTGCGTACACATTTAGTAGTACAAGGAGTACATAAAAGTTTTTAAAAGACAAATTAAATAAAGCTTCTGTCAGTGTAACATACCTACAAATGAGTCACGGTTGCTTTAAGACGTACCATTTTGTCCGGGAGTGGTATTGCAAGATATCTACAAGATTGTAACAATAAAGCCAACTCTGAAACCGAATACTCTGCGGCTGCTTTAAAAGATTCAACTTACTGTGAAAATAACCTATACCAAACTACATAAACACAAGTGTCATTACACAATCCTATAAAATCTTAATCATGACAAGATTATGCGACACAAAGATATTCGACCTGACTCGACCTGTGATTGTATTGATATATTTAAGTTATTTAGGTCACTAGAAAGAGGATGGCTTATTGAATATAACAGTACATTGGCTGTATCGATTTTGAGTTATGAAGAAAGTCCGTAATTACTACGTTGGGGTTCATTCTTATAAGTCTTGTCTTTTTTATCACCGATGTGGCAGTATGTGCCATCTACCATAATCAGGTTAAGAACCATTCTCTCCCCCTTTCCCACTGAATTATGCAGTAAGATTGAGCCATTCAACGTCATTTCAAGGATTATAGCTAGTAAATGGCGTAAAAATGAAAAGAAAACCGAAAATGTTTCTTCGGAATCATTTTGCTCTTCTCGTGGCAACAATGAAACACTCTGCCAAGAAGCTATTTTACGTAATTTACAATACGACTTACACGCATTTCGGGGACCTCAATACCTTTAAACCCGGATCGAGTTATTTTTTTACCCCCTCCCGTCATAGTTTGAAATACAAAACATTCAATTTCTGAGCAACATTCTTTCACCTGATGTTGTTAATGATATATTTCTGGGTATATAAATGCGTGAAAGCCATTCATCTATTTTACATGCAATTTTTCACACAATCTGCCTAGCGACTCACAATGTACCCTTCTGAGGCACAATATAATCAGCATTTTGATACTATTATCATTCACACACACACACACACACACACATATATAACATAGTATCAAACAAGTAACAGCTCCTGTGTACTAGTATCTTGCTTGAGACTGTGTTATTTACACCACCCTACATACATATGTATTGAGCAGTGTTTACTCCAGCATAGACATTTTACATACACTGAGTTCATATATAGTACATACACACACACACACACACACACATATATATATATAAGTATGTCATAAGTCGTTACTCAGAGTTTCACGCTTCCTCGGCGATCATCAGGCAACTGATAAAATTTACATGATATATTATATCTATCTATCTATATATATATATATATATATATATATATATATATATATATATATATATATATATATATATATATATATATATATATATATATATATATATATATATATATATGCTGACTTCAAATAGACAGTGACTGGTACTAAGAAACGGGTTTCAACTGACAATCATGCTTAAAGTTACAGTAAGTGATGTAAAATCGTTACCTCTCGAGAACCAAAAGCTTACAAAAATGTTTGTATTTCCTAGCATTGGGTTCTCCCATACGGGCAAGACTTCCACAAGTGATGTTTTTAGTACTACGGCTTCACTAAAATCCAGATCTGGCATTGGATGTCCACCACAATTTAATCAATTGGTCGTCCTCCCTCAATACAGTCCTTTCACATTTTCATCTATTTTCTGTGAGGATAATCTAAGGAATAATCAAGCAGATAGACGGAAATAATAATAAAAATAATAATCATCATCATCGTCTTCTTTATTCACCCATAATATGTTCGAAAATTAGTTAATGATCGCCACAAGAGCAGCGCCCTCGTTCTCTAATGGTCAAGAGGCAGGAGGAAACTGGCGTACCCAGGGAAAAGCTGCTTTGTTCCACAGTTTGAGCATCACCATTCTTATATACAGACCTGGTTAAAGTTTAATCAAACCCAGCCGACGCTTGCCGGGTTCGAACCCAGCCTGCAGAGATAAGAGGCGTAAGAGCTAACGGCTCTGCCACCGACCAACCTACAAAGTCAAACAAATAAAACAAACAAACAAACAAACAAACAAACAAACAAACAAACAAACAAACAAACAGGCAGACAGACAAACAGGCAACCAGACAGACAGGCAACCAGACAGACAGACAGACAGACAAAATGGGTTGAAAACATAAGCTCCTTCCAACTTCGTTGGTATTAACATTCCACCAGAAAACAAAATATTGAAAATATTATTATAAGGAAATAATACATGCCCTATAAGCATTTGCAGACTGAACGGAATGTCTATTTTAAGTTGGGCGTCATACGTCATGGACTATGAAAAATATGTTTGTCTGTTAGGGAGATTTATGTAACAGATATGTGAAGGAACTTTGACTATATGCTGCATGTGGATGTAACGGGAATTAATCTTACGAAGGGACCAGGAAGCATTATTTTTAGCACGCGACAGTGTAGTATGTTCGAAAATCATTAGTTTGAATGGAACGAGGGGACTAATTCCATCAAATTGACGAACTACACTTTCAAACTTTCTAGACTGTTACACTCCTTATATCAGTATCCTTTAGAAATGTTATATTGAAATAGTACAATTAATCCCGTAAGTACTGCGGTATCTACGGTCAAAAGAGTTATTTAACTACCACTTAATATAGAAGATTCCAATTGATACAATATTACTAAGCTTTCGTGACAATCAAAACATACCACATGTAGTAGGTAGTTATGACTGATCATTAAGGTCAATTGAAACAAATGCCGACATCACACCATCTACGAACAGAACGTGTTACAAACAGAAAAAGTAAACAACTGAATTGGATTAATAACACTTGGCTCAGCATGTTAGAACAGCACAAATTTGTATTGCACACCATGGTTTGATAAGAACTGGTTTATGGCCTCTTTATGTGTATGTGATATACAGGGGAACTGGAAATTAATTTATGAACGTGAACTGTTAAAATATGTGACCATAAAACTATTCTTATGGAATGATGGAATGTAATACAAGTCTCTGGTACTGCCAACAAGCTGTGCCAAGCGTTATTAATCCAATTCAGTTGTTTACTTTCCCTGTTTGTAACAGGTTTCGTTCGTCCACGGTCTGATGTCGGCAGTTGTAGTCGTAGTATGGCCATCTAACTGTTCAATTCGACCAATGGTATTTCTAAAATATTATTCCTGTAAAACTAATTAACAATAATGTTTGTACTTTCACTTGTAATTTATATTTTAGTGTCGATAATCCATTTCCAAAAACAGTATGATTACTTCAAAAGATTTCCAATGATATGGACCCATTTGTAAATCTTACAATCATATAGCAATACAGAGGTGTATATTTATAAGGCATATAGATTGAGAGAAAACTTTTCCACTTCTTAAGTTATGTTTATTTTTGACACGTTTTCGGTTGTATTGTTTCGTTCCATGTACGTATGCAATCATTGTGCCTTTTCGTCTTGCTTCATTTGCTCGTACATGTATTTTGGGCTGATGGCCTCTAAATGCGAAATGAATTCCTCATTTCATTTCATAGAGATGTAGAAGTGCAAAAGTGATGAGTAGAACAGACATGATAAATAAATGAAATCCTGACGTTTCAAATCAATATTCTTTGTCATAGGATATCAAGGCAAGATATGTAGCAGGTCATCACCTGACTATATCTAAATGTTATGGAATAGAACGACACACTGCAAGTTCTTATAAACGGTAAAAGCCACGCGCACCAAAAAGAACCAAAAAGAATATGCGTACAGTTAGAAAGTCGGGAATGATGTAAATAATCTATTAATTCCGTGGGGCTCCAGCGTTCCGAGATGGAAAATGATTTCCTCCTCCTCCTCCTTCAACATCAATCGATTCTCATCACCAGAAACCTTACAAATTCCTGAAATAGACATCTCTGATACACTATGATGGTTAGTAATAAAACGCACAGATACAGGATAGTTACGATTCTTTTGTCTGGTGAGACGGAGATGTTCCACGAAACGATTTGTCATGTGATGCAATACACTGCGTTAGTACTGATACAAGAAAATCTACTCGTAACAGCCACACTGTTCTTAGGGCCGAAAACATGGTTAGTATTAATAATGAAACGACATGTACAACATCGAGTACGATCGCATGGAAATGAACCAGCATTAACTTCCAAACCATGTTGTTCTGTATGGACCACCATATCTCTAAGATTGGTATCGCGACGCCAAGCTGTTAAAGGTGCTTCAGGAAATAATGAATTGTCTATTAGAATGTAAGATGTTAAAAATCTTTTGGTGGAAAAGGGATGGTATTACTCTGATCATGTGAATTGATACAAGCTTCCCTTGGCAAAGATGACACCTTCTCTAAAGTCGCATTGAATTGATAACTGACACTGGATATCCACATTGGTGGAAGCACATGCAAAATTCAGCAGGTCAACGTTATTTGCAAGAAAAATACATTGTTAATTTTGTAATTTCTTATCACTCCATATCACGCATGTTTCAGATTCCTTTTCGGGTATTGTGTATGCGTGTAATTAATATCTTGTCCTGAAATATGAAACATGAAATACAAGTTTTTGTGACATGCCGACATTGGGTCGTTGTACTATCAAATACCACATGGACAGAAAATAGGAAGAATTATCCTATGGTTGATGTCGATGTATTCATTTGGCGCCTCATTGAAAAGCAGCTTCTGACGCTCATTCAGTGATATTTACAATAATGATGACACTATTAAAAATAATATAAATAATAAAAACTGTTTTAGTCTGCTTAGTTCGAATTTGCGTAATGATAAAAATGAAATACTTGTGATCAGTTGAAACTTCTAATCATTATTAATGAGATGACACCACTGGAGGCTGAGGGCGTAAACGTGGGTTAGTAGGTAACAGTCAGGCCAGGGCCATGCATTGAAATTTACATCACACGCATACTTTCCTTCTTATGAACGATCAAAGTTCTTGTTTTCTCTGTCAACCATTCTTGTTTTTGTTCTGGGCCCAAAAGTAAACGAATGGGAAGTTCATCAGACATTGAGATAGACTGTTCAATTGAAAGACAATCTCTACATAACTGATACGAACATATGGATAATAACAATATACATGTATCAGTTTTAAGATTGCATAATTTGTACTTACAGTGTTTACCACTAGGAAAATATTCCCACCAGGAACTAGTTTGGTGTAGTCATTGCTTTGTTAATTGGGAATTTTAATTCGTTGATGCATACCTTACAGACATATATATATATAACAATATAATCAACATAGCCATATATGTATGAACATCTGAGTGATGACATGTCACATAATTCTGAAATGTAATTATTTTTGAAAATACGTCATTGTTAGATGCAAGTCACAGAGTCATAGTAAATGGTTTGGAGGGACGGCCATAACGCCAAGGACTCGGACTGCAAGATATGTTTGATGTCCAACATAAAATTATGTGTACAGTCTAAGTAAGAAATGGCAATGCGATTAACACTAACCATATACAATATAAACATATTTTTCTTATTCTTTTAAAAGAACTAGAAGCAAATTTTTAATTATAATGGATTCTGAAGGCTTATAAATGTTTTGATTGCCTAAAACTAGTCTTGAAGTAAATCGTCCACAGAAAATACACCTTAATACGATAAAGTTCTATTTCATACCTTGAACTAATGTGGCATACAGTGGATATATGTGCTTTCATGGTCATTCGCAGAGCAAGTGGCAAGCAAAATGCAATATATTCATTTTTCCAAGCTAACCTTACCAACGAAGTTCCTGTTCTCCATGTATCCAGTATAACGTCTTGTATTATGCATCATATAGCATTTGCTTTTATGGTCTTCCCACTTCCTGGTAGTTTGAAACTTTAAGTTGGTATCAAGCGATGAACCAATTACAAGAACATGGATTACAGCAATGTATAGACCTAGGTCGACCAAGTTTAGAAAATACGGACAAACTATGCCCAGATACTCGAAAACCAATTACTAACCTACCCAGCACATTGCGCATTGTTCTGCGCATGACGCACTTTGTAGGAACGACATATTAAACTAATATTCCGTCGATTATTTTGATTCAAGGAAAAATATTTTTGAATAATGGTTTATGAGTTGGTCATCACATATAGGAGGAACAATGAATATATTATGATGTAAAGGTAGGTACACACATTGCAGTATAATGTGCGTTTGTTTTACAGTGCCTGAAATACGCATAAACCAACTCCACAGTGCGTACACGTCGAAAACACTGTACCGTGTTCTAATTGACACTACATCAAACCTTAAGACACTTATATTCAAACAATTATTACTGCCATAATACATGTTTGTCATTCATGTACGTCACGTCGAAATATAGAAACCCTTGTCTATTGCATGCTATGTTACTTTCAGTTTCACGTCTTTAAGGTAAGAATGTATACAACAAACAAATGAACAAGCATTTGCTAATACATGTCACACTTACAAGACATAAAATAAAATCCCAACATCACTATATCACTTCTTATAGAAAACACAAAATTGTTTTCTGATGAAGAAAAAAATAATTTTGTTAATCATTTGTCCAAAGAAAAGAAACCGAAAAAATCGAATCGCAGTCGTTTGCAATTTGTGCGAATGTCGAATAACGTAGGAAACATAATGTCAAAGTTGAAATCTTTGCCTTTGTGTGTTATCTTAAATTTTGATTATTCTACATAATTTTAGTACGATTAGAATGAAACTAGCCAAAGTACCACAAAATAAGGCCACCTACACTACTCTACGATCAGGTCAAAGGTCAGTCACAACACGCGCCATTCACAAGCGCCTAAATAACACTTTTTACGGGTAAAATAAGGGAATTTCACTTTGTGGGATGACAAAAAATATTACCTGTAAAAAGTGTTATAAATATTATACAATTACCCCTGACAGAGTTTAGATAAGAAGCTATGGTTAATTCTAGTATATTTCGTCAAATTCTCTATAGATATAGAATTTGGAACGAAAAATATATTTATAGACCCTCAAAATAACTCGAAACCGATGATCCTTTTTTTTGATATCATTTAAGTAATTTGGGACAAGAAAATGGAATGAATCATTACGAATCAAAAGTATTTGAAGACACTTGAGCTCCTCCAGGTCGACTGCTTCTCGACGTTCCCCGTGATACTAGTACGGGTTGGGTATATGAAAACTTGGGTTGGGTCAGCCATCAAATTAGATGGAAGCGCCAACTGGCAACACTCGTCTACAAATCCGTAACAGGTAATGTACCTAGTTACCTCACTGGAATGTTCAATCTTTCCAACCAAATTCATCTTCATAACACAAGACAGGCCAGTAATGGTAACATATACATCCCTACAGTTAAAACTGAATATGGGAAACGGGCATTTCACTATAGTGGTGCTGTTCTATGGAACAATCTACCCCTATCCATAAGATCAGCTCCGAACTCATCGATATTTAAAAGACATCTTAAGAATGTAGTCTGGTAATGTGGGTGGATATCTTTTAAAGTACACTGTGCGTCTGTAACATTTTGTCCTGGTTTGTCCCCTTTTTTTCTGTGTACGTAATCTTGCAACAGGTTCCACTGAAAGAACAGTGCTAATGCACTGAAATGGTGTCTGTATATGAAAGATTAATAAATAAATAAATAAATAAATAAATAAATAAATAAATAAATAAATAAATAAATAAATAAATAAATAAATAAATAAATAAAAAGATTAAATGTAAACATATTGAAAAAAATGGAAAGACTGAATGCATTTTATGAAAATTTAGATTTTGGTGAGATACGCGTTTTTATGAAAATTTAGATTTTGGTGATTTGACGCATTTTTGGCGATTTCTAGCTTTGTAGGGAATATCGTGACTCCCTTTTTCTTTTCAGATGTCAATTTATTGCTATATATTCTATACACCTGCAACGTTTAATTCAGAATATATGGTTAATATGTAACTAGTGGACCTCCTTAACAACGTGGCATCATGATGGCCGATTAGTTAGAGTGGCCAGCTTGGAATCAAGATTTCAGGGTCAAACCTCACTGTTGCCCTTTGCTTCTGAATGGCTTTGGACAACATTTGAACCATGATTATGCCCGTCAATCCAGCTTTATAATTGGGACCTGGTAGAATAAGTTTTATAAAAGTTGCAATTTGAATCTTTAATTCCATGTGCATACAGAAACTGCAATGGTGTGTATGCTCCCCAGGGGCTGGGGAAGTATTGTTGGCCATTCATGCCTTTTAATTAATGAACTCATACTGACGTTTAAATATTTGGGGAAGTGACAGATGCATGACATTGTGCAGACTGTACATGATGTCGTGATTACGTGTGTTTATTTAAAACCACCTTCTACATGTACAATAACAGACTGTTTACACATTGTTTAGTTTTTGCAAATTTCTTTAGTTACACATACGGACTTGGTCTATGTTTTTCCACTGCTTTTACAAGTATATAACAGAGTAAAGTTATACTGATGATTAATTATCCAAATATATAACCTTTTTAATTCTCATCACTATTGCCATTTTAATAGGCTCTGGGATTATCAAGACATTGATGACAGGGTTAATGAGTAGTGAATCTGTATGCTAAGTGCACCATCCATGATATTTAATTTATGCAAACTTGGCTTTACAATATATTGTGGCTTCTGTTGTGACAAGTAATGCAAGAAATTGTACAAATTAGTGTATTCATTAACTGAGCAGCGTAATTCAAAACTAACAAGATCTGAAGGGAGAGTTACAGTACGAACTACTGATGTCATTACTGACTAAATACAATGACATGCACAACAACCATCAGCTAAAGTTTACAAATTTACATATATTTTCAAATGGTGATGTCAAACTGGTAAGATATTCCCTGAAATAAAAGGTATATTTGTGTGATTCATATATCAAAGGTTTAAAATACAATCCTGCCTCCAGAAGGCTTAGTATACAATTTCTCAACAGTTAAATCAGCATTACATTCCCCAGAAGTGTCACCCAGCGATGAAACAACATTGGGCTCTTCACCTTTTACTAAGACTACAAAAACCTCGGAAGTATCAAACCCTTCTCCAAATCCCTTGGCGATGGAGTTATCATCAGCGGGATCAACAACACAGAGATCAGAAAATTCTGAAAATGCTGGAACAAGAAACGAAGATGAGGATAAAACCCATCTATCGATAAATACATCAATCCCAGACACAAGACTGGCATCAACAAAATCCTTAACAACAACCAAAGAGGAGAGCATCATTATGTGGTTGGATAAGAACATTGATGATGACTCCAAGATTTCAACAAATTTTACAACAGAAACTGATGGTAAGCTAACATTTATGCCACTCACAAGAAAAGATGAAACAAATAACGCCACAAATTTGACTGAAAACAAAGTTCTCCCAACAACAGAGATGTTGAAATCAAATGACACAGACACCAACACGTTTAGTACTTTTGATAAAACAATAATTTCAACAAATGCGACTACCTCAAATATAACAACTACTCTGCCAACAACTCCAAATATAGCAAACGTTGTAAAAACAAACAGGACAGAATGGAGAACAGAGGTTGCCACTTTTACTAATATATTTATACCAACTACTGTGGAGAAGAAAGTCACAACCTTTCATGAAACAACTTCTCTACGGACACCAATAGTTTCTACAAAATCACCAAAAACAACAACAACAACAACAACAACAACAACAACAACAACAACAACACCACCACCAACAACAACAACAACAACTAAACTGGACACATTCGCACCAACATTTATAACTACTAGTGTGCAAACTGCTGCTGAGAAGGAATTAACACATTCTTTCACATCTCCTAGTCGTAGTCAAAGAACATTCAATCTCACAACTACTTTAGCGACGACGACACCAACTACAACAACAGTTTCGGCAGTGACAACAGAAGAGACCACAACTTCTGCTTTACCAACAACTCTAAGATTAACATCAATATCATCATCATCATCATCATCATCATCATCATCATCATCATCATCAACAACGACAACAAAACCTCCCAAAAAATCTCCAACTCAACTGGAAACATTTGCCCAAACATTTACAACTATTAGTGTGCCAACTGCTACAAAGGAGGAATTGAACACATCTTCTCCCACACCTCCTAGTCCCACAATAGTCTTGAAAACAACAACAACAACAACAACAACAACAACAACAACAACAACAACAACAACAACAACGCCTGCCACTATTACAGCTTCCACGTTACCAACTACCACACATAAGGAAGTGAATTCCTTGAATGTAACCAATGCAATGCCAGCAACACCCAGTGCAACAACGATTTTGACAAAAGCAAGTCCTGCTGAAACATCACAACCTGTTGTTACTACTACAACTGGTTTGCCCACCACTGTAGAAACGGAGTTCACAACATTCATTCTCACAAATGCTGTACCGCAAACACCTACTGCAACAACAGTCTTGGCAAAAACAAAAAAAAAAGAGGCCAAACTTTCAGTTTTAACAACATCTCCAAACCTAACAACAGTTTCTGCAACAAAAACAACAACAACAACAACAGCATCAACAGCAACAACAAAAGAACTGGAGACATCTGCACCAACACTAACAACTACTAGTGTGCCAACTACTACAGAGGAGGAATTGACAACATCTTCTCTCACAACTACTAGTCTCACAACAGTCTTGGAAACAACCACAACAACAGAAGAGGCCACAACTTCTGCTTTACCAATAACTCCAAGACTAACAACTGTTACTGCAACAACAACAACAGAATTCGAGACATCTGCACCAACAATAACAACTACTAGTATGCCAACTACTACAGAGGAGGAATTGACAACATCTTCTCTCACAACTACTAGTCCCACAACAGTCTTGGAAACAACCACAGAAGCAGCAACAACACCAGCCACTCTTACAGCTTCCACTATACCAACTACCACACAGACGGAACTGACTACCTTGAATGTAACCACTGCTTTGCCAACAACACCTAGTGCAACAACAGTTTTGACAACAACAACTCCAGCTGAAACATCACAACCTGCTGTTACTACTACAACGGGTTTGGCCACCACTGTAGAAACGGAGTTCACAACATTCAATTTCACAACTACTGTACCGACAACACCTTCTAAGACAACAGTCTTGGCAACAACAACAACAACAACAACAACAACAGAAGAGGCCACAACTTCTGCTTTACCAACAACTCCAAGCCTAACAACTGTTACTGCAACAACAACAACAGAATTGGAGACATCTGCACCAATACTAACAACTACTAGTGTGCCAATTACTACAGAGGAGGAATTGACAACATCTTCTCTCACAACTACTAGTCCCACAACAGTCTTGGAAACAACCACAGAAGCAGCAACAACACCAGCCACTCTTACAGCTTCCACTATACCAACTACCACACAGACGAAACTGACTAGCTTGAATGTAACCACTGCTTTGCCAACAACACCTACTGCAACAACAGTTTTGACAACAACAACTCCAGCTGAAACATCACAACCTGCTGTTACTACTACAACTGGTTTGCCCACCACTGTAGAAACGGAGTTCACAACATTCAATTTCACAACTACTGTACCGACAACACCTTCTAAGACAACAGTCCTGGCAACAACAACAACAGAAGAGGCCACAACTTCTGCTTTACCAACAACTCCAAGCCTAACATCTGTTACTGCAACAACAACAACAGAATTGGAGACATCTACACCAATACTAACAATTACTAGTGTGCCAACTACTACAGAGGAGGAATTGACAACATCTTCTCTCACAACTACTAGTCCCACAACAGTCTTGGAAACAACCACAGAAGAAGCAACAACACCAGCCACTCTTACATCTTCCACTATACCAACTACAACACAGACGGAACTGACTACCTTGAATGTAACCATTGCTTTGCCAACAACACCTAGTGCAACAACAGTTTTGACAACAACAACTCCAGCTGAAACATCACAACCTGCTGTTACTACTACAACTGGTTTGCCCACCACTGTAGAAACGGAGTTCACAACATTCAATTTCACAACAACTGTACCGACAACACCTTCTGAAACAACAATCTTTGCAACAACAACAACAGAAGAGGCCACAACTTCTGCTTTACCAACAACTCCAAGCCTAACAACTGTTACTGTAGCAACAACAACAACAGAATTGGAGACATCTGCACCAACACTAACAACTACTAGTGTGCCAACTACTACAGAGGAGGAATTGACAACATCTTCTCTAACAACTACTAGTCCCACAACAGTCTTGGAAACAACCACAGAAGCAGCAACAACACCAGCCACTCTTACAGCTTCCACTATACCAACTACCACACAGACGGAACTGACTACCTTGAATGTAACCACTGCTTTGCCAACAACACCTAGTGCAACAACAGTTTTGACAACAACAACTCCAGCTGAAACATCACAACCTGCTGTTACTACTACAACTGGTTTGCCCACCACTGTAGAAACGGAGTTCACAACATTCAATTTCACAACTACTGTACCGACAACACCTTCTAAGACAACAGTCCTGGCAACAACAACAACAGAAGAGGCCACAACTTCTGCTTTACCAACAACTCCAAGCCTTACAACTGTTACTGCAACAACAACAACAACAGAATTGGAGACATCTGCACCAATACTAACAACTACTAGTGTGCCAACTACTACAGAGGAGGAATTGACAACATCTTCTCTCACAACTACTAGTCCCACAACAGTCTTGGAAACAACCACAGAAGCAGCAACAACACAAGCCACTCTTACAACTTCCACTATACCAACTACCACACAGACGGAACTGACTACCTTGAATGTAACCACTGCTTTGCCAACAACACCTAGTGCAACAACAGTTTTGACAACAACAACAACTCCAGCTGAAACATCACAACCTGCTGTTACTACTACAACTGGTTTGCCCACCACTATAGAAACAGAGTTCACAACATTCAATTTCACAACTACTGTACCGACAACACCTTCTAAGACAACAGTCCTGGCAACAACAACAACAGAAGAGGCCACAACTTCTGCTTTACCAACAACTCCAAGCCTAACAACTGTTACTGCAACAACAACAACAGAATTGGAGACATCTGCACCAACACTAACAACTACTAGTGTGCCAACTACTACAGAGGAGGAATTGACAACATCTTCTCTCACAACTACTAGTCCCACAACAGTCTTGGAAACAACCACAGAAGCAGCAACAACACCAGCCACTCTTACAGCTTCCACTATACCAACTACCACACAGACAGAACTGACTACCTTGAATGTAACCACTGCTTTGCCAACAACACCTAGTGCAACAACAGTTTTGACAACAACAACTCCAGCTGAAACATCACAACCTGCTGTTACTACTACAACTGGTTTGCCCACCACTGTAGAAACGGAGTTCACAACATTCAATTTCACAACTACTGTACCGACAACACCTTCTAAGACAACAATCTTGGCAACAACAACAACAACAACAGAAGAGGCCACAACTTCTGCTTTACCAACAACTCCAAGCCTAACAACTGTTACTGCAACAACAACAGAATTGGAGACATCTGCACCAACACTAACAACTTCTAGTGTGCCAACTACTACAGAGGAGGAATTAACAACATCTTCTCTCACAACTACTAGTCCCACAACAGTCTTGGAAACAACCACAGAAGCAGCAACAACACCAGCCACTCTTACAGCTTCCACTATACCAACTACCACACAGACGGAACTGACTACCTTGAATGTAACCACTGCTTTGCCAACAACACCTAGTGCAACAACAGTTTTGACAACAACAACTCCAGCTGAAACATCACAACCTGCTGTTACTACTACAACTGGTTTGCCCACCACTGTAGAAACGGAGTTCACAACATTCAATTTCACAACTACTGTACCGACAACACCTTCTGAGACAACAATCTTTGCAACAACAACAACAGAAGAGGCCACAACTTCTGCTTTACCAACAACTCCAAGCCTAACAACTGTTACTGTAGCAACAACAACAACAGAATTGGAGACATCTGCACCAACACTAACAACTACTAGTGTGCCAACTACTACAGAGGAGGAATTGACAACATCTTCTCTAACAACTACTAGTCCCACAACAGTCTTGGAAACAACCACAGAAGCAGCAACAACACCAGCCACTCTTACAGCTTCCACTATACCAACTACCACACAGACGGAACTGACTACCTTGAATGTAACCACTGCTTTGCCAACAACACCTAGTGCAACAACAGTTTTGACAACAACAACTCCAGCTGAAACATCACAACCTGCTGTTACTACTACAACTGGTTTGCCCACCACTGTAGAAACGGAGTTCACAACATTCAATTTCACAACTACTGTACCGACAACACCTTCTAAGACAACAGTCCTGGCAACAACAACAACAGAAGAGGCCACAACTTCTGCTTTACCAACAACTCCAAGCCTTACAACTGTTACTGCAACAACAACAACAACAGAATTGGAGACATCTGCACCAATACTAACAACTACTAGTGTGCCAACTACTACAGAGGAGGAATTGACAACATCTTCTCTCACAACTACTAGTCCCACAACAGTCTTGGAAACAACCACAGAAGCAGCAACAACACAAGCCACTCTTACAACTTCCACTATACCAACTACCACACAGACGGAACTGACTACCTTGAATGTAACCACTGCTTTGCCAACAACACCTAGTGCAACAACAGTTTTGACAACAACAACAACTCCAGCTGAAACATCACAACCTGCTGTTACTACTACAACTGGTTTGCCCACCACTATAGAAACAGAGTTCACAACATTCAATTTCACAACTACTGTACCGACAACACCTTCTAAGACAACAGTCCTGGCAACAACAACAACAGAAGAGGCCACAACTTCTGCTTTACCAACAACTCCAAGCCTAACAACTGTTACTGCAACAACAACAACAGAATTGGAGACATCTGCACCAACACTAACAACTACTAGTGTGCCAACTACTACAGAGGAGGAATTGACAACATCTTCTCTCACAACTACTAGTCCCACAACAGTCTTGGAAACAACCACAGAAGCAGCAACAACACCAGCCACTCTTACAGCTTCCACTATACCAACTACCACACAGACAGAACTGACTACCTTGAATGTAACCATTGCTTTGCCAACAACACCTAGTGCAACAACAGTTTTGACAACAACAACTCCAGCTGAAACATCACAACCTGCTGTTACTACTACAACTGGTTTGCCCACCACTGTAGAAACGGAGTTCACAACATTCAATTTCACAACTACTGTACCGACAACACCTTCTAAGACAACAATCTTGGCAACAACAACAACAACAACAGAAGAGGCCACAACTTCTGCTTTACCAACAACTCCAAGCCTAACAACTGTTACTGCAACAACAACAGAATTGGAGACATCTGCACCAACACTAACAACTTCTAGTGTGCCAACTACTACAGAGGAGGAATTAACAACATCTTCTCTCACAACTACTAGTCCCACAACAGTCTTGGAAACAACCACAGAAGCAGCAACAACACCAGCCACTCTTACAGCTTCCACTATACCAACTACCACACAGACGGAACTGACTACCTTGAATGTAACCACTGCTTTGCCAACAACACCTAGTGCAACAACAGTTTTGACAACAACAACTCCAGCTGAAACATCACAACCTGCTGTTACTACTACAACTGGTTTGCCCACCACTGTAGAAACGGAGTTCACAACATTCAATTTCACAACTACTGTACCGACAACACCTTCTGAGACAACAATCTTTGCAACAACAACAACAGAAGAGGCCACAACTTCTGCTTTACCAACAACTCCAAGCCTAACAACTGTTACTGTAGCAACAACAACAACAGAATTGGAGACATCTGCACCAACACTAACAACTACTAGTGTGCCAACTACTACAGAGGAGGAATTGACAACATCTTCTCTCACAACTACTAGTCCCACAACAGTCTTGGAAACAACCACAGAAGCAGCAACAACACCAGCCACTCTTACAGCTTCCACTATACCAACTACCACACAGACGGAACTCACTACCTTGAATGTAACCACTGCTTTGCCAACAACACCTAGTGCAACAACAGTTTTGACAACAACAACTCCAGCTGAAACATCACAACCTGCTGTTACTACTACAACTGGTTTGCCCACCACTATAGAAACAGAGTTCACAACATTCAATTTCACAACTACTGTACCGACAACACCTTCTAAGACAACAGTCTTGGCAACAACAACAACAGAAGAGGCCACAACTTCTGCTTTACCAACAACTCCAAGCCTAACAACTGTTACTGCAACAACAACAACAACAACAGAATTGGAGACATCTGCACCAACACTAACAACTACTAGTGTGCCAACTACTACAGAGGAGGAATTGACAACATCTTCTCTCACAACTACTAGTCCCACAACAGTCTTGGAAACAACCACAGAAGCAGCAACAACACCAGCCACTCTTACAGCTTCCACTATACCAACTACCACACAGACGGAACTGACTACCTTGAATGTAACCACTGCTTTGCCAACAACACCTAGTGCAACAACAGTTTTGACAACAACAACTCCAGCTGAAACATCACAACCTGCTGTTACTACTACAACTGGTTTGACCACCAATGTAGAAACGGAGTTCACAACATTCAATTTCACAACTACTGTACCGACAACACCTTCTGAGACAACAATCTTTGCAACAACAACAACAGAAGAGGCTACAACTTCTGCTTTACCAACAACTCCAAGCCTAACAACTGTTACTGTAGCAACAACAACAACAGAATTGGAGATATCTGCACCAACACTAACAACTACTAGTGTGCCAACTACTACAGAGGAGGAATTGACAACATCTTCTCTCACAACTACTAGTCCCACAACAGTCTTGGAAACAACCACAGAAGCAGCAACAACACCAGCCACTCTTACAGCTTCCACTATACCAACTACCACACAGACGGAACTGACTACCTTGAATGTAACCACTGCTTTGCCAACAACACCTAGTGCAACAACAGTTTTGACAACAACAACTCGAGCTGAAACATCACAACCTGCTGTTACTACTACAACTGGTTTGCCCACCACTGTAGAAACGGAGTTCACAACATTCAATTTCACAACTACTGTACCGACAACACCTTCTAAGACAACAATCTTGGCAACAACAACAACAACAACAGAAGAGGCCACAACTTCTGCTTTACCAACAACTCCAAGCCTAACAACTGTTACTGCAACAACAACAGAATTGGAGACATCTGCACCAACACTAACAACTTCTAGTGTGCCAACTACTACAGAGGAGGAATTAACAACATCTTCTCTCACAACTACTAGTCCCACAACAGTCTTGGAAACAACCACAGAAGCAGCAACAACACCAGCCACTCTTACAGCTTCCACTATACCAACTACCACACAGACGGAACTGACTACCTTGAATGTAACCACTGCTTTGCCAACAACACCTAGTGCAACAACGGTTTTGACAACAACAACTCCAGCTGAAACATCACAACCTGCTGTAACTACTACAACTGGTTTGCCCACCACTATAGAAACAGAGTTCACAACATTCAATTTCACAACTACTGTACCGACAACACCTTCTAAGACAACAGTCTTGGCAACAACAACAACAGAAGAGGCCACAACTTCTGCTTTACCAACAACTCCAAGCCTAACAACTGTTACTGCAACAACAACAACAACAACAACAGAATTGGAGACATCTGCACCAACACTAACAACTACTAGTGTGCCAACTACTACAGAGGAGGAATTGACAACATCTTCTCTCACAACTACTAGTCCCACAACAGTCTTGGAAACAACCACAGAAGCAGCAACAACACCAGCCACTCTTACAGCTTCCACTATACCAACTACCACACAGACGGAACTGACTACCTTGAATGTAACCACTGCTTTGCCAACAACACCTAGTGCAACAACAGTTTTGACAACAACAACAACTCCAGCTGAAACATCACAACCTGCTGTTACTACTACAACTGGTTTGCCCACCACTATAGAAACAGAGTTCACAACATTCAATTTCACAACTACTGTACCGACAACACCTTCTAAGACAACAGTCCTGGCAACAACAACAACAGAAGAGGCCACAACTTCTGCTTTACCAACAACTCCAAGCCTAACAACTGTTACTGCAACAACAACAACAGAATTGGAGACATCTGCACCAACACTAACAACTACTAGTGTGCCAACTACTACAGAGGAGGAATTGACAACATCTTCTCTCACAACTACTAGTCCCACAACAGTCTTGGAAACAACCACAGAAGCAGCAACAACACCAGCCACTCTTACAGCTTCCACTATACCAACTACCACACAGACAGAACTGACTACCTTGAATGTAACCATTGCTTTGCCAACAACACCTAGTGCAACAACAGTTTTGACAACAACAACTCCAGCTGAAACATCACAACCTGCTGTTACTACTACAACTGGTTTGCCCACCACTGTAGAAACGGAGTTCACAACATTCAATTTCACAACTACTGTACCGACAACACCTTCTAAGACAACAATCTTGGCAACAACAACAACAACAACAGAAGAGGCCACAACTTCTGCTTTACCAACAACTCCAAGCCTAACAACTGTTACTGCAACAACAACAGAATTGGAGACATCTGCACCAACACTAACAACTTCTAGTGTGCCAACTACTACAGAGGAGGAATTAACAACATCTTCTCTCACAACTACTAGTCCCACAACAGTCTTGGAAACAACCACAGAAGCAGCAACAACACCAGCCACTCTTACAGCTTCCACTATACCAACTACCACACAGACGGAACTGACTACCTTGAATGTAACCACTGCTTTGCCAACAACACCTAGTGCAACAACAGTTTTGACAACAACAACTCCAGCTGAAACATCACAACCTGCTGTTACTACTACAACTGGTTTGCCCACCACTGTAGAAACGGAGTTCACAACATTCAATTTCACAACTACTGTACCGACAACACCTTCTGAGACAACAATCTTTGCAACAACAACAACAGAAGAGGCCACAACTTCTGCTTTACCAACAACTCCAAGCCTAACAACTGTTACTGTAGCAACAACAACAACAGAATTGGAGACATCTGCACCAACACTAACAACTACTAGTGTGCCAACTACTACAGAGGAGGAATTGACAACATCTTCTCTCACAACTACTAGTCCCACAACAGTCTTGGAAACAACCACAGAAGCAGCAACAACACCAGCCACTCTTACAGCTTCCACTATACCAACTACCACACAGACGGAACTCACTACCTTGAATGTAACCACTGCTTTGCCAACAACACCTAGTGCAACAACAGTTTTGACAACAACAACTCCAGCTGAAACATCACAACCTGCTGTTACTACTACAACTGGTTTGCCCACCACTATAGAAACAGAGTTCACAACATTCAATTTCACAACTACTGTACCGACAACACCTTCTAAGACAACAGTCTTGGCAACAACAACAACAGAAGAGGCCACAACTTCTGCTTTACCAACAACTCCAAGCCTAACAACTGTTACTGCAACAACAACAACAACAACAGAATTGGAGACATCTGCACCAACACTAACAACTACTAGTGTGCCAACTACTACAGAGGAGGAATTGACAACATCTTCTCTCACAACTACTAGTCCCACAACAGTCTTGGAAACAACCACAGAAGCAGCAACAACACCAGCCACTCTTACAGCTTCCACTATACCAACTACCACACAGACGGAACTGACTACCTTGAATGTAACCACTGCTTTGCCAACAACACCTAGTGCAACAACAGTTTTGACAACAACAACTCCAGCTGAAACATCACAACCTGCTGTTACTACTACAACTGGTTTGACCACCAATGTAGAAACGGAGTTCACAACATTCAATTTCACAACTACTGTACCGACAACACCTTCTGAGACAACAATCTTTGCAACAACAACAACAGAAGAGGCTACAACTTCTGCTTTACCAACAACTCCAAGCCTAACAACTGTTACTGTAGCAACAACAACAACAGAATTGGAGATATCTGCACCAACACTAACAACTACTAGTGTGCCAACTACTACAGAGGAGGAATTGACAACATCTTCTCTCACAACTACTAGTCCCACAACAGTCTTGGAAACAACCACAGAAGCAGCAACAACACCAGCCACTCTTACAGCTTCCACTATACCAACTACCACACAGACGGAACTGACTACCTTGAATGTAACCACTGCTTTGCCAACAACACCTAGTGCAACAACAGTTTTGACAACAACAACTCGAGCTGAAACATCACAACCTGCTGTTACTACTACAACTGGTTTGCCCACCACTGTAGAAACGGAGTTCACAACATTCAATTTCACAACTACTGTACCGACAACACCTTCTAAGACAACAATCTTGGCAACAACAACAACAACAACAGAAGAGGCCACAACTTCTGCTTTACCAACAACTCCAAGCCTAACAACTGTTACTGCAACAACAACAGAATTGGAGACATCTGCACCAACACTAACAACTTCTAGTGTGCCAACTACTACAGAGGAGGAATTAACAACATCTTCTCTCACAACTACTAGTCCCACAACAGTCTTGGAAACAACCACAGAAGCAGCAACAACACCAGCCACTCTTACAGCTTCCACTATACCAACTACCACACAGACGGAACTGACTACCTTGAATGTAACCACTGCTTTGCCAACAACACCTAGTGCAACAACGGTTTTGACAACAACAACTCCAGCTGAAACATCACAACCTGCTGTAACTACTACAACTGGTTTGCCCACCACTATAGAAACAGAGTTCACAACATTCAATTTCACAACTACTGTACCGACAACACCTTCTAAGACAACAGTCTTGGCAACAACAACAACAGAAGAGGCCACAACTTCTGCTTTACCAACAACTCCAAGCCTAACAACTGTTACTGCAACAACAACAACAACAACAACAGAATTGGAGACATCTGCACCAACACTAACAACTACTAGTGTGCCAACTACTACAGAGGAGGAATTGACAACATCTTCTCTCACAACTACTAGTCCCACAACAGTCTTGGAAACAACCACAGAAGCAGCAACAACACCAGCCACTCTTACAGCTTCCACTATACCAACTACCACACAGACGGAACTGACTACCTTGAATGTAACCACTGCTTTGCCAACAACACCTAGTGCAACAACAGTTTTGACAACAACAACTCCAGCTGAAACATCACAACCTGCTGTTACTACTAAAACTGGTTTGACCACCAATGTAGAAACGGAGTTCACAACATTCAATTTCACAACTACTGTACCGACAACACCTTCTGAGACAACAATCTTTGCAACAACAACAACAGAAGAGGCTACAACTTCTGCTTTACCAACAACTCCAAGCCTAACAACTGTTACTGTAGCAACAACAACAACAGAATTGGAGATATCTGCACCAACACTAACAACTACTAGTGTGCCAACTACTACAGAGGAGGAATTGACAACATCTTCTCTCACAACTACTAGTCCCACAACAGTCTTGGAAACAACCACAGAAGCAGCAACAACACCAGCCACTCTTACAGCTTCCACTATACCAACTACCACACAGACGGAACTGACTACCTTGAATGTAACCACTGCTTTGCCAACAACACCTAGTGCAACAACAGTTTTGACAACAATAACTCGAGCTGAAACATCACAACCTGCTGTTACTACTACAACTGGTTTGCCCACCACTGTAGAAACGGAGTTCACAACATTCAATTTCACAACTACTGTACCGACAACACCTTCTAAGACAACAGTCCTGGCAACAACAACAACAGAAGAGGCCACAACTTCTGCTTTACCAACAACTCCAAGCCTTACAACTGTTACTGCAACAACAACAACAGAATTGGAGACATCTGCACCAATACTAACAACTACTAGTGTGCCAACTACTACAGAGGAGGAATTGACAACATCTTCTCTCACAACTACTAGTCCCACAACAGTCTTGGAAATAACCACAGAAGCAGCAACAACACCAGCCACTCTTACAACTTCCACTATACCAACTATCACACAGACGGAACTGACTACCTTGAATGTAACCACTGCTTTGCCAACAACACCTAGTGCAACAACAGTTTTGACAACAACAACTCCAGCTGAAACATCACAACCTGCTGTTACTACTACAACTGGTTTGCCCACCACTATAGAAACGGAGTTCACAACAATCAATTTCACAACTACTGTACCGACAACACCTTCTAAGACAACAGTCCTGGCAACAACAACAACAACAGAAGAGGCCACAACTTCTGCTTTACCAACAACTCCAAGCCTAACAACTGTTACTGCAACAACAACAACAACAACAACAACAAAATTGGAGACATCTGCACCAACACTAACAACTACTAGTGTGCCAACTACTACAGAGGAGGAATTGACAACATCTTCTCTCACAACTACTAGTCCCACAACAGTCTTGGAAAAAACCACAGAAGCAGCAACAACACCAGCCACTCTTACAGCTTCCACTATACCAACTACAACACAAACAGAACTGACTACCTTGAATGTAACCACTGCTTTGCCAACAACACCTAGTGCAACAACAGTTTTGACAACAACAACTCCAGCTGAAACATCACAGCCTGCTGTTACTACTACAACTGGTTTCCCCACCACTGTAGAAACGGAGTTCACAACATTCAATTTCACAACTACTGTACCGACAACACCTTCTAAGACAACAATCTTGGCAACAACAACAACAACAGAAGAGGCCACAACTTCTGCTTTTCCAACAACTCCAAGCCTAACAACTGTTACTGCAACAACAACAACAGAATTGGAGACGTCTGCACCAACACTAACAACTACTAGTGTGCCAACTACTACAGAGGAGGAATTGACAACATCTTCTCTCACAACTACTAGTCCCACAACAGTCTTGGAAACAACCACAGAAGCAGCAACAACACCAGCCACTCTTACAGCTTCCACTATACCAACTACCACACAGACGGAACTGACTACCTTGAATGTAACCACTGCTTTGCCAACAACACCTAGTGCAACAACAGTTTTGACAACAACAACTCCAGCTGAAACATCACAACCTGCTGTTACTACTACAACTGGTTTGCCCACCACTATAGAAACGGAGTTCACAACATTCAATTTCACAACTACTGTACCGACAACACCTTCTAAGACAACAGTCATGGCAACAACAACAACAGAAGAGGCCACAACTTCTGCTTTACCAACAACTCCAAGCCTTACAACTGTTACTGCAACAACAACAACAACAGAATTGGAGACATCTGCACCAATACTAACAACTACTAGTGTGCCAATTACTACAGAGGAGGAATTGACAACATCTTCTCTCACAACTACTAGACCCACAACAGTCTTGGAAACAACCACAGAAGCAGCAACAACACCAGCCACTCTTACAGCTTCCACTATACCAACTACCACACAGACGGAACTGACTAGCTTGAATGTAACCACTGCTTTGCCAACAACACCTAGTGCAACAACAGTTTTGACAACAACAACTCCAGCTGAAACATCACAACCTGTTGTTACTACTACAACTGGTTTGCCCACCACTATAGAAACAGAGTTCACAACATTCAATTTCACAACTACTGTACCGACAACACCTTCTAAGACAACAGTCCTGGCAACAACAACAACAGAAGAGGCCACAACTTCTGCTTTACCAACAACTCCAAGCTTAACAACTGTTACTGCAACAACAACAACAAGAGAATTGGAGACATCTGCACCAATACTAACAATTACTAGTGTGCCAACTACTACAGAGGAGGAATTGACAACATCTTCTCTCACAACTACTAGTCCCACAACAGTCTTGGAAACAACCACAGAAGCAGCAACAACACCAGCCACTCTTACATCTTCCACTATACCAACTACAACACAGACGGAACTGACTACCTTGAATGTAACCATTGCTTTGCCAACAACACCTAGTGCAACAACAGTTTTGACAACAACAACTCCAGCTGAAACATCACAACCTGCTGTTACTACTACAACTGGTTTGCCCACCACTGTAGAAACGGAGTTCACAACATTCAATTTCACAACTACTGTACCGACAACACCTTCTAAGACAACAGTCCTGGCAACAACAACAACAGAAGAGGCCACAACTTCTGCTTTACCAACAACTCCAAGCCTTACAACTGTTACTGCAACAACAACAACAGAATTGGAGACATCTGCACCAACACTAACAACTACTAGTGTGCCAACTACTACAGAGGAGGAATTGACAACATCTTCTCTCACAACTACTAGTCCCACAACAGTCTTGGAAACAACCACAGAAGCAGCAACAACACAAGCCACTCTTACAGCTTCCACTATACCAACTACCACACAGACAGAACTGACTACCTTGAATGTAACCACTGCTTTGCCAACAACACCTAGTGCAACAACAGTTTTGACAACAACAACTCCAGCTGAAACATCACAGCCTGCTGTTACTACTACAACTGGTTTCCCCACCACTGTAGAAACGGAGTTCACAACATTCAATTTCACAACTACTGTACCGACAACACCTTCTAAGACAACAATCTTGGCAACAACAACAACAACAACAGAAGAGGCCACAACTTCTGCTTTACCAACAACTCCAAGCCTAACAACTGTTACTGCAACAACAACAGAATTGGAGACATCTGCACCAACACTAACAACTTCTAGTGTGCCAACTACTACAGAGGAGGAATTAACAACATCTTCTCTCACAACTACTAGTCCCACAACAGTCTTGGAAACAACCACAGAAGCAGCAACAACACCAGCCACTCTTACAGCTTCCACTATACCAACTACCACACAGACGGAACGGACTACCTTGAATGTAACCACTGCTTTGCCAACAACACCTAGTGCAATAACGGTTTTGACAACAACAACTCCAGCTGAAACATCACAACCTGCTGTTACTACTACAACTGGTTTGCCCACCACTATAGAAACAGAGTTCACAACATTCAATTTCACAACTACTGTACCGACAACACCTTCTAAGACAACAGTCTTGGCAACAACAACAACAGAAGAGGCCACAACTTCTGCTTTACCAACAACTCCAAGCCTAACAACTGTTACTGCAACAACAACAACAACAACAGAATTGGAGACATCTGCACCAACACTAACAACTACTAGTGTGCCAACTACTACAGAGGAGGAATTGACAACATCTTCTCTCACAACTACTAGTCCCACAACAGTCTTGGAAACAACCACAGAAGCAGCAACAACACCAGCCACTCTTACAGCTTCCACTATACCAACTACCACACAGACGGAACTGACTAGCTTGAATGTAACCACTGCTTTGCCAACAACACCTAGTGCAACAACAGTTTTGACAACAACAACTCCAGCTGAAACATCACAACCTGCTGTTACTACTACAACTGGTTTGCCCACCACTATAGAAACGGAGTTCACAACATTCAATTTCACAACTACTGTACCGACAACACCTTCTGAAACAACAATCTTTGCAACAACAACAACAGAAGAGACCACAACTTCTGCTTTACCAACAACTCCAAGACTAACAACTGTTACTGTAGCAACAACAACAACAGAATTGGAGACATCTGCACCAACACTAACAACTACTAGTGTGCCAACTACTACAGAGGAGGAATTGACAACATCTTCTCTCACAACTACCAGTCCCACAACAGTCTTGGAAACAACCACAGAAGCAGCAACAACACCAGCCACACTTACAGCTTCCACTATACCAACTACCACACAGACGGAACTGACTACCTTGAATGTAACCACTGCTTTGCCAACAACACCTACTGCAACAACAGTTTTGACAACAACAACTCCAGCTGAAACATCACAACCTGCTGTTACTACTACAACTGGTTTGCCCACCACTGTAGAAACGGAGTTCACAACATTCAATTTCACAACTACTGTACCGACAACACCTTCTAAGACAACAGTCCTGGCAACAACAACAACAGAAGAGGCCACAACTTCTGCTTTACCAACAACTCCAAGCCTTACAACTGTTACTGCAACAACAACAACAGAATTGGAGACATCTGCACCAACACTAACAACTACTAGTGTGCCAACTACTACAGAGGAGGAATTGACAACATCTTCTCTCACAACTACTAGTCCCACAACAGTCTTGGAAACAACCACAGAAGCAGCAACAACACAAGCCACTCTTACAACTTCCACTATACCAACTACCACACAGACGGAACTGACTACCTTGAATGTAACCACTGCTTTGCCAACAACACCTAGTGCAACAACAGTTTTGACAACAACAACTCCAGCTGAAACATCACAACCTGTTGTTACTACTACAACTGGTTTGCCCACCACTATAGAAACAGAGTTCACAACATTCAATTTCACAACTACTGTACCGACAACACCTTCTAAGACAACAGTCCTGGCAACAACAACAACAGAAGAGGCCACAACTTCTGCTTTACCAACAACTCCAAGCTTAACAACTGTTACTGCAACAACAACAACAGAATTGGAGACATCTGCACCAATACTAACAATTACTAGTGTGCCAACTACTACAGAGGAGGAATTGACAACATCTTCTCTCACAACTACTAGTCCCACAACAGTCTTGGAAACAACCACAGAAGCAGCAACAACACCAGCCACTCTTACATCTTCCACTATACCAACTACAACACAGACGGAACTGACTACCTTGAATGTAACCATTGCTTTGCCAACAACACCTAGTGCAACAACAGTTTTGACAACAACAACTCCAGCTGAAACATCACAACCTGCTGTTACTACTACAACTGGTTTGCCCACCACTGTAGAAACGGAGCTCACAACATTCAATTTCACAACTACTGTACCGACAACACCTTCTGAAACAACAATCTTTGCAACAACAACAACAGAAGAGGCCACAACTTCTGCTTTACCAACAACTCCAAGCCTAACAACTGTTACTGTAGCAACAACAACAACAGAATTGGAGACATCTGCACCAACACTAACAACTACTAGTGTGCCAACTACTACAGAGGAGGAATTGACAACATCTTCTCTCACAACTACTAGTCCCACAACAGTCTTGGAAACAACCACAGAAGTAGCAACAACACCAGCCACTCTTACATCTTCCACTATACCAACTACAACACAGACGGAACTGACTACCTTGAATGTAACCATTGCTTTGCCAACAACACCTAGTGCAACAACAGTTTTGACAACAACAACTCCAGCTGAAACATCACAACCTGCTGTTACTACTACAACTGGTTTGCCCACCACTGTAGAAACGGAGTTCACAACATTCAATTTCACAACTACTGTACCGACAACACCTTCTAAAACAACAGTCCTGGCAACAACAACAACAGAAGAGGCCACAACTTCTGCTTTACCAACAACTCCAAGCCTTACAACTGTTACTGCAACAACAACAACAGAATTGGAGATATCTGCACCAACACTAACAACTACTAGTGTGCCAACTACTACAGAGGAGGAATTGACAACATCTTCTCTCACAACTACTAGTCCCACAACAGTCTTGGAAACAACCACAGAAGCAGCAACAACACAAGCCACTCTTACAGCTTCCACTATACCAACTACCACACAGACAGAACTGACTACCTTGAATGTAACCACTGCTTTGCCAACAACACCTAGTGCAACAACAGTTTTGACAACAACAACTCCAGCTGAAACATCACAACCTGCTGTTACTACTACAACTGGTTTGCCCACCACTGTAGAAACGGAGTTCACAACATTCAATTTCACAACTACTGTACCGACAACACCTTCTAAGACAACAGTCCTGGCAACAACAACAACAGAAGAGGCCACAACTTCTGCTTTACCAACAACTCCAAGCCTTACAACTGTTACTGCAACAACAACAACAGAATTGGAGACATCTGCACCAACACTAACAACTACTAGTGTGCCAACTACTACAGAGGAGGAATTGACAACATCTTCTCTCACAACTACTAGTCCCACAACAGTCTTGGAAACAACCACAGAAGCAGCAACAACACAAGCCACTCTTACAGCTTCCACTATACCAACTACCACACAGACAGAACTGACTACCTTGAATGTAACCACTGCATTGCCAACAACACCTAGTGCAACAACAGTTTTGACAACAACAACTCCAGCTGAAACATCACAGCCTGCTGTTACTACTACAACTGGTTTCCCCACCACTGTAGAAACGGAGTTCACAACATTCAATTTCACAACTACTGTACCGACAACACCTTCTAAGACAACAATCTTGGCAACAACAACAACAACAACAGAAGAGGCCACAACTTCTGCTTTACCAACAACTCCAAGCCTAACAACTGTTACTGCAACAACAACAGAATTGGAGACATCTGCACCAACACTAACAACTTCTAGTGTGCCAACTACTACAGAGGAGGAATTAACAACATCTTCTCTCACAACTACTAGTCCCACAACAGTCTTGGAAACAACCACAGAAGCAGCAACAACACCAGCCACTCTTACAGCTTCCACTATACCAACTACCACACAGACGGAACGGACTACCTTGAATGTAACCACTGCTTTGCCAACAACACCTAGTGCAATAACGGTTTTGACAACAAAAACTCCAGCTGAAACATCACAACCTGCTGTTACTACTACAACTGGTTTGCCCACCACTATAGAAACAGAGTTCACAACATTCAATTTCACAACTACTGTACCGACAACACCTTCTAAGACAACAGTCTTGGCAACAACAACAACAGAAGAGGCCACAACTTCTGCTTTACCAACAACTCCAAGCCTAACAAATGTTACTGCAACAACAACAACAACAACAGAATTGGAGACATCTGCACCAACACTAACAACTACTAGTGTGCCAACTACTACAGAGGAGGAATTGACAACATCTTCTCTCACAACTACTAGTCCCACAACAGTCTTGGAAACAACCACAGAAGCAGCAACAACACCAGCCACTCTTACAGCTTCCACTATACCAACTACCACACAGACGGAACTGACTAGCTTGAATGTAACCACTGCTTTGCCAACAACACCTAGTGCAACAACAGTTTTGACAACAACAACTCCAGCTGAAACATCACAACCTGCTGTTACTACTACAACTGGTTTGCCCACCACTATAGAAACGGAGTTCACAACATTCAATTTCACAACTACTGTACCGACAACACCTTCTGAAACAACAATCTTTGCAACAACAACAACAGAAGAGACCACAACTTCTGCTTTACCAACAACTCCAAGACTAACAACTGTTACTGTAGCAACAACAACAACAGAATTGGAGACATCTGCACCAACACTAACAACTACTAGTGTGCCAACTACTACAGAGGAGGAATTGACAACATCTTCTCTCACAACTACCAGTCCCACAACAGTCTTGGAAACAACCACAGAAGCAGCAACAACACCAGCCACACTTACAGCTTCCACTATACCAACTACCACACAGACGGAACTGACTACCTTGAATGTAACCACTGCTTTGCCAACAACACCTAGTGCAACAACAGTTTTGACAACAACAACTCCAGCTGAAACATCACAACCTGCTGTTACTACTACAACTGGTTTGCCCACCACTGTAGAAACGGAGTTCACAACATTCAATTTCACAACTACTGTACCGACAACACCTTCTAAGACAACAGTCCTGGCAACAACAACAACAGAAGAGGCCACAACTTCTGCTTTACCAACAACTCCAAGCCTTACAACTGTTACTGCAACAACAACAACAGAATTGGAGACATCTGCACCAACACTAACAACTACTAGTGTGCCAACTACTACAGAGGAGGAATTGACAACATCTTCTCTCACAACTACTAGTCCCACAACAGTCTTGGAAACAACCACAGAAGCAGCAACAACACAAGCCACTCTTACAACTTCCACTATACCAACTACCACACAGACGGAACTGACTACCTTGAATGTAACCACTGCTTTGCCAACAACACCTAGTGCAACAACAGTTTTGACAACAACAACTCCAGCTGAAACATCACAACCTGTTGTTACTACTACAACTGGTTTGCCCACCACTATAGAAACAGAGTTCACAACATTCAATTTCACAACTACTGTACCGACAACACCTTCTAAGACAACAGTCCTGGCAACAACAACAACAGAAGAGGCCACAACTTCTGCTTTACCAACAACTCCAAGCTTAACAACTGTTACTGCAACAACAACAACAGAATTGGAGACATCTGCACCAATACTAACAATTACTAGTGTGCCAACTACTACAGAGGAGGAATTGACAACATCTTCTCTCACAACTACTAGTCCCACAACAGTCTTGGAAACAACCACAGAAGCAGCAACAACACCAGCCACTCTTACATCTTCCACTATACCAACTACAACACAGACGGAACTGACTACCTTGAATGTAACCATTGCTTTGCCAACAACACCTAGTGCAACAACAGTTTTGACAACAACAACTCCAGCTGAAACATCACAACCTGCTGTTACTACTACAACTGGTTTGCCCACCACTGTAGAAACGGAGCTCACAACATTCAATTTCACAACTACTGTACCGACAACACCTTCTGAAACAACAATCTTTGCAACAACAACAACAGAAGAGGCCACAACTTCTGCTTTACCAACAACTCCAAGCCTAACAACTGTTACTGTAGCAACAACAACAACAGAATTGGAGACATCTGCACCAACACTAACAACTACTAGTGTGCCAACTACTACAGAGGAGGAATTGACAACATCTTCTCTCACAACTACTAGTCCCACAACAGTCTTGGAAACAACCACAGAAGTAGCAACAACACCAGCCACTCTTACATCTTCCACTATACCAACTACAACACAGACGGAACTGACTACCTTGAATGTAACCATTGCTTTGCCAACAACACCTAGTGCAACAACAGTTTTGACAACAACAACTCCAGCTGAAACATCACAACCTGCTGTTACTACTACAACTGGTTTGCCCACCACTGTAGAAACGGAGTTCACAACATTCAATTTCACAACTACTGTACCGACAACACCTTCTAAAACAACAGTCCTGGCAACAACAACAACAGAAGAGGCCACAACTTCTGCTTTACCAACAACTCCAAGCCTTACAACTGTTACTGCAACAACAACAACAGAATTGGAGACATCTGCACCAACACTAACAACTACTAGTGTGCCAACTACTACAGAGGAGGAATTGACAACATCTTCTCTCACAACTACTAGTCCCACAACAGTCTTGGAAACAACCACAGAAGCAGCAACAACACAAGCCACTCTTACAACTTCCACTATACCAACTACCACACAGACGGAACTGACTACCTTGAATGTAACCACTGCTTTGCCAACAACACCTAGTGCAACAACAGTTTTGACAACAACAACTCCAGCTGAAACATCACAACCTGTTGTTACTACTACAACTGGTTTGCCCACCACTATAGAAACAGAGTTCACAACATTCAATTTCACAACTACTGTACCGACAACACCTTCTAAGACAACAGTCCTGGCAACAACAACAACAGAAGAGGCCACAACTTCTGCTTTACCAACAACTCCAAGCTTAACAACTGTTACTGCAACAACAACAACAGAATTGGAGACATCTGCACCAACACTAACAACTACTAGTGTGCCAACTACTACAGAGGAGGAATTGACAACATCTTCTCTCACAACTACTAGTCCCACAACAGTCTTGGAAACAACCACAGAAGCAGCAACAACACCAGCCACTCTTACATCTTCCACTATACCAACTACAACACAGACGGAACTGACTACCTTGAATGTAACCATTGCTTTGCCAACAACACCTAGTGCAACAACAGTTTTGACAACAACAACTCCAGCTGAAACATCACAACCTGCTGTTACTACTACAACTGGTTTGCCCACCACTGTAGAAACGGAGTTCACAACATTCAATTTCACAACTACTGTACCGACAACACCTTCTAAGACAACAGTCCTGGCAACAACAACAACAGAAGAGGCCACAACTTCTGCTTTACCAACAACTCCAAGCCTTACAACTGTTACTGCAACAACAACAACAGAATTGGAGACATCTGCACCAACACTAACAACTACTAGTGTGCCAACTACTACAGAGGAGGAATTGACAACATCTTCTCTCACAACTACTAGTCCCACAACAGTCTTGGAAACAACCACAGAAGCAGCAACAACACAAGCCACTCTTACAGCTTCCACTATACCAACTACCACACAGACAGAACTGACTACCTTGAATGTAACCACTGCATTGCCAACAACACCTAGTGCAACAACAGTTTTGACAACAACAACTCCAGCTGAAACATCACAGCCTGCTGTTACTACTACAACTGGTTTCCCCACCACTGTAGAAACGGAGTTCACAACATTCAATTTCACAACTACTGTACCGACAACACCTTCTAAGACAACAATCTTGGCAACAACAACAACAACAACAACAGAAGAGGCCACAACTTCTGCTTTACCAACAACTCCAAGCCTAACAACTGTTACTGCAACAACAACAGAATTGGAGACATCTGCACCAACACTAACAACTTCTAGTGTGCCAACTACTACAGAGGAGGAATTAACAACATCTTCTCTCACAACTACTAGTCCCACAACAGTCTTGGAAACAACCACAGAAGCAGCAACAACACCAGCCACTCTTACAGCTTCCACTATACCAACTACCACACAGACGGAACGGACTACCTTGAATGTAACCACTGCTTTGCCAACAACACCTAGTGCAATAACGGTTTTGACAACAACAACTCCAGCTGAAACATCACAACCTGCTGTTACTACTACAACTGGTTTGCCCACCACTATAGAAACAGAGTTCACAACATTCAATTTCACAACTACTGTACCGACAACACCTTCTAAGACAACAGTCTTGGCAACAACAACAACAGAAGAGGCCACAACTTCTGCTTTACCAACAACTCCAAGCCTAACAACTGTTACTGCAACAACAACAACAACAACAGAATTGGAGACATCTGCACCAACACTAACAACTACTAGTGTGCCAACTACTACAGAGGAGGAATTGACAACATCTTCTCTCACAACTACTAGTCCCACAACAGTCTTGGAAACAACCACAGAAGCAGCAACAACACCAGCCACTCTTACAGCTTCCACTATACCAACTACCACACAGACGGAACTGACTAGCTTGAATGTAACCACTGCTTTGCCAACAACACCTAGTGCAACAACAGTTTTGACAACAACAACTCCAGCTGAAACATCACAACCTGCTGTTACTACTACAACTGGTTTGCCCACCACTATAGAAACGGAGTTCACAACATTCAATTTCACAACTACTGTACCGACAACACCTTCTGAAACAACAATCTTTGCAACAACAACAACAGAAGAGACCACAACTTCTGCTTTACCAACAACTCCAAGACTAACAACTGTTACTGTAGCAACAACAACAACAGAATTGGAGACATCTGCACCAACACTAACAACTACTAGTGTGCCAACTACTACAGAGGAGGAATTGACAACATCTTCTCTCACAACTACCAGTCCCACAACAGTCTTGGAAACAACCACAGAAGCAGCAACAACACCAGCCACACTTACAGCTTCCACTATACCAACTACCACACAGACGGAACTGACTACCTTGAATGTAACCACTGCTTTGCCAACAACACCTAGTGCAACAACAGTTTTGACAACAACAACTCCAGCTGAAACATCACAACCTGCTGTTACTACTACAACTGGTTTGCCCACCACTGTAGAAACGGAGTTCACAACATTCAATTTCACAACTACTGTACCGACAACACCTTCTAAGACAACAGTCCTGGCAACAACAACAACAGAAGAGGCCACAACTTCTGCTTTACCAACAACTCCAAGCCTTACAACTGTTACTGCAACAACAACAACAGAATTGGAGACATCTGCACCAACACTAACAACTACTAGTGTGCCAACTACTACAGAGGAGGAATTGACAACATCTTCTCTCACAACTACTAGTCCCACAACAGTCTTGGAAACAACCACAGAAGCAGCAACAACACAAGCCACTCTTACAACTTCCACTATACCAACTACCACACAGACGGAACTGACTACCTTGAATGTAACCACTGCTTTGCCAACAACACCTAGTGCAACAACAGTTTTGACAACAACAACTCCAGCTGAAACATCACAACCTGTTGTTACTACTACAACTGGTTTGCCCACCACTATAGAAACAGAGTTCACAACATTCAATTTCACAACTACTGTACCGACAACACCTTCTAAGACAACAGTCCTGGCAACAACAACAACAGAAGAGGCCACAACTTCTGCTTTACCAACAACTCCAAGCTTAACAACTGTTACTGCAACAACAACAACAGAATTGGAGACATCTGCACCAATACTAACAATTACTAGTGTGCCAACTACTACAGAGGAGGAATTGACAACATCTTCTCTCACAACTACTAGTCCCACAACAGTCTTGGAAACAACCACAGAAGCAGCAACAACACCAGCCACTCTTACATCTTCCACTATACCAACTACAACACAGACGGAACTGACTACCTTGAATGTAACCATTGCTTTGCCAACAACACCTAGTGCAACAACAGTTTTGACAACAACAACTCCAGCTGAAACATCACAACCTGCTGTTACTACTACAACTGGTTTGCCCACCACTGTAGAAACGGAGCTCACAACATTCAATTTCACAACTACTGTACCGACAACACCTTCTGAAACAACAATCTTTGCAACAACAACAACAGAAGAGGCCACAACTTCTGCTTTACCAACAACTCCAAGCCTAACAACTGTTACTGTAGCAACAACAACAACAGAATTGGAGACATCTGCACCAACACTAACAACTACTAGTGTGCCAACTACTACAGAGGAGGAATTGACAACATCTTCTCTCACAACTACTAGTCCCACAACAGTCTTGGAAACAACCACAGAAGTAGCAACAACACCAGCCACTCTTACATCTTCCACTATACCAACTACAACACAGACGGAACTGACTACCTTGAATGTAACCATTGCTTTGCCAACAACACCTAGTGCAACAACAGTTTTGACAACAACAACTCCAGCTGAAACATCACAACCTGCTGTTACTACTACAACTGGTTTGCCCACCACTGTAGAAACGGAGTTCACAACATTCAATTTCACAACTACTGTACCGACAACACCTTCTAAAACAACAGTCCTGGCAACAACAACAACAGAAGAGGCCACAACTTCTGCTTTACCAACAACTCCAAGCCTTACAACTGTTACTGCAACAACAACAACAGAATTGGAGATATCTGCATCAACACTAACAACTACTAGTGTGCCAACTACTACAGAGGAGGAATTGACAACATCTTCTCTCACAACTACTAGTCCCACAACAGTCTTGGAAACAACCACAGAAGCAGCAACAACACAAGCCACTCTTACAGCTTCCACTATACCAACTACCACACAGACAGAACTGACTACCTTGAATGTAACCACTGCTTTGCCAACAACACCTAGTGCAACAACAGTTTTGACAACAACAACTCCAGCTGAAACATCACAGCCTGCTGTTACTACTACAACTGGTTTCCCCACCACTGTAGAAACGGAGTTCACAACATTCAATTTCACAACTACTGTACCGACAACACCTTCTAAGACAACAATCTTGGCAACAACAACAACAACAACAACAGAAGAGGCCACAACTTCTGCTTTACCAACAACTCCAAGCCTAACAACTGTTACTGCAACAACAACAGAATTGGAGACATCTGCACCAACACTAACAACTTCTAGTGTGCCAACTACTACAGAGGAGGAATTAACAACATCTTCTCTCACAACTACTAGTCCCACAACAGTCTTGGAAACAACCACAGAAGCAGCAACAACACCAGCCACTCTTACAGCTTCCACTATACCAACTACCACACAGACGGAACTGACTACCTTGAATGTAACCACTGCTTTGCCAACAACACCTAGTGCAACAACGGTTTTGACAACAACAACTCCAGCTGAAACATCACAACCTGCTGTTACTACTACAACTGGTTTGCCCACCACTATAGAAACAGAGTTCACAACATTCAATTTCACAACTACTGTACCGACAACACCTTCTAAGACAACAGTCTTGGCAACAACAACAACAGAAGAGGCCACAACTTCTGCTTTACCAACAACTCCAAGCCTAACAACTGTTACTGCAACAACAACAACAACAACAGAATTGGAGACATCTGCACCAACACTAACAACTACTAGTGTGCCAACTACTACAGAGGAGGAATTGACAACATCTTCTCTCACAACTACTAGTCCCACAACAGTCTTGGAAACAACCACAGAAGCAGCAACAACACCAGCCACTCTTACAGCTTCCACTATACCAACTACCACACAGACGGAACTGACTACCTTGAATGTAACCACTGCTTTGCCAACAACACCTAGTGCAACAACAGTTTTGACAACAACAACTCCAGCTGAAACATCACAACCTGCTGTTACTACTACAACTGGTTTGACCACCAATGTAGAAACGGAGTTCACAACATTCAATTTCACAACTACTGTACCGACAACACCTTCTGAGACAACAATCTTTGCAACAACAACAACAGAAGAGGCTACAACTTCTGCTTTACCAACAACTCCAAGCCTAACAACTGTTACTGTAGCAACAACAACAACAGAATTGGAGATATCTGCACCAACACTAACAACTACTAGTGTGCCAACTACTACAGAGGAGGAATTGACAACATCTTCTCTCACAACTACAAGTCCCACAACAGTCTTGGAAACAACCACAGAAGCAGCAACAACACCAGCCACTCTTACAACTTCCACTATACCAACTATCACACAGACGGAACTGACTACCTTGAATGTAACCACTGCTTTGCCAACAACACCTAGTGCAACAACAGTTTTGACAACAACAACTCGAGCTGAAACATCACAACCTGCTGTTACTACTACAACTGGTTTGCCCACCACTATAGAAACGGAGTTCACAACAATCAATTTCACAACTACTGTACCGACAACACCTTCTAAGACAACAGTCCTGGCAACAACAACAACAGAAGAGGCCACAACTTCTGCTTTACCAACAACTCCAAGCCTAACAACTGTTACTGCAACAACAACAACAGAATTGGAGACATCTGCACCAATACTAACAACTACTAGTGTGCCAACTACTACAGAGGAGGAATTGACAACATCTTCTCTCACAACTACTAGTCCCACAACAGTCTTGGAAACAACCACAGAAGCAGCAACAACACCAGCCACTCTTACAACTTCCACTATACCAACTATCACACAGACGGAACTGACTACCTTGAATGTAACCACTGCTTTGCCAACAACACCTAGTGCAACAACAGTTTTGACAACAACAACTCCAGCTGAAACATCACAACCTGCTGTTACTACTACAACTGGTTTGCCCACCACTATAGAAACGGAGTTCACAACATTCAATTTCACAACTACTGTACCGACAACACCTTCTAAGACAACAGTCCTGGCAACAACAACAACAGAAGAGGCCACAACTTCTGCTTTACCAACAACTCCAAGCCTAACAACTGTTACTGCAACAACAACAACAACAACAACAACAACAGAATTGGAGACATCTGCACCAACACTAACAACTACTAGTGTGCCAACTACTACAGAGGAGGAATTGACAACATCTTCTCTCACAACTACTAGTCCCACAACAGTCTTGGAAACAACCACAGAAGCAGCAACAACACCAGCCACTCTTACAACTTCCACTATACCAACTATCACACAGACGGAACTGACTACCTTGAATGTAACCACTGCTTTGCCAACAACACCTAGTGCAACAACAGTTTTGACAACAACAACTCCAGCTGAAACATCACAACCTGCTGTTACTACTACAACTGGTTTGCCCACCACTATAGAAACGGAGTTCACAACAATCAATTTCACAACTACTGTACCGACAACACCTTCTAAGACAACAGTCCTGGCAACAACAACAACAGAAGAGGCCACAACTTCTGCTTTACCAACAACTCCAAGCCTAACAACTGTTACTGCAACAACAACAACAACAACAACAACAACAACAAAATTGGAGACATCTGCACCAACACTAACAACTACTAGTGTGCCAACTACTACAGAGGAGGAATTGACAACATCTTCTGTCACAACTACTAGTCCCACAACAGTCTTGGAAACAACCACAGAAGCAGTAACAACACCAGCCACTCTTACAGCTTCCACTATACCAACTACAACACAGACAGAACTGACTACCTTGAATGTAACCACTGCTTTGCCAACAACACCTAGTGCAACAACAGTTTTGACAACAACAACTCCAGCTGAAACATCACAGCCTGCTGTTACTACTACAACTGGTTTCCCCACCACTGTAGAAACGGAGTTCACAACATTCAATTTCACAACTACTGTACCGACAACACCTTCTAAGAAAACAATCTTGGCAACAACAACAACAACAGAAGAGGCCACAACTTCTGCTTTTCCAACAACTCCAAGCCTAACAACTGTTACTGCAACAACAACAACAGAATTGGAGACGTCTGCACCAACACTAACAACTACTAGTGTGCCAACTACTACAGAGGAGGAATTGACAACATCTTCTCTCACAACTACTAGTCCCACAACAGTCTTGGAAACAACCACAGAAGCAGCAACAACACCAGCCACTCTTACAGCTTCCACTATACCAACTACCACACAGACGGAACTGACTAACTTGAATGTAACCACTGCTTTGCCAACAACACCTAGTGCAACAACAGTTTTGACAACAACAACTCCAGCTGAAACATCACAACCTGCTGTTACTACTACAACTGGTTTGCCCACCACTATAGAAACGGAGTTCACAACATTCAATTTCACAACTACTGTACCGACAACACCTTCTAAGACAACAGTCCTGGCAACAACAACAACAGAAGAGGCCACAACTTCTGCTTTACCAACAACTCCAAGCCTAACAACTGTTACTGCAACAACAACAACAACAACAACAACAACAGAATTGGAGACATCTGCACCAACACTAACAACTACTAGTGTGCCAACTACTACAGAGGAGGAATTGACAACATCTTCTCTCACAACTACTAGTCCCACAACAGTCTTGGAAACAACCACAGAAGCAGCAACAACACCAGCCACTCTTACAACTTCCACTATACCAACTATCACACAGACGGAACTGACTACCTTGAATGTAACCACTGCTTTGCCAACAACACCTAGTGCAACAACAGTTTTGACAACAACAACTCCAGCTGAAACATCACAACCTGCTGTTACTACTACAACTGGTTTGCCCACCACTATAGAAACGGAGTTCACAACAATCAATTTCACAACTACTGTACCGACAACACCTTCTAAGACAACAGTCCTGGCAACAACAACAACAGAAGAGGCCACAACTTCTGCTTTACCAACAACTCCAAGCCTAACAACTGTTACTGCAACAACAACAACAACAACAACAACAACAACAAAATTGGAGACATCTGCACCAACACTAACAACTACTAGTGTGCCAACTACTACAGAGGAGGAATTGACAACATCTTCTCTCACAACTACTAGTCCCACAACAGTCTTGGAAACAACCACAGAAGCAGTAACAACACCAGCCACTCTTACAGCTTCCACTATACCAACTACAACACAGACAGAACTGACTACCTTGAATGTAACCACTGCTTTGCCAACAACACCTAGTGCAACAACAGTTTTGACAACAACAACTCCAGCTGAAACATCACAGCCTGCTGTTACTACTACAACTGGTTTCCCCACCACTGTAGAAACGGAGTTCACAACATTCAATTTCACAACTACTGTACCGACAACACCTTCTAAGACAACAATCTTGGCAACAACAACAACAACAGAAGAGGCCACAACTTCTGCTTTTCCAACAACTCCAAGCCTAACAACTGTTACTGCAACAACAACAACAGAATTGGAGACGTCTGCACCAACACTAACAACTACTAGTGTGCCAACTACTACAGAGGAGGAATTGACAACATCTTCTCTCACAACTACTAGTCCCACAACAGTCTTGGAAACAACCACAGAAGCAGCAACAACACCAGCCACTCTTACAGCTTCCACTATACCAACTACCACACAGACGGAACTGACTACCTTGAATGTAACCACTGCTTTGCCAACAACACCTAGTGCAACAACAGTTTTGACAACAACAACTCCAGCTGAAACATCACAACCTGCTGTTACTACTACAACTGGTTTGCCCACCACTGTAGAAACGGAGTTCACAACATTCAATTTCACAACTACTGTACCGACAACACCTTCTAAGACAACAGTCCTGGCAACAACAACAACAGAAGAGGCCACAACTTCTGCTTTACCAACAACTCCAAGCCTAACAACTGTTACTGCAACAACAACAACAGAATTGGAGACATCTGCACCAATACTAACAACTACTAGTGTGCCAACTACTACAGAGGAGGAATTGACAACATCTTCTCTCACAACTACTAGTCCCACAACAGTCTTGGAAACAACCACAGAAGCAGCAACAACACCAGCCACTCTTACAGCTTCCACTATACCAACTACCACACAGACGGAACTGACTACCTTGAATGTAACCACTGCTTTGCCAACAACACCTAGTGCAACAACAGTTTTGACAACAACAACTCCAGCTGAAACATCACAACCTGCTGTTACTACTACAACTGGTTTCCCCACCACTGTAGAAACGGAGTTCACAACATTCAATTTCACAACTACTGTACCGACAACACCTTCTGAGACAACAATCTTTGCAACAACAACAACAGAAGAGGCCACAACTTCTGCTTTACCAACAACTCCAAGCCTAACAACTGTTACTGTAGCAACAACAACAACAGAATTGGAGACATCTGCACCAACACTAACAACTACTAGTGTGCCAACTACTACAGAGGAGGAATTGACAACATCTTCTCTCACAACTACTAGTCCCACAACAGTCTTGGAAACAACCACAGAAGCAGCAACAACACCAGCCACTCTTACAGCTTCCACTATACCAACTACCACACAGACGGAACTGACTAGCTTGAATGTAACCACTGCTTTGCCAACAACACCTAGTGCAACAACAGTTTTGACAACAACAACTCCAGCTGAAACATCACAACCTGCTGTTACTACTACAACTGGTTTGCCCACCACTGTAGAAACGGAGTTCACAACATTCAATTTCACAACTACTGTACCGACAACACCTTCTGAGACAACAATCTTTGCAACAACAACAACAGAAGAGGCCACAACTTCTGCTTTACCAACAACTCCAAGCCTAACAACTGTTACTGTAGCAACAACAACAACAGAATTGGAGACATCTGCACCAACACTAACAACTACTAGTGTGCCAACTACTACAGAGGAGGAATTGACAACATCCTCTCTCACAACAACTAGTCCCACAACAGTCTTGGAAACAACCACAGAAGCAGCAACAACACCAGCCACTCTTACAGCTTCCACTATACCAACTACCACACAGACGGAACTGACTACCTTGAATGTAACCACTGCTTTGCCAACAACACCTAGTGCAACAACAGTTTTGACAACAACAACTCCAGCTGAAACATCACAACCTGCTGTTACTACTACAACTGGTTTGCCCACCACTGTAGAAACGGAGTTCACAACATTCAATTTGACAACTACTGTACCGACAACACCTTCTGAGACAACAATCTTTGCAACAACAACAACAGAAGAGGCCACAACTTCTGCTTTTCCAACAACTCCAAGCCTAACAACTGTTACTGCAACAACAACAACAGAATTGGAGACGTCTGCACCAACACTAACAACTACTAGTGTGCCAACTACTACAGAGGAGGAATTGACAACATCTTCTCTCACAACTACTAGTCCCACAACAGTCTTGGAAACAACCACAGAAGCAGCAACAACACCAGCCACTCTTACAGCTTCCACTATACCAACTACCACACAGACGGAACTGACTAGCTTGAATGTAACCACTGCTTTGCCAACAACACCTAGTGCAACAACAGTTTTGACAACAACAACTCCAGCTGAAACATCACAACCTGCTGTTACTACTACAACTGGTTTGCCCACCACTGTAGAAACGGAGTTCACAACATTCAATTTCACAACTACTGTACCGACAACACCTTCTAAGACAACAGTCCTGGCAACAACAACAACAGAAGAGGCCACAACTTCTGCTTTACCAACAACTCCAAGCCTAACAACTGTTACTGCAACAACAACAACAGAATTGGAGACATCTGCACCAATACTAACAACTACTAGTGTGCCAACTACTACAGAGGAGGAATTGACAACATCTTCTCTCACAACTACTAGTCCCACAACAGTCTTGGAAACAACCACAGAAGCAGCAACAACACCAGCCACTCTTACAGCTTCCACTATACCAACTACCACACAGACGGAACTGACTACCTTGAATGTAACCACTGCTTTGCCAACAACACCTAGTGCAACAACAGTTTTGACAACAACAACTCCAGCTGAAACATCACAACCTGCTGTTACTACTACAACTGGTTTCCCCACCACTGTAGAAACGGAGTTCACAACATTCAATTTCACAACTACTGTACCGACAACACCTTCTGAGACAACAATCTTTGCAACAACAACAACAGAAGAGGCCACAACTTCTGCTTTACCAACAACTCCAAGCCTAACAACTGTTACTGTAGCAACAACAACAACAGAATTGGAGACATCTGCACCAACACTAACAACTACTAGTGTGCCAACTACTACAGAGGAGGAATTGACAACATCTTCTCTCACAACTACTAGTCCCACAACAGTCTTGGAAACAACCACAGAAGCAGCAACAACACCAGCCACTCTTACAGCTTCCACTATACCAACTACCACACAGACGGAACTGACTACCTTGAATGTAACCACTGCTTTGCCAACAACACCTAGTGCAACAACAGTTTTGACAACAACAACTCCAGCTGAAACATCACAACCTGCTGTTACTACTACAACTGGTTTGCCCACCACTGTAGAAACGGAGTTCACAACATTCAATTTCACAACTACTGTACCGACAACACCTTCTGAGACAACAATCTTTGCAACAACAACAACAGAAGAGGCCACAACTTCTGCTTTACCAACAACTCCAAGCCTAACAACTGTTACTGTAGCAACAACAACAACAGAATTGGAGACATCTGCACCAACACTAACAACTACTAGTGTGCCAACTACTACAGAGGAGGAATTGACAACATCCTCTCTCACAACTACTAGTCCCACAACAGTCTTGGAAACAACCACAGAAGCAGCAACAACACCAGCCACTCTTACAGCTTCCACTATACCAACTACCACACAGACGGAACTGACTACCTTGAATGTAACCACTGCTTTGCCAACAACACCTAGTGCAACAACAGTTTTGACAACAACAACTCCAGCTGAAACATCACAACCTGCTGTTACTACTACAACTGGTTTGCCCACCACTGTAGAAACGGAGTTCACAACATTCAATTTGACAACTACTGTACCGACAACACCTTCTGAGACAACAATCTTTGCAACAACAACAACAGAAGAGGCCACAACTTCTGCTTTACCAACAACTCCAAGCCTAACAACTGTTACTGTAGCAACAACAACAACAGAATTGGAGACATCTGCACCAACACTAACAACTACTAGTGTGCCAACTACTACAGAGGAGGAATTGACAACATCTTCTCTCACAACTACTAGTCCCACAACAGTCTTGGAAACAACCACAGAAGCAGCAACAACATCAGCCACTCTTACAGCTTCCACTATACCAACTACCACACAGACGGAACTGACTACCTTGAATGTAACCACTGCTTTGCCAACAACACCTAGTGCAACAACAGTTTTGACAACAACAACTCCAGCTGAAACATCACAACCTGCTGTTACTACTACAACTGGTTTGCCCACCACTATAGAAACGGAGTTCACAACATTCAATTTCACAACTACTGTACCGACAACACCTTCTAAGACAACAGTCCTGGCAACAACAACAACAGAAGAGGCCACAACTTCTGCTTTACCAACAACTCAAAGCCTAACAACTGTTACTGCAACAACAACAACAACAACAACAACAGAATTGGAGACATCTGCACCAACACTAACAACTACTAGTGTGCCAACTACTACAGAGGAGGAATTGACAACATCTTCTCTCACAACTACTAGTCCCACAACAGTCTTGGAAACAACCACAGAAGCAGCAACAACACCAGCCACTCTTACAGCTTCCACTATACCAACTACCACACAGACGGAACTGACTAGCTTGAATGTAACCACTGCTTTGCCAACAACACCTAGTGCAACAACAGTTTTGACAACAACAACTCCAGCTGAAACATCACAACCTGCTGTTACTACTACAACTGGTTTGCCCACCACTATAGAAACGGAGTTCACAACATTCAATTTCACAACTACTGTACCGACAACACCTTCTAAGACAACAGTCCTGGCAACAACAACAACAGAAGAGGCCACAACTTCTGCTTTACCAACAACTCCAAGCCTAACAACTGTTACTGCAACAACAACAACAACAGAATTGGAGACATCTGCACCAACACTAACAACTACTAGTGTGCCAACTACTACAGAGGAGGAATTGACAACATCTTCTCTCACAACTACTAGTCCCACAACAGTCTTGGAAACAACCACAGAAGCAGCAACAACACCAGCCACTCTTACAGCTTCCACTATACCAACTACCACACAGACAGAACTGACTACCTTGAATGTAACCACTGCTTTGCCAACAACACCTAGTGCAACAACAGTTTTGACAACAACAACTCCAGCTGAAACATCACAACCTGCTGTTACTACTACAACTGGTTTCCCCACCACTGTAGAAACGGAGTTCACAACATTCAATTTCACAACTACTGTACCGACAACACCTTCTAAGACAACAATCTTGGCAACAACAACAACAACAACAACAACAGAAGAGGCCACAACTTCTGCTTTTCCAACAACTCCAAGCCTAACAACTGTTACTGCAACAACAACAACAGAATTGGAGACATCTGCACCAACACTAACAACTACTAGTGTGCCAACTACTACAGAGGAGGAATTGACAACATCTTCTCTCACAACTACTAGTCCCACAACAGTCTTGGAAACAACCACAGAAGCAGCAACAACACCAGCCACTCTTACAGCTTCCACTATACCAACTACCACACAGACAGAACTGACTACCTTGAATGTAACCACTGCTTTGCCAACAACACCTAGTGCAACAACAGTTTTGACAACAACAACTCCAGCTGAAACATCACAGCCTGCTGTTACTACTACAACTGGTTTCCCCACCACTGTAGAAACGGAGTTCACAACATTCAATTTCACAACTACTGTACCGACAACACCTTCTAAGACAACAATCTTGGCAACAACAACAACAACAACAACAGAAGAGGCCACAACTTCTGCTTTTCCAACAACTCCAAGCCTAACAACTGTTACTGCAACAACAACAACAGAATTGGAGACGTCTGCACCAACACTAACAACTACTAGTGTGCCAACTACTACAGAGGAGGAATTGACAACATCTTCTCTCACAACTACTAGTCCCACAACAGTCTTGGAAACAACCACAGAAGCAGCAACAACATCAGCCACTCTTATAGCTTCCACTATACCAACTACCACACAGACGGAACTGACTACCTTGAATGTAACCACTGCTTTGCCAACAACACCTAGTGCAACAACAGTTTTGACAACAACAACTCCAGCTGAAACATCACAACCTGCTGTTACTACTACAACTGGTTTGCCCACCACTATAGAAACGGAGTTCACAACATTCAATTTCACAACTACTGTACCGACAACACCTTCTAAGACAACAGTCCTGGCAACAACAACAACAGAAGAGGCCACAACTTCTGCTTTACCAACAACTCCAAGCCTAACAACTGTTACTGCAACAACAACAACAGAATTGGAGACATCTGCACCAATACTAACAACTACTAGTGTGCCAACTACTACAGAGGAGGAATTGACAACATCTTCTCTCACAACTACTAGTCCCACAACAGTCTTGGAAACAACCACAGAAGCAGCAACAACACCAGCCACTCTTACAGCTTCCACTATACCAACTACCACACAGACGGAACTGACTACCTTGAATGTAACCACTGCTTTGCCAACAACACCTAGTGCAACAACAGTTTTGACAACAACAACTCCAGCTGAAACATCACAACCTGCTGTTACTACTACAACTGGTTTGCCCACCACTATAGAAACGGAGTTCACAACATTCAATTTCACAACTACTGTACCGACAACACCTTCTAAGACAACAGTCCTGGCAACAACAACAACAGAAGAGGCCACAACTTCTGCTTTACCAACAACTCCAAGCCTAACAACTGTTACTGCAACAACAACAACAACAACAACAGAATTGGAGACATCTGCACCAACACTAACAACTACTAGTGTGCCAACTACTACAGAGGAGGAATTGACAACATCTTCTCTCACAACTACTAGTCCCACAACAGTCTTGGAAACAACCACAGAAGCAGCAACAACACCAGCCACTCTTACAGCTTCCACTATACCAACTACCACACAGACGGAACTGACTAGCTTGAATGTAACCACTGCTTTGCCAACAACACCTAGTGCAACAACAGTTTTGACAACAACAACTCCAGCTGAAACATCACAACCTGCTGTTACTACTACAACTGGTTTGCCCACCACTGTAGAAACGGAGTTCACAACATTCAATTTCACAACTACTGTACCGACAACACCTTCTAAGACAACAATCTTGGCAACAACAACAACAACAACAGAAGAGGCCACAACTTCTGCTTTTCCAACAACTCCAAGCCTAACAACTGTTACTGCAACAACAACAACAGAATTGGAGACGTCTGCACCAACACTAACAACTACTAGTGTGCCAACTACTACAGAGGAGGAATTGACAACATCTTCTCTCACAACTACTAGTCCCACAACAGTCTTGGAAACAACCACAGAAGCAGCAACAACATCAGCCCCTCTTATAGCTTCCACTATACCAACTACCACACAGACGGAACTGACTACCTTGAATGTAACCACTGCTTTGCCAACAACACCTAGTGCAACAACAGTTTTGACAACAACAACTCCAGCTGAAACATCACAACCTGCTGTTACTACTACAACTGGTTTGCCCACCACTATAGAAACGGAGTTCACAACATTCAATTTCACAACTACTGTACCGACAACACCTTCTAAGACAACAGTCCTGGCAACAACAACAACAGAAGAGGCCACAACTTCTGCTTTACCAACAACTCCAAGCCTAACAACTGTTACTGCAACAACAACAACAGAATTGGAGACATCTGCACCAACACTAACAACTACTAGTGTGCCAACTACTACAGAGGAGGAATTGACAACATCTTCTCTCACAACTACTAGTCCCACAACAGTCTTGGAAACAACCACAGAAGCAGCAACAACACCAGCCACTCTTACAGCTTCCACTATACCAACTACCACACAGACGGAACTGACTAGCTTGAATGTAACCACTGCTTTGCCAACAACACCTAGTGCAACAACAGTTTTGACAACAACAACTCCAGCTGAAACATCACAACCTGCTGTTACTACTACAACTGGTTTGCCCACCACTGTAGAAACGGAGTTCACAACATTCAATTTCACAACTACTGTACCGACAACACCTTCTAAGACAACAGTCCTGGCAACAACAACAACAGAAGAGGCCACAACTTCTGCTTTACCAACAACTCCAAGCCTAACAACTGTTACTGCAACAACAACAACAGAATTGGAGACATCTGCACCAATACTAACAACTACTAGTGTGCCAACTACTACAGAGGAGGAATTGACAACATCTTCTCTCACAACTACTAGTCCCACAACAGTCTTGGAAACAACCACAGAAGCAGCAACAACACCAGCCACTCTTACAGCTTCCACTATACCAACTACCACACAGACGGAACTGACTACCTTGAATGTAACCACTGCTTTGCCAACAACACCTAGTGCAACAACAGTTTTGACAACAACAACTCCAGCTGAAACATCACAACCTGCTGTTACTACTACAACTGGTTTCCCCACCACTGTAGAAACGGAGTTCACAACATTCAATTTCACAACTACTGTACCGACAACACCTTCTGAGACAACAATCTTTGCAACAACAACAACAGAAGAGGCCACAACTTCTGCTTTACCAACAACTCCAAGCCTAACAACTGTTACTGTAGCAACAACAACAACAGAATTGGAGACATCTGCACCAACACTAACAACTACTAGTGTGCCAACTACTACAGAGGAGGAATTGACAACATCTTCTCTCACAACTACTAGTCCCACAACAGTCTTGGAAACAACCACAGAAGCAGCAACAACACCAGCCACTCTTACAGCTTCCACTATACCAACTACCACACAGACGGAACTGACTACCTTGAATGTAACCACTGCTTTGCCAACAACACCTAGTGCAACAACAGTTTTGACAACAACAACTCCAGCTGAAACATCACAACCTGCTGTTACTACTACAACTGGTTTGCCCACCACTGTAGAAACGGAGTTCACAACATTCAATTTCACAACTACTGTACCGACAACACCTTCTGAGACAACAATCTTTGCAACAACAACAACAGAAGAGGCCACAACTTCTGCTTTACCAACAACTCCAAGCCTAACAACTGTTACTGTAGCAACAACAACAACAGAATTGGAGACATCTGCACCAACACTAACAACTACTAGTGTGCCAACTACTACAGAGGAGGAATTGACAACATCCTCTCTCACAACTACTAGTCCCACAACAGTCTTGGAAACAACCACAGAAGCAGCAACAACACCAGCCACTCTTACAGCTTCCACTATACCAACTACCACACAGACGGAACTGACTACCTTGAATGTAACCACTGCTTTGCCAACAACACCTAGTGCAACAACAGTTTTGACAACAACAACTCCAGCTGAAACATCACAACCTGCTGTTACTACTACAACTGGTTTGCCCACCACTGTAGAAACGGAGTTCACAACATTCAATTTGACAACTACTGTACCGACAACACCTTCTGAGACAACAATCTTTGCAACAACAACAACAGAAGAGGCCACAACTTCTGCTTTACCAACAACTCCAAGCCTAACAACTGTTACTGTAGCAACAACAACAACAGAATTGGAGACATCTGCACCAACACTAACAACTACTAGTGTGCCAACTACTACAGAGGAGGAATTGACAACATCTTCTCTCACAACTACTAGTCCCACAACAGTCTTGGAAACAACCACAGAAGCAGCAACAACATCAGCCACTCTTACAGCTTCCACTATACCAACTACCACACAGACGGAACTGACTACCTTGAATGTAACCACTGCTTTGCCAACAACACCTAGTGCAACAACAGTTTTGACAACAACAACTCCAGCTGAAACATCACAACCTGCTGTTACTACTACAACTGGTTTGCCCACCACTATAGAAACGGAGTTCACAACATTCAATTTCACAACTACTGTACCGACAACACCTTCTAAGACAACAGTCCTGGCAACAACAACAACAGAAGAGGCCACAACTTCTGCTTTACCAACAACTCAAAGCCTAACAACTGTTACTGCAACAACAACAACAACAACAGAATTGGAGACATCTGCACCAACACTAACAACTACTAGTGTGCCAACTACTACAGAGGAGGAATTGACAACATCTTCTCTCACAACTACTAGTCCCACAACAGTCTTGGAAACAACCACAGAAGCAGCAACAACACCAGCCACTCTTACAGCTTCCACTATACCAACTACCACACAGACGGAACTGACTAGCTTGAATGTAACCACTGCTTTGCCAACAACACCTAGTGCAACAACAGTTTTGACAACAACAACTCCAGCTGAAACATCACAACCTGCTGTTACTACTACAACTGGTTTGCCCACCACTATAGAAACGGAGTTCACAACATTCAATTTCACAACTACTGTACCGACAACACCTTCTAAGACAACAGTCCTGGCAACAACAACAACAGAAGAGGCCACAACTTCTGCTTTACCAACAACTCCAAGCCTAACAACTGTTACTGCAACAACAACAACAACAGAATTGGAGACATCTGCACCAACACTAACAACTACTAGTGTGCCAACTACTACAGAGGAGGAATTGACAACATCTTCTCTCACAACTACTAGTCCCACAACAGTCTTGGAAACAACCACAGAAGCAGCAACAACACCAGCCACTCTTACAGCTTCCACTATACCAACTACCACACAGACAGAACTGACTACCTTGAATGTAACCACTGCTTTGCCAACAACACCTAGTGCAACAACAGTTTTGACAACAACAACTCCAGCTGAAACATCACAACCTGCTGTTACTACTACAACTGGTTTCCCCACCACTGTAGAAACGGAGTTCACAACATTCAATTTCACAACTACTGTACCGACAACACCTTCTAAGACAACAATCTTGGCAACAACAACAACAACAACAACAACAGAAGAGGCCACAACTTCTGCTTTTCCAACAACTCCAAGCCTAACAACTGTTACTGCAACAACAACAACAGAATTGGAGACATCTGCACCAACACTAACAACTACTAGTGTGCCAACTACTACAGAGGAGGAATTGACAACATCTTCTCTCACAACTACTAGTCCCACAACAGTCTTGGAAACAACCACAGAAGCAGCAACAACACCAGCCACTCTTACAGCTTCCACTATACCAACTACCACACAGACAGAACTGACTACCTTGAATGTAACCACTGCTTTGCCAACAACACCTAGTGCAACAACAGTTTTGACAACAACAACTCCAGCTGAAACATCACAGCCTGCTGTTACTACTACAACTGGTTTCCCCACCACTGTAGAAACGGAGTTCACAACATTCAATTTCACAACTACTGTACCGACAACACCTTCTAAGACAACAATCTTGGCAACAACAACAACAACAACAACAGAAGAGGCCACAACTTCTGCTTTTCCAACAACTCCAAGCCTAACAACTGTTACTGCAACAACAACAACAGAATTGGAGACGTCTGCACCAACACTAACAACTACTAGTGTGCCAACTACTACAGAGGAGGAATTGACAACATCTTCTCTCACAACTACTAGTCCCACAACAGTCTTGGAAACAACCACAGAAGCAGCAACAACATCAGCCACTCTTATAGCTTCCACTATACCAACTACCACACAGACGGAACTGACTACCTTGAATGTAACCACTGCTTTGCCAACAACACCTAGTGCAACAACAGTTTTGACAACAACAACTCCAGCTGAAACATCACAACCTGCTGTTACTACTACAACTGGTTTGCCCACCACTATAGAAACGGACTTCACAACATTCAATTTCACAACTACTGTACCGACAACACCTTCTAAGACAACAGTCCTGGCAACAACAACAACAGAAGAGGCCACAACTTCTGCTTTACCAACAACTCCAAGCCTAACAACTGTTACTGCAACAACAACAACAGAATTGGAGACATCTGCACCAATACTAACAACTACTAGTGTGCCAACTACTACAGAGGAGGAATTGACAACATCTTCTCTCACAACTACTAGTCCCACAACAGTCTTGGAAACAACCACAGAAGCAGCAACAACACCAGCCACTCTTACAGCTTCCACTATACCAACTACCACACAGACGGAACTGACTACCTTGAATGTAACCACTGCTTTGCCAACAACACCTAGTGCAACAACAGTTTTGACAACAACAACTCCAGCTGAAACATCACAACCTGCTGTTACTACTACAACTGGTTTGCCCACCACTATAGAAACGGAGTTCACAACATTCAATTTCACAACTACTGTACCGACAACACCTTCTAAGACAACAGTCTTGGCAACAACAACAACAGAAGAGGCCACAACTTCTGCTTTACCAACAACTCCAAGCCTAACAACTGTTACTGCAACAACAACAACAACAACAACAACAGAATTGGAGACATCTGCACCAACACTAACAACTACTAGTGTGCCAACTACTACAGAGGAGGAATTGACAACATCTTCTCTCACAACTACTAGTCCCACAACAGTCTTGGAAACAACCACAGAAGCAGCAACAACACCAGCCACTCTTACAGCTTCCACTATACCAACTACCACACAGACGGAACTGACTAGCTTGAATGTAACCACTGCTTTGCCAACAACACCTAGTGCAACAACAGTTTTGACAACAACAACTCCAGCTGAAACATCACAACCTGCTGTTACTACTACAACTGGTTTGCCCACCACTGTAGAAACGGAGTTCACAACATTCAATTTCACAACTACTGTACCGACAACACCTTCTAAGACAACAATCTTGGCAACAACAACAACAACAACAGAAGAGGCCACAACTTCTGCTTTTCCAACAACTCCAAGCCTAACAACTGTTACTGCAACAACAACAACAGAATTGGAGACGTCTGCACCAACACTAACAACTACTAGTGTGCCAACTACTACAGAGGAGGAATTGACAACATCTTCTCTCACAACTACTAGTCCCACAACAGTCTTGGAAACAACCACAGAAGCAGCAACAACATCAGCCCCTCTTATAGCTTCCACTATACCAACTACCACACAGACGGAACTGACTACCTTGAATGTAACCACTGCTTTGCCAACAACACCTAGTGCAACAACAGTTTTGACAACAACAACTCCAGCTGAAACATCACAACCTGCTGTTACTACTACAACTGGTTTGCCCACCACTATAGAAACGGAGTTCACAACATTCAATTTCACAACTACTGTACCGACAACACCTTCTAAGACAACAGTCCTGGCAACAACAACAACAGAAGAGGCCACAACTTCTGCTTTACCAACAACTCCAAGCCTAACAACTGTTACTGCAACAACAACAACAGAATTGGAGACATCTGCACCAATACTAACAACTACTAGTGTGCCAACTACTACAGAGGAGGAATTGACAACATCTTCTCTCACAACTACTAGTCCCACAACAGTCTTGGAAACAACCACAGAAGCAGCAACAACACCAGCCACTCTTACAGCTTCCACTATACCAACTACCACACAGACGGAACTGACTACCTTGAATGTAACCACTGCTTTGCCAACAACACCTAGTGCAACAACAGTTTTGACAACAACAACTCCAGCTGAAACATCACAACCTGCTGTTACTACTACAACTGGTTTGCCCACCACTATAGAAACGGAGTTCACAACATTCAATTTCACAACTACTGTACCGACAACACCTTCTAAGACAACAGTCCTGGCAACAACAACAACAGAAGAGGCCACAACTTCTGCTTTACCAACAACTCCAAGCCTAACAACTGTTACTGCAACAACAACAACAACAACAACAGAATTGGAGACATCTGCACCAACACTAACAACTACTAGTGTGCCAACTACTACAGAGGAGGAATTGACAACATCTTCTCTCACAACTACTAGTCCCACAACAGTCTTGGAAACAACCACAGAAGCAGCAACAACACCAGCCACTCTTACAGCTTCCACTATACCAACTATAACACAGACAGAACTGACTACCTTGAATGTAACCACTGCTTTGCCAACAACACCTAGTGCAACAACAGTTTTGACAACAACAACTCCAGCTGAAACATCACAGCCTGCTGTTACTACTACAACTGGTTTCCCCACCACTGTAGAAACGGAGTTCACAACATTCAATTTCACAACTACTGTACCGACAACACCTTCTAAGACAACAATCTTGGCAACAACAACAACAACAGAAGAGGCCACAACTTCTGCTTTTCCAACAACTCCAAGCCTAACAACTGTTACTGCAACAACAACAACAGAATTGGAGACGTCTGCACCAACACTAACAACTACTAGTGTGCCAACTACTACAGAGGAGGAATTGACAACATCTTCTCTCACAACTACTAGTCCCACAACAGTCTTGGAAACAACCACAGAAGCAGCAACAACACCAGCCACTCTTACAGCTTCCACTATACCAACTACCACACAGACGGAACTGACTAGCTTGAATGTAACCACTGCTTTGCCAACAACACCTAGTGCAACAACAGTTTTGACAACAACAACTCCAGCTGAAACATCACAACCTGCTGTTACTACTACAACTGGTTTGCCCACCACTGTAGAAACGGAGTTCACAACATTCAATTTCACAACTACTGTACCGACAACACCTTCTAAGACAACAGTCATGGCAACAACAACAACAGAAGAGGCCACAACTTCTGCTTTACCAACAACTCCAAGCCTAACAACTGTTACTGCAACAACAACAACAGAATTGGAGACATCTGCACCAATACTAACAACTACTAGTGTGCCAACTACTACAGAGGAGGAATTGACAACATCTTCTCTAACAACTACTAGTCCCACAACAGTCTTGGAAACAACCACAGAAGCAGCAACAACACCAGCCACTCTTACAGCTTCCACTATACCAACTACCACACAGACGGAACTGACTACCTTGAATGTAACCACTGCTTTGCCAACAACACCTAGTGCAACAACAGTTTTGACAACAACAACTCCAGCTGAAACATCACAACCTGCTGTTACTACTACAACTGGTTTGCCCACCACTGTAGAAACGGAGTTCACAACATTCAATTTCACAACTACTGTACCGACAACACCTTCTAAGACAACAGTCATGGCAACAACAACAACAGAAGAGGCCACAACTTCTGCTTTACCAACAACTCCAAGCCTAACAACTGTTACTGCAACAACAACAACAACAGAATTGGAGACATCTGCACCAATACTAACAACTACTAGTGTGCCAACTACTACAGAGGAGGAATTGACAACATCTTCTCTAACAACTACTAGTCCCACAACAGTCTTGGAAACAACCACAGAAGCAGCAACAACACCAGCCACTCTTACAGCTTCCACTATACCAACTACCACACAGACGGAACTGACTACCTTGAATGTAACCACTGCTTTGCCAACAACACCTAGTGCAACAACAGTTTTGACAACAACAACTCCAGCTGAAACATCACAACCTGCTGTTACTACTACAACTGGTTTGCCCACCACTGTAGAAACGGAGTTCACAACATTCAATTTCACAACTACTGTACCGACAACACCTTCTAAGACAACAGTCATGGCAACAACAACAACAGAAGAGGCCACAACTTCTGCTTTACCAACAACTCCAAGCCTAACAACTGTTACTGCAACAACAACAACAGAATTGGAGACATCTGCACCAATACTAACAACTACTAGTGTGCCAACTACTACAGAGGAGGAATTGACAACATCTTCTCTAACAACTACTAGTCCCACAACAGTCTTGGAAACAACCACAGAAGCAGCAACAACACCAGCCACTCTTACAGCTTCCACTATACCAACTACCACACAGACGGAACTGACTACCTTGAATGTAACCACTGCTTTGCCAACAACACCTAGTGCAACAACAGTTTTGACAACAACAACTCCAGCTGAAACATCACAACCTGCTGTTACTACTACAACTGGTTTGCCCACCACTATAGAAACGGAGTTCACAACATTCAATTTCACAACTACTGTACCGACAACACCTTCTAAGACAACAGTCCTGGCAACAACAACAACAGAAGAGGCCACAACTTCTGCTTTACCAACAACTCCAAGCCTAACAACTGTTACTGCAACAACAACAACAACAACAACAACAACAGAATTGGAGACATCTGCACCAACACTAACAACTACTAGTGTGCCAACTACTACAGAGGAGGAATTGACAACATCTTCTCTCACAACTACTAGTCCCACAACAGTCTTGGAAACAACCACAGAAGCAGCAACAACACCAGCCACTCTTACAGCTTCCACTATACCAACTATAACACAGACAGAACTGACTACCTTGAATGTAACCACTGCTTTGCCAACAACACCTAGTGCAACAACAGTTTTGACAACAACAACTTCAGCTGAAACATCACAGCCTGCTGTTACTACTACAACTGGTTTGCATACCACTATAGAAACGGAGTTCACAACATTCAATTTCACAACTACTGTACCGACAACACCTTCTAAGACAACAGTCCTGGCAACAACAACAACAGAAGAGGCCACAACTTCTGCTTTACCAACAACTCCAAGCCTAACAACTGTTACTGCAACAACAACAACAGAATTGGAGACATCTGCACCAATACTAACAACTACTAGTGTGCCAACTACTACAGAGGAGGAATTGACAACATCTTCTCTCACAACTACTAGTCCCACAACAGTCTTGGAAACAACCACAGAAGCAGCAACAACACCAGCCACTCTTACAGCTTCCACTATACCAACTACCACACAGACGGAACTGACTACCTTGAATGTAACCACTGCTTTGCCAACAACACCTAGTGCAACAACAGTTTTGACAACAACAACTCCAGCTGAAACATCACAACCTGCTGTTACTACTACAACTGGTTTGCCCACCACTATAGAAACAGAGTTCACAACATTCAATTTCACAACTACTGTACCGACAACACCTTCTAAGACAACAGTCCTGGCAACAACAACAACAGAAGAGGCCACAACTTCTGCTTTACCAACAACTCCAAGCCTAACAACTGTTACTGCAACAACAACAACAACAACAACAACAACATCAGAATTGGAGACATCTGCACCAACACTAACAACTACTAGTGTGCCAACTACTACAGAGGAGGAATTGACAACATCTTCTCTCACAACTACTAGTCCCACAACAGTCTTGGAAACAACCACAGAAGCAGCAACAACACCAGCCACTCTTACAGCTTCCACTATACCAACTACCACACAGACGGAAATGACTACCTTGAATGTAACCACTGCTTTGCCAACAACACCTAGTGCAACAACAGTTTTGACAACAACAACTCCAGCTGAAACATCACAACCTGCTGTTACTACTACAACTGGTTTGCCCACCACTATAGAAACGGAGTTCACAACATTCAATTTCACAACTACTGTACCGACAACACCTTCTAAGACAACAGTCCTGGCAACAACAACAACAGAAGAGGCCACAACTTCTGCTTTACCAACAACTCCAAGCCTAACAACTGTTACTGCAACAACAACAACAACAACAACAGAATTGGAGACATCTGCACCAACACTAACAACTACTAGTGTGCCAACTACTACAGAGGAGGAATTGACAACATCTTCTCTCACAACTACTAGTCCCACAACAGTCTTGGAAACAACCACAGAAGCAGCAACAACACCAGCCACTCTTACAGCTTCCACTATACCAACTACCACACAGACGGAACTGACTAGCTTGAATGTAACCACTGCTTTGCCAACAACACCTAGTGCAACAACAGTTTTGACAACAACAACTCCAGCTGAAACATCACAACCTGCTGTTACTACTACAACTGGTTTGCCCACCACTGTAGAAACGGAGTTCACAACATTCAATTTCACAACTACTGTACCGACAACACCTTCTAAGACAACAATCTTGGCAACAACAACAACAACAACAGAAGAGGCCACAACTTCTGCTTTTCCAACAACTCCAAGCCTAACAACTGTTACTGCAACAACAACAACAGAATTGGAGACGTCTGCACCAACACTAACAACTACTAGTGTGCCAACTACTACAGAGGAGGAATTGACAACATCTTCTCTCACAACTACTAGTCCCACAACAGTCTTGGAAACAACCACAGAAGCAGCAACAACATCAGCCCCTCTTATAGCTTCCACTATACCAACTACCACACAGACGGAACTGACTACCTTGAATGTAACCACTGCTTTGCCAACAACACCTAGTGCAACAACAGTTTTGACAACAACAACTCCAGCTGAAACATCACAACCTGCTGTTACTACTACAACTGGTTTGCCCACCACTATAGAAACGGAGTTCACAACATTCAATTTCACAACTACTGTACCGACAACACCTTCTAAGACAACAGTCCTGGCAACAACAACAACAGAAGAGGCCACAACTTCTGCTTTACCAACAACTCCAAGCCTAACAACTGTTACTGCAACAACAACAACAGAATTGGAGACATCTGCACCAACACTAACAACTACTAGTGTGCCAACTACTACAGAGGAGGAATTGACAACATCTTCTCTCACAACTACTAGTCCCACAACAGTCTTGGAAACAACCACAGAAGCAGCAACAACACCAGCCACTCTTACAGCTTCCACTATACCAACTACCACACAGACGGAACTGACTAGCTTGAATGTAACCACTGCTTTGCCAACAACACCTAGTGCAACAACAGTTTTGACAACAACAACTCCAGCTGAAACATCACAACCTGCTGTTACTACTACAACTGGTTTGCCCACCACTGTAGAAACGGAGTTCACAACATTCAATTTCACAACTACTGTACCGACAACACCTTCTAAGACAACAGTCCTGGCAACAACAACAACAGAAGAGGCCACAACTTCTGCTTTACCAACAACTCCAAGCCTAACAACTGTTACTGCAACAACAACAACAGAATTGGAGACATCTGCACCAATACTAACAACTACTAGTGTGCCAACTACTACAGAGGAGGAATTGACAACATCTTCTCTCACAACTACTAGTCCCACAACAGTCTTGGAAACAACCACAGAAGCAGCAACAACACCAGCCACTCTTACAGCTTCCACTATACCAACTACCACACAGACGGAACTGACTACCTTGAATGTAACCACTGCTTTGCCAACAACACCTAGTGCAACAACAGTTTTGACAACAACAACTCCAGCTGAAACATCACAACCTGCTGTTACTACTACAACTGGTTTCCCCACCACTGTAGAAACGGAGTTCACAACATTCAATTTCACAACTACTGTACCGACAACACCTTCTGAGACAACAATCTTTGCAACAACAACAACAGAAGAGGCCACAACTTCTGCTTTACCAACAACTCCAAGCCTAACAACTGTTACTGTAGCAACAACAACAACAGAATTGGAGACATCTGCACCAACACTAACAACTACTAGTGTGCCAACTACTACAGAGGAGGAATTGACAACATCTTCTCTCACAACTACTAGTCCCACAACAGTCTTGGAAACAACCACAGAAGCAGCAACAACACCAGCCACTCTTACAGCTTCCACTATACCAACTACCACACAGACGGAACTGACTACCTTGAATGTAACCACTGCTTTGCCAACAACACCTAGTGCAACAACAGTTTTGACAACAACAACTCCAGCTGAAACATCACAACCTGCTGTTACTACTACAACTGGTTTGCCCACCACTGTAGAAACGGAGTTCACAACATTCAATTTCACAACTACTGTACCGACAACACCTTCTGAGACAACAATCTTTGCAACAACAACAACAGAAGAGGCCACAACTTCTGCTTTACCAACAACTCCAAGCCTAACAACTGTTACTGTAGCAACAACAACAACAGAATTGGAGACATCTGCACCAACACTAACAACTACTAGTGTGCCAACTACTACAGAGGAGGAATTGACAACATCCTCTCTCACAACTACTAGTCCCACAACAGTCTTGGAAACAACCACAGAAGCAGCAACAACACCAGCCACTCTTACAGCTTCCACTATACCAACTACCACACAGACGGAACTGACTACCTTGAATGTAACCACTGCTTTGCCAACAACACCTAGTGCAACAACAGTTTTGACAACAACAACTCCAGCTGAAACATCACAACCTGCTGTTACTACTACAACTGGTTTGCCCACCACTGTAGAAACGGAGTTCACAACATTCAATTTGACAACTACTGTACCGACAACACCTTCTGAGACAACAATCTTTGCAACAACAACAACAGAAGAGGCCACAACTTCTGCTTTACCAACAACTCCAAGCCTAACAACTGTTACTGTAGCAACAACAACAACAGAATTGGAGACATCTGCACCAACACTAACAACTACTAGTGTGCCAACTACTACAGAGGAGGAATTGACAACATCTTCTCTCACAACTACTAGTCCCACAACAGTCTTGGAAACAACCACAGAAGCAGCAACAACATCAGCCACTCTTACAGCTTCCACTATACCAACTACCACACAGACGGAACTGACTACCTTGAATGTAACCACTGCTTTGCCAACAACACCTAGTGCAACAACAGTTTTGACAACAACAACTCCAGCTGAAACATCACAACCTGCTGTTACTACTACAACTGGTTTGCCCACCACTATAGAAACGGAGTTCACAACATTCAATTTCACAACTACTGTACCGACAACACCTTCTAAGACAACAGTCCTGGCAACAACAACAACAGAAGAGGCCACAACTTCTGCTTTACCAACAACTCAAAGCCTAACAACTGTTACTGCAACAACAACAACAACAACAGAATTGGAGACATCTGCACCAACACTAACAACTACTAGTGTGCCAACTACTACAGAGGAGGAATTGACAACATCTTCTCTCACAACTACTAGTCCCACAACAGTCTTGGAAACAACCACAGAAGCAGCAACAACACCAGCCACTCTTACAGCTTCCACTATACCAACTACCACACAGACGGAACTGACTAGCTTGAATGTAACCACTGCTTTGCCAACAACACCTAGTGCAACAACAGTTTTGACAACAACAACTCCAGCTGAAACATCACAACCTGCTGTTACTACTACAACTGGTTTGCCCACCACTATAGAAACGGAGTTCACAACATTCAATTTCACAACTACTGTACCGACAACACCTTCTAAGACAACAGTCCTGGCAACAACAACAACAGAAGAGGCCACAACTTCTGCTTTACCAACAACTCCAAGCCTAACAACTGTTACTGCAACAACAACAACAACAGAATTGGAGACATCTGCACCAACACTAACAACTACTAGTGTGCCAACTACTACAGAGGAGGAATTGACAACATCCTCTCTCACAACTACTAGTCCCACAACAGTCTTGGAAACAACCACAGAAGCAGCAACAACACCAGCCACTCTTACAGCTTCCACTATACCAACTACCACACAGACGGAACTGACTACCTTGAATGTAACCACTGCTTTGCCAACAACACCTAGTGCAACAACAGTTTTGACAACAACAACTCCAGCTGAAACATCACAACCTGCTGTTACTACTACAACTGGTTTGCCCACCACTGTAGAAACGGAGTTCACAACATTCAATTTGACAACTACTGTACCGACAACACCTTCTGAGACAACAATCTTTGCAACAACAACAACAGAAGAGGCCACAACTTCTGCTTTACCAACAACTCCAAGCCTAACAACTGTTACTGTAGCAACAACAACAACAGAATTGGAGACATCTGCACCAACACTAACAACTACTAGTGTGCCAACTACTACAGAGGAGGAATTGACAACATCTTCTCTCACAACTACTAGTCCCACAACAGTCTTGGAAACAACCACAGAAGCAGCAACAACATCAGCCACTCTTACAGCTTCCACTATACCAACTACCACACAGACGGAACTGACTACCTTGAATGTAACCACTGCTTTGCCAACAACACCTAGTGCAACAACAGTTTTGACAACAACAACTCCAGCTGAAACATCACAACCTGCTGTTACTACTACAACTGGTTTGCCCACCACTATAGAAACGGAGTTCACAACATTCAATTTCACAACTACTGTACCGACAACACCTTCTAAGACAACAGTCCTGGCAACAACAACAACAGAAGAGGCCACAACTTCTGCTTTACCAACAACTCAAAGCCTAACAACTGTTACTGCAACAACAACAACAACAACAACAGAATTGGAGACATCTGCACCAACACTAACAACTACTAGTGTGCCAACTACTACAGAGGAGGAATTGACAACATCTTCTCTCACAACTACTAGTCCCACAACAGTCTTGGAAACAACCACAGAAGCAGCAACAACACCAGCCACTCTTACAGCTTCCACTATACCAACTACCACACAGACGGAACTGACTAGCTTGAATGTAACCACTGCTTTGCCAACAACACCTAGTGCAACAACAGTTTTGACAACAACAACTCCAGCTGAAACATCACAACCTGCTGTTACTACTACAACTGGTTTGCCCACCACTATAGAAACGGAGTTCACAACATTCAATTTCACAACTACTGTACCGACAACACCTTCTAAGACAACAGTCCTGGCAACAACAACAACAGAAGAGGCCACAACTTCTGCTTTACCAACAACTCCAAGCCTAACAACTGTTACTGCAACAACAACAACAACAGAATTGGAGACATCTGCACCAACACTAACAACTACTAGTGTGCCAACTACTACAGAGGAGGAATTGACAACATCTTCTCTCACAACTACTAGTCCCACAACAGTCTTGGAAACAACCACAGAAGCAGCAACAACACCAGCCACTCTTACAGCTTCCACTATACCAACTACCACACAGACAGAACTGACTACCTTGAATGTAACCACTGCTTTGCCAACAACACCTAGTGCAACAACAGTTTTGACAACAACAACTCCAGCTGAAACATCACAACCTGCTGTTACTACTACAACTGGTTTCCCCACCACTGTAGAAACGGAGTTCACAACATTCAATTTCACAACTACTGTACCGACAACACCTTCTAAGACAACAATCTTGGCAACAACAACAACAACAACAACAACAGAAGAGGCCACAACTTCTGCTTTTCCAACAACTCCAAGCCTAACAACTGTTACTGCAACAACAACAACAGAATTGGAGACATCTGCACCAACACTAACAACTACTAGTGTGCCAACTACTACAGAGGAGGAATTGACAACATCTTCTCTCACAACTACTAGTCCCACAACAGTCTTGGAAACAACCACAGAAGCAGCAACAACACCAGCCACTCTTACAGCTTCCACTATACCAACTACCACACAGACAGAACTGACTACCTTGAATGTAACCACTGCTTTGCCAACAACACCTAGTGCAACAACAGTTTTGACAACAACAACTCCAGCTGAAACATCACAGCCTGCTGTTACTACTACAACTGGTTTCCCCACCACTGTAGAAACGGAGTTCACAACATTCAATTTCACAACTACTGTACCGACAACACCTTCTAAGACAACAATCTTGGCAACAACAACAACAACAACAACAGAAGAGGCCACAACTTCTGCTTTTCCAACAACTCCAAGCCTAACAACTGTTACTGCAACAACAACAACAGAATTGGAGACGTCTGCACCAACACTAACAACTACTAGTGTGCCAACTACTACAGAGGAGGAATTGACAACATCTTCTCTCACAACTACTAGTCCCACAACAGTCTTGGAAACAACCACAGAAGCAGCAACAACATCAGCCACTCTTATAGCTTCCACTATACCAACTACCACACAGACGGAACTGACTACCTTGAATGTAACCACTGCTTTGCCAACAACACCTAGTGCAACAACAGTTTTGACAACAACAACTCCAGCTGAAACATCACAACCTGCTGTTACTACTACAACTGGTTTGCCCACCACTATAGAAACGGACTTCACAACATTCAATTTCACAACTACTGTACCGACAACACCTTCTAAGACAACAGTCCTGGCAACAACAACAACAGAAGAGGCCACAACTTCTGCTTTACCAACAACTCCAAGCCTAACAACTGTTACTGCAACAACAACAACAGAATTGGAGACATCTGCACCAATACTAACAACTACTAGTGTGCCAACTACTACAGAGGAGGAATTGACAACATCTTCTCTCACAACTACTAGTCCCACAACAGTCTTGGAAACAACCACAGAAGCAGCAACAACACCAGCCACTCTTACAGCTTCCACTATACCAACTACCACACAGACGGAACTGACTACCTTGAATGTAACCACTGCTTTGCCAACAACACCTAGTGCAACAACAGTTTTGACAACAACAACTCCAGCTGAAACATCACAACCTGCTGTTACTACTACAACTGGTTTGCCCACCACTATAGAAACGGAGTTCACAACATTCAATTTCACAACTACTGTACCGACAACACCTTCTAAGACAACAGTCTTGGCAACAACAACAACAGAAGAGGCCACAACTTCTGCTTTACCAACAACTCCAAGCCTAACAACTGTTACTGCAACAACAACAACAACAACAACAACAGAATTGGAGACATCTGCACCAACACTAACAACTACTAGTGTGCCAACTACTACAGAGGAGGAATTGACAACATCTTCTCTCACAACTACTAGTCCCACAACAGTCTTGGAAACAACCACAGAAGCAGCAACAACACCAGCCACTCTTACAGCTTCCACTATACCAACTACCACACAGACGGAACTGACTAGCTTGAATGTAACCACTGCTTTGCCAACAACACCTAGTGCAACAACAGTTTTGACAACAACAACTCCAGCTGAAACATCACAACCTGCTGTTACTACTACAACTGGTTTGCCCACCACTGTAGAAACGGAGTTCACAACATTCAATTTCACAACTACTGTACCGACAACACCTTCTAAGACAACAATCTTGGCAACAACAACAACAACAACAGAAGAGGCCACAACTTCTGCTTTTCCAACAACTCCAAGCCTAACAACTGTTACTGCAACAACAACAACAGAATTGGAGACGTCTGCACCAACACTAACAACTACTAGTGTGCCAACTACTACAGAGGAGGAATTGACAACATCTTCTCTCACAACTACTAGTCCCACAACAGTCTTGGAAACAACCACAGAAGCAGCAACAACATCAGCCCCTCTTATAGCTTCCACTATACCAACTACCACACAGACGGAACTGACTACCTTGAATGTAACCACTGCTTTGCCAACAACACCTAGTGCAACAACAGTTTTGACAACAACAACTCCAGCTGAAACATCACAACCTGCTGTTACTACTACAACTGGTTTGCCCACCACTATAGAAACGGAGTTCACAACATTCAATTTCACAACTACTGTACCGACAACACCTTCTAAGACAACAGTCCTGGCAACAACAACAACAGAAGAGGCCACAACTTCTGCTTTACCAACAACTCCAAGCCTAACAACTGTTACTGCAACAACAACAACAGAATTGGAGACATCTGCACCAATACTAACAACTACTAGTGTGCCAACTACTACAGAGGAGGAATTGACAACATCTTCTCTCACAACTACTAGTCCCACAACAGTCTTGGAAACAACCACAGAAGCAGCAACAACACCAGCCACTCTTACAGCTTCCACTATACCAACTACCACACAGACGGAACTGACTACCTTGAATGTAACCACTGCTTTGCCAACAACACCTAGTGCAACAACAGTTTTGACAACAACAACTCCAGCTGAAACATCACAACCTGCTGTTACTACTACAACTGGTTTGCCCACCACTATAGAAACGGAGTTCACAACATTCAATTTCACAACTACTGTACCGACAACACCTTCTAAGACAACAGTCCTGGCAACAACAACAACAGAAGAGGCCACAACTTCTGCTTTACCAACAACTCCAAGCCTAACAACTGTTACTGCAACAACAACAACAACAACAACAGAATTGGAGACATCTGCACCAACACTAACAACTACTAGTGTGCCAACTACTACAGAGGAGGAATTGACAACATCTTCTCTCACAACTACTAGTCCCACAACAGTCTTGGAAACAACCACAGAAGCAGCAACAACACCAGCCACTCTTACAGCTTCCACTATACCAACTATAACACAGACAGAACTGACTACCTTGAATGTAACCACTGCTTTGCCAACAACACCTAGTGCAACAACAGTTTTGACAACAACAACTCCAGCTGAAACATCACAGCCTGCTGTTACTACTACAACTGGTTTCCCCACCACTGTAGAAACGGAGTTCACAACATTCAATTTCACAACTACTGTACCGACAACACCTTCTAAGACAACAATCTTGGCAACAACAACAACAACAGAAGAGGCCACAACTTCTGCTTTTCCAACAACTCCAAGCCTAACAACTGTTACTGCAACAACAACAACAGAATTGGAGACGTCTGCACCAACACTAACAACTACTAGTGTGCCAACTACTACAGAGGAGGAATTGACAACATCTTCTCTCACAACTACTAGTCCCACAACAGTCTTGGAAACAACCACAGAAGCAGCAACAACACCAGCCACTCTTACAGCTTCCACTATACCAACTACCACACAGACGGAACTGACTAGCTTGAATGTAACCACTGCTTTGCCAACAACACCTAGTGCAACAACAGTTTTGACAACAACAACTCCAGCTGAAACATCACAACCTGCTGTTACTACTACAACTGGTTTGCCCACCACTGTAGAAACGGAGTTCACAACATTCAATTTCACAACTACTGTACCGACAACACCTTCTAAGACAACAGTCATGGCAACAACAACAACAGAAGAGGCCACAACTTCTGCTTTACCAACAACTCCAAGCCTAACAACTGTTACTGCAACAACAACAACAGAATTGGAGACATCTGCACCAATACTAACAACTACTAGTGTGCCAACTACTACAGAGGAGGAATTGACAACATCTTCTCTAACAACTACTAGTCCCACAACAGTCTTGGAAACAACCACAGAAGCAGCAACAACACCAGCCACTCTTACAGCTTCCACTATACCAACTACCACACAGACGGAACTGACTACCTTGAATGTAACCACTGCTTTGCCAACAACACCTAGTGCAACAACAGTTTTGACAACAACAACTCCAGCTGAAACATCACAACCTGCTGTTACTACTACAACTGGTTTGCCCACCACTGTAGAAACGGAGTTCACAACATTCAATTTCACAACTACTGTACCGACAACACCTTCTAAGACAACAGTCATGGCAACAACAACAACAGAAGAGGCCACAACTTCTGTTTTACCAACAACTCCAAGCCTAACAACTGTTACTGCAACAACAACAACAACAGAATTGGAGACATCTGCACCAATACTAACAACTACTAGTGTGCCAACTACTACAGAGGAGGAATTGACAACATCTTCTCTAACAACTACTAGTCCCACAACAGTCTTGGAAACAACCACAGAAGCAGCAACAACACCAGCCACTCTTACAGCTTCCACTATACCAACTACCACACAGACGGAACTGACTACCTTGAATGTAACCACTGCTTTGCCAACAACACCTAGTGCAACAACAGTTTTGACAACAACAACTCCAGCTGAAACATCACAACCTGCTGTTACTACTACAACTGGTTTGCCCACCACTGTAGAAACGGAGTTCACAACATTCAATTTCACAACTACTGTACCGACAACACCTTCTAAGACAACAGTCATGGCAACAACAACAACAGAAGAGGCCACAACTTCTGCTTTACCAACAACTCCAAGCCTAACAACTGTTACTGCAACAACAACAACAGAATTGGAGACATCTGCACCAATACTAACAACTACTAGTGTGCCAACTACTACAGAGGAGGAATTGACAACATCTTCTCTAACAACTACTAGTCCCACAACAGTCTTGGAAACAACCACAGAAGCAGCAACAACACCAGCCACTCTTACAGCTTCCACTATACCAACTACCACACAGACGGAACTGACTACCTTGAATGTAACCACTGCTTTGCCAACAACACCTAGTGCAACAACAGTTTTGACAACAACAACTCCAGTTGAAACATCACAACCTGCTGTTACTACTACAACTGGTTTGCCCACCACTATAGAAACGGAGTTCACAACATTCAATTTCACAACTACTGTACCGACAACACCTTCTAAGACAACAGTCCTGGCAACAACAACAACAGAAGAGGCCACAACTTCTGCTTTACCAATAACTCCAAGCCTAACAACTGTTACTGCAACAACAACAACAACAACAACAACAGAATTGGAGACATCTGCACCAACACTAACAACTACTAGTGTGCCAACTACTACAGAGGAGGAATTGACAACATCTTCTCTCACAACTACTAGTCCCACAACAGTCTTGGAAACAACCACAGAAGCAGCAACAACACCAGCCACTCTTACAGCTTCCACTATACCAACTACCACACAGACGGAACTGACTAGCTTGAATGTAACCACTGCTTTGCCAACAACACCTAGTGCAACAACAGTTTTGACAACAACAACTCCAGCTGAAACATCACAACCTGCTGTTACTACTACAACTGGTTTGCCCACCACTGTAGAAACGGAGTTCACAACATTCAATTTCACAACTACTGTACCGACAACACCTTCTAAGACAACAATCTTGGCAACAACAACAACAACAACAGAAGAGGCCACAACTTCTGCTTTTCCAACAACTCCAAGCCTAACAACTGTTACTGCAACAACAACAACAGAATTGGAGACGTCTGCACCAACACTAACAACTACTAGTGTGCCAACTACTACAGAGGAGGAATTGACAACATCTTCTCTCACAACTACTAGTCCCACAACAGTCTTGGAAACAACCACAGAAGCAGCAACAACATCAGCCCCTCTTATAGCTTCCACTATACCAACTACCACACAGACGGAACTGACTACCTTGAATGTAACCACTGCTTTGCCAACAACACCTAGTGCAACAACAGTTTTGACAACAACAACTCCAGCTGAAACATCACAACCTGCTGTTACTACTACAACTGGTTTGCCCACCACTATAGAAACGGAGTTCACAACATTCAATTTCACAACTACTGTACCGACAACACCTTCTAAGACAACAGTCCTGGCAACAACAACAACAGAAGAGGCCACAACTTCTGCTTTACCAACAACTCCAAGCCTAACAACTGTTACTGCAACAACAACAACAGAATTGGAGACATCTGCACCAATACTAACAACTACTAGTGTGCCAACTACTACAGAGGAGGAATTGACAACATCTTCTCTCACAACTACTAGTCCCACAACAGTCTTGGAAACAACCACAGAAGCAGCAACAACACCAGCCACTCTTACAGCTTCCACTATACCAACTACCACACAGACGGAACTGACTACCTTGAATGTAACCACTGCTTTGCCAACAACACCTAGTGCAACAACAGTTTTGACAACAACAACTCCAGCTGAAACATCACAACCTGCTGTTACTACTACAACTGGTTTGCCCACCACTATAGAAACGGAGTTCACAACATTCAATTTCACAACTACTGTACCGACAACACCTTCTAAGACAACAGTCCTGGCAACAACAACAACAGAAGAGGCCACAACTTCTGCTTTACCAACAACTCCAAGCCTAACAACTGTTACTGCAACAACAACAACAACAACAACAGAATTGGAGACATCTGCACCAACACTAACAACTACTAGTGTGCCAACTACTACAGAGGAGGAATTGACAACATCTTCTCTCACAACTACTAGTCCCACAACAGTCTTGGAAACAACCACAGAAGCAGCAACAACACCAGCCACTCTTACAGCTTCCACTATACCAACTATAACACAGACAGAACTGACTACCTTGAATGTAACCACTGCTTTGCCAACAACACCTAGTGCAACAACAGTTTTGACAACAACAACTCCAGCTGAAACATCACAGCCTGCTGTTACTACTACAACTGGTTTCCCCACCACTGTAGAAACGGAGTTCACAACATTCAATTTCACAACTACTGTACCGACAACACCTTCTAAGACAACAATCTTGGCAACAACAACAACAACAGAAGAGGCCACAACTTCTGCTTTTCCAACAACTCCAAGCCTAACAACTGTTACTGCAACAACAACAACAGAATTGGAGACGTCTGCACCAACACTAACAACTACTAGTGTGCCAACTACTACAGAGGAGGAATTGACAACATCTTCTCTCACAACTACTAGTCCCACAACAGTCTTGGAAACAACCACAGAAGCAGCAACAACACCAGCCACTCTTACAGCTTCCACTATACCAACTACCACACAGACGGAACTGACTAGCTTGAATGTAACCACTGCTTTGCCAACAACACCTAGTGCAACAACAGTTTTGACAACAACAACTCCAGCTGAAACATCACAACCTGCTGTTACTACTACAACTGGTTTGCCCACCACTGTAGAAACGGAGTTCACAACATTCAATTTCACAACTACTGTACCGACAACACCTTCTAAGACAACAGTCATGGCAACAACAACAACAGAAGAGGCCACAACTTCTGCTTTACCAACAACTCCAAGCCTAACAACTGTTACTGCAACAACAACAACAGAATTGGAGACATCTGCACCAATACTAACAACTACTAGTGTGCCAACTACTACAGAGGAGGAATTGACAACATCTTCTCTAACAACTACTAGTCCCACAACAGTCTTGGAAACAACCACAGAAGCAGCAACAACACCAGCCACTCTTACAGCTTCCACTATACCAACTACCACACAGACGGAACTGACTACCTTGAATGTAACCACTGCTTTGCCAACAACACCTAGTGCAACAACAGTTTTGACAACAACAACTCCAGCTGAAACATCACAACCTGCTGTTACTACTACAACTGGTTTGCCCACCACTGTAGAAACGGAGTTCACAACATTCAATTTCACAACTACTGTACCGACAACACCTTCTAAGACAACAGTCATGGCAACAACAACAACAGAAGAGGCCACAACTTCTGTTTTACCAACAACTCCAAGCCTAACAACTGTTACTGCAACAACAACAACAACAGAATTGGAGACATCTGCACCAATACTAACAACTACTAGTGTGCCAACTACTACAGAGGAGGAATTGACAACATCTTCTCTAACAACTACTAGTCCCACAACAGTCTTGGAAACAACCACAGAAGCAGCAACAACACCAGCCACTCTTACAGCTTCCACTATACCAACTACCACACAGACGGAACTGACTACCTTGAATGTAACCACTGCTTTGCCAACAACACCTAGTGCAACAACAGTTTTGACAACAACAACTCCAGCTGAAACATCACAACCTGCTGTTACTACTACAACTGGTTTGCCCACCACTGTAGAAACGGAGTTCACAACATTCAATTTCACAACTACTGTACCGACAACACCTTCTAAGACAACAGTCATGGCAACAACAACAACAGAAGAGGCCACAACTTCTGCTTTACCAACAACTCCAAGCCTAACAACTGTTACTGCAACAACAACAACAGAATTGGAGACATCTGCACCAATACTAACAACTACTAGTGTGCCAACTACTACAGAGGAGGAATTGACAACATCTTCTCTAACAACTACTAGTCCCACAACAGTCTTGGAAACAACCACAGAAGCAGCAACAACACCAGCCACTCTTACAGCTTCCACTATACCAACTACCACACAGACGGAACTGACTACCTTGAATGTAACCACTGCTTTGCCAACAACACCTAGTGCAACAACAGTTTTGACAACAACAACTCCAGCTGAAACATCACAACCTGCTGTTACTACTACAACTGGTTTGCCCACCACTATAGAAACGGAGTTCACAACATTCAATTTCACAACTACTGTACCGACAACACCTTCTAAGACAACAGTCCTGGCAACAACAACAACAGAAGAGGCCACAACTTCTGCTTTACCAACAACTCCAAGCCTAACAACTGTTACTGCAACAACAACAACAACAACAACAACAACAGAATTGGAGACATCTGCACCAACACTAACAACTACTAGTGTGCCAACTACTACAGAGGAGGAATTGACAACATCTTCTCTCACAACTACTAGTCCCACAACAGTCTTGGAAACAACCACAGAAGCAGCAACAACACCAGCCACTCTTACAGCTTCCACTATACCAACTATAACACAGACAGAACTGACTACCTTGAATGTAACCACTGCTTTGCCAACAACACCTAGTGCAACAACAGTTTTGACAACAACAACTTCAGCTGAAACATCACAGCCTGCTGTTACTACTACAACTGGTTTGCATACCACTATAGAAACGGAGTTCACAACATTCAATTTCACAACTACTGTACCGACAACACCTTCTAAGACAACAGTCCTGGCAACAACAACAACAGAAGAGGCCACAACTTCTGCTTTACCAACAACTCCAAGCCTAACAACTGTTACTGCAACAACAACAACAGAATTGGAGACATCTGCACCAATACTAACAACTACTAGTGTGCCAACTACTACAGAGGAGGAATTGACAACATCTTCTCTCACAACTACTAGTCCCACAACAGTCTTGGAAACAACCACAGAAGCAGCAACAACACCAGCCACTCTTACAGCTTCCACTATACCAACTACCACACAGACGGAACTGACTACCTTGAATGTAACCACTGCTTTGCCAACAACACCTAGTGCAACAACAGTTTTGACAACAACAACTCCAGCTGAAACATCACAACCTGCTGTTACTACTACAACTGGTTTGCCCACCACTATAGAAACAGAGTTCACAACATTCAATTTCACAACTACTGTACCGACAACACCTTCTAAGACAACAGTCCTGGCAACAACAACAACAGAAGAGGCCACAACTTCTGCTTTACCAACAACTCCAAGCCTAACAACTGTTACTGCAACAACAACAACAACAACAACAACAACATCAGAATTGGAGACATCTGCACCAACACTAACAACTACTAGTGTGCCAACTACTACAGAGGAGGAATTGACAACATCTTCTCTCACAACTACTAGTCCCACAACAGTCTTGGAAACAACCACAGAAGCAGCAACAACACCAGCCACTCTTACAGCTTCCACTATACCAACTACCACACAGACGGAAATGACTACCTTGAATGTAACCACTGCTTTGCCAACAACACCTAGTGCAACAACAGTTTTGACAACAACAACTCCAGCTGAAACATCACAACCTGCTGTTACTACTACAACTGGTTTGCCCACCACTGTAGAAACGGAGTTCACAACATTCAATTTCACAACTACTGTACCGACAACACCTTCTAAGACAACAGTCATGGCAACAACAACAACAGAAGAGGCCACAACTTCTGCTTTACCAACAACTCCAAGCCTAACAACTGTTACTGCAACAACAACAACAACAGAATTGGAGACATCTGCACCAATACTAACAACTACTAGTGTGCCAACTACTACAGAGGAGGAATTGACAACATCTTCTCTAACAACTACTAGTCCCACAACAGTCTTGGAAACAACCACAGAAGCAGCAACAACACCAGCCACTCTTACAGCTTCCACTATACCAACTACCACACAGACGGAACTGACTACCTTGAATGTAACCACTGCTTTGCCAACAACACCTAGTGCAACAACAGTTTTGACAACAACAACTCCAGCTGAAACATCACAACCTGCTGTTACTACTACAACTGGTTTGCCCACCACTGTAGAAACGGAGTTCACAACATTCAATTTCACAACTACTGTACCGACAACACCTTCTAAGACAACAGTCATGGCAACAACAACAACAGAAGAGGCCACAACTTCTGCTTTACCAACAACTCCAAGCCTAACAACTGTTACTGCAACAACAACAACAGAATTGGAGACATCTGCACCAACACTAACAACTACTAGTGTGCCAACTACTACAGAGGAGGAATTGACAACATCTTCTCTCACAACTACTAGTCCCACAACAGTCTTGGAAACAACCACAGAAGCAGCAACAACACCAGCCACTCTTACAGCTTCCACTATACCAACTATAACACAGACAGAACTGACTACCTTGAATGTAACCACTGCTTTGCCAACAACACCTAGTGCAACAACAGTTTTGACAACAACAACTTCAGCTGAAACATCACAGCCTGCTGTTACTACTACAACTGGTTTGCATACCACTATAGAAACGGAGTTCACAACATTCAATTTCACAACTACTGTACCGACAACACCTTCTAAGACAACAGTCCTGGCAACAACAACAACAGAAGAGGCCACAACTTCTGCTTTACCAACAACTCCAAGCCTAACAACTGTTACTGCAACAACAACAACAGAATTGGAGACATCTGCACCAATACTAACAACTACTAGTGTGCCAACTACTACAGAGGAGGAATTGACAACATCTTCTCTCACAACTACTAGTCCCACAACAGTCTTGGAAACAACCACAGAAGCAGCAACAACACCAGCCACTCTTACAGCTTCCACTATACCAACTACCACACAGACGGAACTGACTACCTTGAATGTAACCACTGCTTTGCCAACAACACCTAGTGCAACAACAGTTTTGACAACAACAACTCCAGCTGAAACATCACAACCTGCTGTTACTACTACAACTGGTTTGCCCACCACTATAGAAACGGAGTTCACAACATTCAATTTCACAACTACTGTACCGACAACACCTTCTAAGACAACAGTCCTGGCAACAACAACAACAGAAGAGGCCACAACTTCTGCTTTACCAACAACTCCAAGCCTAACAACTGTTACTGCAACAACAACAACAACAACAACAACAACATCAGAATTGGAGACATCTGCACCAACACTAACAACTACTAGTGTGCCAACTACTACAGAGGAGGAATTGACAACATCTTCTCTCACAACTACTAGTCCCACAACAGTCTTGGAAACAACCACAGAAGCAGCAACAACACCAGCCACTCTTACAGCTTCCACTATACCAACTATAACACAGACAGAACTGACTACCTTGAATGTAACCACTGCTTTGCCAACAACACCTAGTGCAACAACAGTTTTGACAACAACAACTCCAGCTGAAACATCACAGCCTGCTGTTACTACTACAACTGGTTTCCCCACCACTGTAGAAACGGAGTTCACAACATTCAATTTCACAACTACTGTACCGACAACACCTTCTAAGACAACAATCTTGGCAACAACAACAACAACAGAAGTGGCCACAACTTCTGCTTTTCCAACAACTCCAAGCCTAACAACTGTTACTGCAACAACAACAACAGAATTGGAGACGTCTGCACCAACACTAACAACTACTAGTGTGCCAACTACTACAGAGGAGGAATTGACAACATCTTCTCTCACAACTACTAGTCCCACAACAGTCTTGGAAACAACCACAGAAGCAGCAACAACACCAGCCACTCTTACAGCTTCCACTATACCAACTACCACACAGACGGAACTGACTAGCTTGAATGTAACCACTGCTTTGCCAACAACACCTAGTGCAACAACAGTTTTGACAACAACAACTCCAGCTGAAACATCACAACCTGCTGTTACTACTACAACTGGTTTGCCCACCACTATAGAAACGGAGTTCACAACATTCAATTTCACAACTACTGTACCGACAACACCTTCTAAGACAACAGTCATGGCAACAACAACAACAGAAGAGGCCACAACTTCTGCTTTACCAACAACTCCAAGCCTAACAACTGTTACTGCAACAACAACAACAGAATTGGAGACATCTGCACCAATACTAACAACTACTAGTGTGCCAACTACTACAGAGGAGGAATTGACAACATCTTCTCTAACAACTACTAGTCCCACAACAGTCTTGGAAACAACCACAGAAGCAGCAACAACACCAGCCACTCTTACAGCTTCCACTATACCAACTACCACACAGACGGAACTGACTACCTTGAATGTAACCACTGCTTTGCCAACAACACCTAGTGCAACAACAGTTTTGACAACAACAACTCCAGCTGAAACATCACAACCTGCTGTTACTACTACAACTGGTTTGCCCACCACTGTAGAAACGGAGTTCACAACATTCAATTTCACAACTACTGTACCGACAACACCTTCTAAGACAACAGTCATGGCAACAACAACAACAGAAGAGGCCACAACTTCTGCTTTACCAACAACTCCAAGCCTAACAACTGTTACTGCAACAACAACAACAGAATTGGAGACATCTGCACCAACACTAACAACTACTAGTGTGCCAACTACTACAGAGGAGGAATTGACAACATCTTCTCTCACAACTACTAGTCCCACAACAGTCTTGGAAACAACCACAGAAGCAGCAACAACACCAGCCACTCTTACAGCTTCCACTATACCAACTATAACACAGACAGAACTGACTACCTTGAATGTAACCACTGCTTTGCCAACAACACCTAGTGCAACAACAGTTTTGACAACAACAACTTCAGCTGAAACATCACAGCCTGCTGTTACTACTACAACTGGTTTGCATACCACTATAGAAACGGAGTTCACAACATTCAATTTCACAACTACTGTACCGACAACACCTTCTAAGACAACAGTCCTGGCAACAACAACAACAGAAGAGGCCACAACTTCTGCTTTACCAACAACTCCAAGCCTAACAACTGTTACTGCAACAACAACAACAGAATTGGAGACATCTGCACCAATACTAACAACTACTAGTGTGCCAACTACTACAGAGGAGGAATTGACAACATCTTCTCTCACAACTACTAGTCCCACAACAGTCTTGGAAACAACCACAGAAGCAGCAACAACACCAGCCACTCTTACAGCTTCCACTATACCAACTACCACACAGACGGAACTGACTACCTTGAATGTAACCACTGCTTTGCCAACAACACCTAGTGCAACAACAGTTTTGACAACAACAACTCCAGCTGAAACATCACAACCTGCTGTTACTACTACAACTGGTTTGCCCACCACTATAGAAACGGAGTTCACAACATTCAATTTCACAACTACTGTACCGACAACACCTTCTAAGACAACAGTCCTGGCAACAACAACAACAGAAGAGGCCACAACTTCTGCTTTACCAACAACTCCAAGCCTAACAACTGTTACTGCAACAACAACAACAACAACAACAACAACATCAGAATTGGAGACATCTGCACCAACACTAACAACTACTAGTGTGCCAACTACTACAGAGGAGGAATTGACAACATCTTCTCTCACAACTACTAGTCCCACAACAGTCTTGGAAACAACCACAGAAGCAGCAACAACACCAGCCACTCTTACAGCTTCCACTATACCAACTATAACACAGACAGAACTGACTACCTTGAATGTAACCACTGCTTTGCCAACAACACCTAGTGCAACAACAGTTTTGACAACAACAACTCCAGCTGAAACATCACAGCCTGCTGTTACTACTACAACTGGTTTCCCCACCACTGTAGAAACGGAGTTCACAACATTCAATTTCACAACTACTGTACCGACAACACCTTCTAAGACAACAATCTTGGCAACAACAACAACAACAGAAGTGGCCACAACTTCTGCTTTTCCAACAACTCCAAGCCTAACAACTGTTACTGCAACAACAACAACAGAATTGGAGACGTCTGCACCAACACTAACAACTACTAGTGTGCCAACTACTACAGAGGAGGAATTGACAACATCTTCTCTCACAACTACTAGTCCCACAACAGTCTTGGAAACAACCACAGAAGCAGCAACAACACCAGCCACTCTTACAGCTTCCACTATACCAACTACCACACAGACGGAACTGACTAGCTTGAATGTAACCACTGCTTTGCCAACAACACCTAGTGCAACAACAGTTTTGACAACAACAACTCCAGCTGAAACATCACAACCTGCTGTTACTACTACAACTGGTTTGCCCACCACTGTAGAAACGGAGTTCACAACATTCAATTTCACAACTACTGTACCGACAACACCTTCTAAGACAACAGTCATGGCAACAACAACAACAGAAGAGGCCACAACTTCTGCTTTACCAACAACTCCAAGCCTAACAACTGTTACTGCAACAACAACAACAGAATTGGAGACATCTGCACCAATACTAACAACTACTAGTGTGCCAACTACTACAGAGGAGGAATTGACAACATCTTCTCTAACAACTACTAGTCCCACAACAGTCTTGGAAACAACCACAGAAGCAGCAACAACACCAGCCACTCTTACAGCTTCCACTATACCAACTACCACACAGACGGAACTGACTACCTTGAATGTAACCACTGCTTTGCCAACAACACCTAGTGCAACAACAGTTTTGACAACAACAACTCCAGCTGAAACATCACAACCTGCTGTTACTACTACAACTGGTTTGCCCACCACTATAGAAACGGAGTTCACAACATTCAATTTCACAACTACTGTACCGACAACACCTTCTAAGACAACAGTCCTGGCAACAACAACAACAGAAGAGGCCACAACTTCTGCTTTACCAACAACTCCAAGCCTAACAACTGTTACTGCAACAACAACAACAACAACAACAACAGAATTGGAGACATCTGCACCAACACTAACAACTACTAGTGTGCCAACTACTACAGAGGAGGAATTGACAACATCTTCTCTCACAACTACTAGTCCCACAACAGTCTTGGAAACAACCACAGAAGCAGCAACAACACCAGCCACTCTTACAGCTTCCACTATACCAACTATAACACAGACAGAACTGACTACCTTGAATGTAACCACTGCTTTGCCAACAACACCTAGTGCAACAACAGTTTTGACAACAACAACTTCAGCTGAAACATCACAGCCTGCTGTTACTACTACAACTGGTTTCCCCACCACTGTAGAAACGGAGTTCACAACATTCAATTTCACAACTACTGTACCGACAACACCTTCTAAGACAACAATCTTGGCAACAACAACAACAACAGAAGAGGCCACAACTTCTGCTTTTCCAACAACTCCAAGCCTAACAACTGTTACTGCAACAACAACAACAGAATTGGAGATGTCTGCACCAACACTAACAACTACTAGTGTGCCAACTACTACAGAGGAGGAATTGACAACATCTTCTCTCACAACTACTAGTCCCACAACAGTCTTGGAAACAACCACAGAAGCAGCAACAACACCAGCCACTCTTACAGCTTCCACTATACCAACTACCACACAGACGGAACTGACTAGCTTGAATGTAACCACTGCTTTGCCAACAACACCTAGTGCAACAACAGTTTTGACAACAACAACTCCAGCTGAAACATCACAACCTGCTGTTACTACTACAACTGGTTTGCCCACCACTGTAGAAACGGAGTTCACAACATTCAATTTCACAACTACTGTACCGACAACACCTTCTAAGACAACAGTCCTGGCAACAACAACAACAGAAGAGGCCACAACTTCTGCTTTACCAACAACTGCAAGCCTAACAACTGTTACTGCAACAACAACAACAGAATTGGAGACATCTGCACCAATACTAACAACTACTAGTGTGCCAACTACTACAGAGGAGGAATTGACAACATCTTCTCTCACAACTACTAGTCCCACAACAGTCTTGGAAACAACCACAGAAGCAGCAACAACACCAGCCACTCTTACAGCTTCCACTATACCAACTACCACACAGACGGAACTGACTACCTTGAATGTAACCACTGCTTTGCTAACAACACCTAGTGCAACAACAGTTTTGACAACAACAACTCCAGCTGAAACATCACAACCTGCTGTTACTACTACAACTGGTTTGCCCACCACTGTAGAAACGGAGTTCACAACATTCAATTTCACAACTACTGTACCGACAACACCTTCTGAGACAACAATCTTTGCAACAACAACAACAGAAGAGGCCACAACTTCTGCTTTACCAACAACTCCAAGCCTAACAACTGTTACTGTAGCAACAACAACAACAGAATTGGAGACATCTGCACCAACACTAACAACTACTAGTGTGCCAACTACTACAGAGGAGGAATTGACAACATCTTCTCTCACAACTACTAGTCCCACAACAGTCTTGGAAACAACCACAGAAGCAGCAACAACACCAGCCACTCTTACAGCTTCCACTATACCAACTACCACACAGACGGAACTGACTACCTTGAATGTAACCACTGCTTTGCCAACAACACCTAGTGCAACAACAGTTTTGACAACAACAACTCCAGCTGAAACATCACAACCTGCTGTTACTACTACAACAGGTTTGCCCACCACTGTAGAAACGGAGTTCACAACATTCAATTTCACAACTACTGTACCGACAACACCTTCTGAGACAACAATCTTTGTAACAACAACAACAGAAGAGGCCACAACTTCTGCTTTACCAACAACTCCAAGCCTAACAACTGTTACTGTAGCAACAACAACAACAGAATTGGAGACATCTGCACCAACACTAACAACTACTAGTGTGCCAACTACTACAGAGGAGGAATTGACAACATCTTCTCTCACAACTACTAGTCCCACAACAGTCTTGGAAACAACCACAGAAGCAGCAACAACACCAGCCACTCTTACAGCTTCCACTATACCAACTACCACACAGACGGAACTGACTACCTTGAATGTAACCACTGCTTTGCCAACAACACCTAGTGCAACAACAGTTTTGACAACAACAACTCCAGCTGAAACATCACAACCTGCTGTTACTACTACAACTGGTTTGCCCACCACTGTAGAAACGGAGTTCACAACATTCAATTTCACAACTACTGTACCGACAACACCTTCTGAGACAACAATCTTTGCAACAACAACAACAGAAGAGGCCACAACTTCTGCTTTACCAACAACTCCAAGCCTAACAACTGTTACTGTAGCAACAACAACAACAGAATTGGAGACATCTGCAACAACACTAACAACTACTAGTGTGCCAACTACTACAGAGGAGGAATTGACAACATCTTCTCTCACAACTACTAGTCCCACAACAGTCTTGGAAACAACTACAGAAGCAGCAACAACATCAGCCACTCTTACAGCTTCCACTATACCAACTACCATACAGACGGAACTGACTACCTTGAATGTAACCACTGCTTTGCCAACAACACCTAGTGCAACAACAGTTTTGACAACAACAACTCCAGCTGAAACATCACAACCTGCTGTTACTACTACAACTGGTTTGCCCACCACTATAGAAACGGAGTTCACAACATTCAATTTCACAACTACTGTACCGACAACACCTTCTAAGACAACAGTCCTGGCAACAACAACAACAGAAGAGGCCACAACTTCTGCTTTACCAACAACTCCAAGCCTAACAACTGTTACTGCAACAACAACAACAACAACAGAATTGGAGACATCTGCACCAACACTAACAACTACTAGTGTGCCAACTACTACAGAGGAGGAATTGACAACATCTTCTCTCATAACTACTAGTCCCACAACAGTCTTGGAAACAACCACAGAAGCAGCAACAACACCAGCCACTTTTACAGCTTCCACTATACCAACTACCACACAGACGGAACTGACTACCTTAAATGTAACCACTGCTTTGCCAACAACACCTAGTGCAACAACAGTTTTGACAACAACAACTCCAGCTGAAACATCACAACCTGCTGTTACTACTACAACTGGTTTGCCCACCACTATAGAAACGGAGTTCACAACATTCAATTTCACAACTACTGTACCGACAACACCTTCTAAGACAACAATCCTGGCAACAACAACAACAGAAGAGGCCACAACTCCTGCTTTACCAACAACTCCAAGCCTAACAACTGTTACTGCAACAACAACAACAACAGAATTGGAGACATCTGCACCAACACTAACAACTACTAGTGTGCCAACTACTACAGAAGAGGAATTGACAACATCTTCCCTCACAACTACTAGTCCCACAACAGTCTTGGAAACAAGCACAGAAGCAGCAACAACACCAGCCACTCTTACAGCTTCCACTATACCAACTACCACACAGACAGAACTGACTACCTTGAATGTAACCACTGCTTTGCCAACAACACCTAGTGCAACAACAGTTTTGACAACAACAACTCCAGCTGAAACATCACAGCCTGCTGTTACTACTACAACTGGTTTCCCCACCACTGTAGAAACGGAGTTCACAACATTCAATTTCACAACTACTGTACCGACAACACCTTCTAAGACAACAATCTTGGCAACAACAACAACAACAACAGAAGAGGCCACAACTTCTGCTTTTCCAACAACTCCAAGCCTAACAACTGTTACTGCAACAACAACAACAGAATTGGAGACATCTGCACCAACACTAACAACTACTAGTGTGCCAACTACTACAGAGGAGGAATTGACAACATCTTCTCTCACAACTACTAGTCCCACAACAGTCTTGGAAACAACCACAGAAGCAGCAACAACACCAGCCACTCTTACAGCTTCCACTATACCAACTACCACACAGACGGAACTGACTAGCGTGAATGTAACCACTGCTTTGCCAACAACACCTAGTGCAACAACAGTTTTGACAACAACAACTCCAGCTGAAACATCACAACCTGCTGTTACTACTACAACTGGTTTGCCCACCACTATAGAAACGGAGTTCACAACATTCAATTTCACAACTACTGTACCGACAACACCTTCTAAGACAACAGTCCTGGCAACAACAACAACAGAAGAGGCCACAACTTCTGCTTTACCAACAACTCCAAGCCTAACAACTGTTACTGCAACAACAACAACAGAATTGGAGACATCTGCACCAATACTAACAACTACTAGTGTGCCAACTACTACAGAGGAGGAATTGACAACATCTTCTCTCACAACTACTAGTCCCACAACAGTCTTGGAAACAACCACAGAAGCAGCAACAACACCAGCCACTCTTACAGCTTCCACTACACCAACTACCACACAGACGGAACTGACTACCTTGAATGTAACCACTGCTTTGCCAACAACACCTAGTGCAACAACAGTTTTGACAACAACAACTCCAGCTGAAACATCACAACCTGCTGTTACTACTACAACTGGTTTGCCCACCACTGTAGAAACGGAGTTCACAACATTCAATTTCACAACTACTGTACCGACAACACCTTCTAAGACAACAGTCTTGGCAACAACAACAACAGAAGAGGCCACAACTTCTGCTTTTCCAACAACTGTTACTGCAACAACAACAACAACAACAGAATTGGAGACATCTGCACCAACACTACCAACTACTAGTGTCCCAACTACTACAGAGGAGGAATTGACAACCTCTTCTCTCACAACTACTAGTCCCACAACAGTCTTGGAAACAACCACAGAAGCAGCAACAACACCAGCCACTCTTACAGCTTCCACTATACCAACTACCACACAGACGGAAATGACTACCTTGAATGTAACCACTGCTTTGCCAACAACACCTAGTGCAACAACAGTTTTGACAACAACAACTCCAGCTGAAACATCACAACCTGCTGTTACTACTACAACTGGTTTGCCCACCACTGTAGAAACGGAGTTCACAACATTCAATTTCACAACTACTGTACCGACAACACCTTCTAAGACAACAGTCCTGGCAACAACAACAACAGAAGAGGCCACAACTTCTGCTTTACCAACAACTCCAAGCCTAACAACTGTTACTGCAACAACAACAACAACAGAATTGGAGACGTCTGCACCAACACTAACAACTACTAGTGTGCCAACTACTACAGAGGAGGAATTGACAACATCTTCTCTCACAACTACTAGTCCCACAACAGTCTTGGAAACAACCACAGAAGCAGCAACAACACCAGCCACTCTTACAGCTTCCACTATACCAACTACCACACAGACAGAACTGACTACCTTGAATGTAACCACTGCTTTGCCAACAACACCTAGTGCAACAACAGTTTTGACAACAACAACTCCAGCTGAAACATCACAGCCTGCTGTTACTACTACAACTGGTTTCCCCACCACTGTAGAAACGGAGTTCACAACATTCAATTTCACAACTACTGTACCGACAACACCTTCTAAGACAACAATCTTGGCAACAACAACAACAACAGAAGAGGCCACAACTTCTGCTTTTCCAACAACTCCAAGCCTAACAACTGTTACTGCAACAACAACAACAACAACAGAATTGGAGACGTCTGCACCAACACTAACAACTACTAGTGTGCCAACTACTACAGAGGAGGAATTGACAACATCTTCTCTCACAACTACTAGTCCCACAACAGTCTTGGAAACAACCACAGAAGCAGCAACAACACCAGCCACTCTTACAGCTTCCACTATACCAACTACCACACAGACGGAACTGACTACCTTGAATGTAACCACTGCTTTGCCAACAACACCTAGTGCAACAACAGTTTTGACAACAACAACTCCAGCTGAAACATCACAACCTGCTGTTACTACTACAACTGGTTTGCCCACCAATGTAGAAACGGAGTTCACAACATTCAATTTCACAACTACTGTACCGACAACACCTTCTGAGACAACAATCTTTGCAACAACAACAACAGAAGAGGCCACAACTTCTGCTTTACCAACAACTCCAAGCCTAACAACTGTTACTGTAGCAACAACAACAACAGAATTGGAGACATCTGCACCAACACTAACAACTACTAGTGTGCCAACTACTACAGAGGAGGAATTGACAACATCTTCTCTCACAACTACTAGTCCCACAACAGTCTTGGAAACAACCACAGAAGCAGCAACAACACCAGCCACTCTTACAGCTTCCACTATACCAACTACCCCACAGACGGAACTGACTACCTTGAATGTAACCACTGCTTTGCCAACAACACCTAGTGCAACAACAGTTTTGACAACAACAACTCCAGCTGAAACATCACAACCTGCTGTTACTACTACAACTGGTTTGCCCACCACTATAGAAACGGAGTTCACAACATTCAATTTCACAACTACTGTACCGACAACACCTTCTAAGACAACAATCCTGGCAACAACAACAACAGAAGAGGCCACAACTCCTGCTTTACCAACAACTCCAAGCCTAACAACTGTTACTGCAACAACAACAACAACAGAATTGGAGACATCTGCACCAACACTAACAACTACTAGTGTGCCAACTACTACAGAAGAGGAATTGACAACATCTTCCCTCACAACTACTAGTCCCACAACAGTCTTGGAAACAAGCACAGAAGCAGCAACAACACCAGCCACTCTTACAGCTTCCACTATACCAACTACCACACAGACAGAACTGACTACCTTGAATGTAACCACTGCTTTGCCAACAACACCTAGTGCAACAACAGTTTTGACAACAACAACTCCAGCTGAAACATCACAGCCTGCTGTTACTACTACAACTGGTTTCCCCACCACTGTAGAAACGGAGTTCACAACATTCAATTTCACAACTACTGTACCGACAACACCTTCTAAGACAACAATCTTGGCAACAACAACAACAACAACAGAAGAGGCCACAACTTCTGCTTTTCCAACAACTCCAAGCCTAACAACTGTTACTGCAACAACAACAACAGAATTGGAGACATCTGCACCAACACTAACAACTACTAGTGTGCCAACTACTACAGAGGAGGAATTGACAACATCTTCTCTCACAACTACTAGTCCCACAACAGTCTTGGAAACAACCACAGAAGCAGCAACAACACCAGCCACTCTTACAGCTTCCACTATACCAACTACCACACAGACGGAACTGACTAGCGTGAATGTAACCACTGCTTTGCCAACAACACCTAGTGCAACAACAGTTTTGACAACAACAACTCCAGCTGAAACATCACAACCTGCTGTTACTACTACAACTGGTTTGCCCACCACTATAGAAACGGAGTTCACAACATTCAATTTCACAACTACTGTACCGACAACACCTTCTAAGACAACAGTCCTGGCAACAACAACAACAGAAGAGGCCACAACTTCTGCTTTACCAACAACTCCAAGCCTAACAACTGTTACTGCAACAACAACAACAGAATTGGAGACATCTGCACCAATACTAACAACTACTAGTGTGCCAACTACTACAGAGGAGGAATTGACAACATCTTCTCTCACAACTACTAGTCCCACAACAGTCTTGGAAACAACCACAGAAGCAGCAACAACACCAGCCACTCTTACAGCTTCCACTACACCAACTACCACACAGACGGAACTGACTACCTTGAATGTAACCACTGCTTTGCCAACAACACCTAGTGCAACAACAGTTTTGACAACAACAACTCCAGCTGAAACATCACAACCTGCTGTTACTACTACAACTGGTTTGCCCACCACTGTAGAAACGGAGTTCACAACATTCAATTTCACAACTACTGTACCGACAACACCTTCTAAGACAACAGTCTTGGCAACAACAACAACAGAAGAGGCCACAACTTCTGCTTTTCCAACAACTGTTACTGCAACAACAACAACAACAACAGAATTGGAGACATCTGCACCAACACTACCAACTACTAGTGTCCCAACTACTACAGAGGAGGAATTGACAACCTCTTCTCTCACAACTACTAGTCCCACAACAGTCTTGGAAACAACCACAGAAGCAGCAACAACACCAGCCACTCTTACAGCTTCCACTATACCAACTACCACACAGACGGAAATGACTACCTTGAATGTAACCACTGCTTTGCCAACAACACCTAGTGCAACAACAGTTTTGACAACAACAACTCCAGCTGAAACATCACAACCTGCTGTTACTACTACAACTGGTTTGCCCACCACTGTAGAAACGGAGTTCACAACATTCAATTTCACAACTACTGTACCGACAACACCTTCTAAGACAACAGTCCTGGCAACAACAACAACAGAAGAGGCCACAACTTCTGCTTTACCAACAACTCCAAGCCTAACAACTGTTACTGCAACAACAACAACAACAGAATTGGAGACGTCTGCACCAACACTAACAACTACTAGTGTGCCAACTACTACAGAGGAGGAATTGACAACATCTTCTCTCACAACTACTAGTCCCACAACAGTCTTGGAAACAACCACAGAAGCAGCAACAACACCAGCCACTCTTACAGCTTCCACTATACCAACTACCACACAGACAGAACTGACTACCTTGAATGTAACCACTGCTTTGCCAACAACACCTAGTGCAACAACAGTTTTGACAACAACAACTCCAGCTGAAACATCACAGCCTGCTGTTACTACTACAACTGGTTTCCCCACCACTGTAGAAACGGAGTTCACAACATTCAATTTCACAACTACTGTACCGACAACACCTTCTAAGACAACAATCTTGGCAACAACAACAACAACAGAAGAGGCCACAACTTCTGCTTTTCCAACAACTCCAAGCCTAACAACTGTTACTGCAACAACAACAACAGAATTGGAGACGTCTGCACCAACACTAACAACTACTAGTGTGCCAACTACTACAGAGGAGGAATTGACAACATCTTCTCTCACAACTACTAGTCCCACAACAGTCTTGGAAACAACCACAGAAGCAGCAACAACACCAGCCACTCTTACAGCTTCCACTATACCAACTACCACACAGACAGAACTGACTACCTTGAATGTAACCACTGCTTTGCCAACAACACCTAGTGCAACAACAGTTTTGACAACAACAACTCCAGCTGAAACATCACAGCCTGCTGTTACTACTACAACTGGTTTCCCCACCACTGTAGAAACGGAGTTCACAACATTCAATTTCACAACTACTGTACCGACAACACCTTCTAAGACAACAATCTTGGCAACAACAACAACAACAACAGAAGAGGCCACAACTTCTGCTTTTCCAACAACTCCAAGCCTAACAACTGTTACTGCAACAACAACAACAGAATTGGAGACATCTGCACCAACACTAACAACTACTAGTGTGCCAACTACTACAGAGGAGGAATTGACAACATCTTCTCTCACAACTACTAGTCCCACAACAGTCTTGGAAACAACCACAGAAGCAGCAACAACACCAGCCACTCTTACAGCTTCCACTATACCAACTACCACACAGACGGAACTGACTAGCGTGAATGTAACCACTGCTTTGCCAACAACACCTAGTGCAACAACAGTTTTGACAACAACAACTCCAGCTGAAACATCACAACCTGCTGTTACTACTACAACTGGTTTGCCCACCACTATAGAAACGGAGTTCACAACATTCAATTTCACAACTACTGTACCGACAACACCTTCTAAGACAACAGTCCTGGCAACAACAACAACAGAAGAGGCCACAACTTCTGCTTTACCAACAACTCCAAGCCTAACAACTGTTACTGCAACAACAACAACAGAATTGGAGACATCTGCACCAATACTAACAACTACTAGTGTGCCAACTACTACAGAGGAGGAATTGACAACATCTTCTCTCACAACTACTAGTCCCACAACAGTCTTGGAAACAACCACAGAAGCAGCAACAACACCAGCCACTCTTACAGCTTCCACTACACCAACTACCACACAGACGGAACTGACTACCTTGAATGTAACCACTGCTTTGCCAACAACACCTAGTGCAACAACAGTTTTGACAACAACAACTCCAGCTGAAACATCACAACCTGCTGTTACTACTACAACTGGTTTGCCCACCACTGTAGAAACGGAGTTCACAACATTCAATTTCACAACTACTGTACCGACAACACCTTCTAAGACAACAGTCTTGGCAACAACAACAACAGAAGAGGCCACAACTTCTGCTTTTCCAACAACTGTTACTGCAACAACAACAACAACAACAGAATTGGAGACATCTGCACCAACACTACCAACTACTAGTGTCCCAACTACTACAGAGGAGGAATTGACAACCTCTTCTCTCACAACTACTAGTCCCACAACAGTCTTGGAAACAACCACAGAAGCAGCAACAACACCAGCCACTCTTACAGCTTCCACTATACCAACTACCACACAGACGGAAATGACTACCTTGAATGTAACCACTGCTTTGCCAACAACACCTAGTGCAACAACAGTTTTGACAACAACAACTCCAGCTGAAACATCACAACCTGCTGTTACTACTACAACTGGTTTGCCCACCACTGTAGAAACGGAGTTCACAACATTCAATTTCACAACTACTGTACCGACAACACCTTCTAAGACAACAGTCCTGGCAACAACAACAACAGAAGAGGCCACAACTTCTGCTTTACCAACAACTCCAAGCCTAACAACTGTTACTGCAACAACAACAACAACAGAATTGGAGACGTCTGCACCAACACTAACAACTACTAGTGTGCCAACTACTACAGAGGAGGAATTGACAACATCTTCTCTCACAACTACTAGTCCCACAACAGTCTTGGAAACAACCACAGAAGCAGCAACAACACCAGCCACTCTTACAGCTTCCACTATACCAACTACCACACAGACAGAACTGACTACCTTGAATGTAACCACTGCTTTGCCAACAACACCTAGTGCAACAACAGTTTTGACAACAACAACTCCAGCTGAAACATCACAGCCTGCTGTTACTACTACAACTGGTTTCCCCACCACTGTAGAAACGGAGTTCACAACATTCAATTTCACAACTACTGTACCGACAACACCTTCTAAGACAACAATCTTGGCAACAACAACAACAACAGAAGAGGCCACAACTTCTGCTTTTCCAACAACTCCAAGCCTAACAACTGTTACTGCAACAACAACAACAGAATTGGAGACGTCTGCACCAACACTAACAACTACTAGTGTGCCAACTACTACAGAGGAGGAATTGACAACATCTTCTCTCACAACTACTAGTCCCACAACAGTCTTGGAAACAACCACAGAAGCAGCAACAACACCAGCCACTCTTACAGCTTCCACTATACCAACTACCACACAGACGGAACTGACTACCTTGAATGTAACCACTGCTTTGCCAACAACACCTAGTGCAACAACAGTTTTGACAACAACAACTCCAGCTGAAACATCACAACCTGCTGTTACTACTACAACTGGTTTGCCCACCACTGTAGAAACGGAGTTCACAACATTCAATTTCACAACTACTGTACCGACAACACCTTCTGAGACAACAATCTTTGCAACAACAACAACAGAAGAGGCCACAACTTCTGCTTTACCAACAACTCCAAGCCTAACAACTGTTACTGTAGCAACAACAACAACAGAATTGGAGACATCTGCACCAACACTAACAACTACTAGTGTGCCAACTACTACAGAGGAGGAATTGACAACATCTTCCCTCACAACTACTAGTCCCACAACAGTCTTGGAAACAACCACAGAAGCAGCAACAACACCAGCCACTCTTACAGCTTCCACTATACCAACTACCACACAGACGGAACTGACTACCTTGAATGTAACCACTGCTTTGCCAACAACACCTAGTGCAACAACAGTTTTGACAACAACAACTCCAGCTGAAACATCACAACCTGCTGTTACTACTACAACTGGTTTGCCCACCACTGTAGAAACGGAGTTCACAACATTCAATTTCACAACTACTGTACCGACAACACCTTCTGAGACAACAATCTTTGCAACAACAACAACAGAAGAGGCCACAACTTCTGCTTTACCAACAACTCCAAGCCTAACAACTGTTACTGTAGCAACAACAACAACAGAATTGGAGACATCTGCACCAACACTAACAACTACTAGTTTGCCAACTACTACAGAGGAGGAATTGACAACATCTTCTCTCACAACTACTAGTCCCACAACAGTCTTGGAAACAACTACAGAAGCAGCAACAACATCAGCCACTCTTACAGCTTCCACTATACCAACTACCACACAGACGGAACTGACTACCTTGAATGTAACCACTGCTTTGCCAACAACACCTAGTGCAACAACAGTTTTGACAACAACAACTCCAGCTGAAACATCACAACCTGCTGTTACTACTACAACTGGTTTGCCCACCACTATAGAAACGGAGTTCACAACATTCAATTTCACAACTACTGTACCGACAACACCTTCTAAGACAACAGTCCTGGCAACAACAACAACAGAAGAGGCCACAACTTCTGCTTTACCAATAACTCCAAGCCTAACAACTGTTACTGCAACAACAACAACAACAACAACAACAACAGAATTGGAGACATCTGCACCAACACTAACAACTACTAGTGTGCCAACTACTACAGAGGAGGAATTGACAACATCTTCTCTCACAACTACTAGTCCCACAACAGTCTTGGAAACAACCACAGAAGCAGCAACAACACCAGCCACTCTTACAGCTTCCACTATACCAACTACCACACAGACGGAACTGACTACCTTGAATGTAACCACTGCTTTGCCAACAACACCTAGTGCAACAACAGTTTTGACAACAACAACTCCAGCTGAAACATCACAACCTGCTGTTACTACTACAACTGGTTTGCCCACCACTATAGAAACGGAGTTCACAACATTCAATTTCACAACTACTGTACCGACAACACCTTCTAAGACAACAATCCTGGCAACAACAACAACAGAAGAGGCCACAACTTCTGCTTTACCAACAACTCCAAGCCTAACAACTGTTACTGCAACAACAACAACAACAACAGAATTGGAGACATCTGCACCAACACTAACAACTACTAGTGTGCCAACTACTACAGAGGAGGAATTGACAACATCTTCCCTCACAACTACTAGTCCCACAACAGTCTTGGAAACAACCACAGAAGCAGCAACAACACCAGCCACTCTTACAGCTTCCACTATACCAACTACCACACAGACAGAACTGACTACCTTGAATGTAACCACTGCTTTGCCAACAACACCTAGTGCAACAACAGTTTTGACAACAACAACTCCAGCTGAAACATCACAGCCTGCTGTTACTACTACAACTGGTTTCCCCACCACTGTAGAAACGGAGTTCACAACATTCAATTTCACAACTACTGTACCGACAACACCTTCTAAGACAACAATCCTGGCAACAACAACAACAGAAGAGGCCACAACTTCTGCTTTACCAACAACTCCAAGCCTAACAACTGTTACTGCAACAACAACAACAACAACAGAATTGGAGACATCTGCACCAACACTAACAACTACTAGTGTGCCAACTACTACAGAGGAGGAATTGACAACATCTTCCCTCACAACTACTAGTCCCACAACAGTCTTGGAAACAACCACAGAAGCAGCAACAACACCAGCCACTCTTACAGCTTCCACTATACCAACTACCACACAGACAGAACTGACTACCTTGAATGTAACCACTGCTTTGCCAACAACACCTAGTGCAACAACAGTTTTGACAACAACAACTCCAGCTGAAACATCACAGCCTGCTGTTACTACTACAACTGGTTTCCCCACCACTGTAGAAACGGAGTTCACAACATTCAATTTCACAACTACTGTACCGACAACACCTTCTAAGACAACAATCTTGGCAACAACAACAACAACAACAGAAGAGGCCACAACTTCTGCTTTTCCAACAACTCCAAGCCTAACAACTGTTACTGCAACAACAACAACAGAATTGGAGACGTCTGCACCAACACTAACAACTACTAGTGTGCCAACTACTACAGAGGAGGAATTGACAACATCTTCTCTCACAACTACTAGTCCCACAACAGTCTTGGAAACAAGCACAGAAGCAGCAACAACACCAGCCACTCTTACAGCTTCCACTATACCAACTACCACACAGACGGAACTGACTAGCGTGAATGTAACCACTGCTTTGCCAACAACACCTAGTGCAACAACAGTTTTGACAACAACAACTCCAGCTGAAACATCACAACCTGCTGTTACTACTACAACTGGTTTGCCCACCACTATAGAAACGGAGTTCACAACATTCAATTTCACAACTACTGTACCGACAACACCTTCTAAGACAACAGTCCTGGCAACAACAACAACAGAAGAGGCCACAACTTCTGCTTTACCAACAACTCCAAGCCTAACAACTGTTACTGCAACAACAACAACAGAATTGGAGACATCTGCACCAATACTAACAACTACTAGTGTGCCAACTACTACAGAGGAGGAATTGACAACATCTTCTCTCACAACTACTAGTCCCACAACAGTCTTGGAAACAACCACAGAAGCAGCAACAACACAAGCCACTCTTACAGCTTCCACTACACCAACTACCACACAGACGGAACTGACTACCTTGAATGTAACCACTGCTTTGCCAACAACACCTAGTGCAACAACAGTTTTGACAACAACAACTCCAGCTGAAACATCACAACCTGCTGTTACTACTACAACTGGTTTGCCCACCACTGTAGAAACGGAGTTCACAACATTCAATTTCACAACTACTGTACCGACAACACCTTCTAAGACAACAGTCTTGGCAACAACAACAACAGAAGAGGCCACAACTTCTGCTTTTCCAACAACTGTTACTGCAACAACAACAACAACAACAGAATTGGAGACATCTGCACCAACACTACCAACTACTAGTGTCCCAACTACTACAGAGGAGGAATTGACAACCTCTTCTCTCACAACTACTAGTCCCACAACAGTCTTGGAAACAACCACAGAAGCAGCAACAACACCAGCCACTCTTACAGCTTCCACTATACCAACTACCACACAGACGGAAATGACTACCTTGAATGTAACCACTGCTTTGCCAACAACACCTAGTGCAACAACAGTTTTGACAACAACAACTCCAGCTGAAACATCACAACCTGCTGTTACTACTACAACTGGTTTGCCCACCACTGTAGAAACGGAGTTCACAACATTCAATTTCACAACTACTGTACCGACAACACCTTCTAAGACAACAGTCCTGGCAACAACAACAACAGAAGAGGCCACAACTTCTGCTTTACCAACAACTCCAAGCCTAACAACTGTTACTGCAACAACAACAACAACAGAATTGGAGACGTCTGCACCAACACTAACAACTACTAGTGTGCCAACTACTACAGAGGAGGAATTGACAACATCTTCTCTCACAACTACTAGTCCCACAACAGTCTTGGAAACAACCACAGAAGCAGCAACAACACCAGCCACTCTTACAGCTTCCACTATACCAACTACCACACAGACAGAACTGACTACCTTGAATGTAACCACTGCTTTGCCAACAACACCTAGTGCAACAACAGTTTTGACAACAACAACTCCAGCTGAAACATCACAGCCTGCTGTTACTACTACAACTGGTTTCCCCACCACTGTAGAAACGGAGTTCACAACATTCAATTTCACAACTACTGTACCGACAACACCTTCTAAGACAACAATCTTGGCAACAACAACAACAACAGAAGAGGCCACAACTTCTGCTTTTCCAACAACTCCAAGCCTAACAACTGTTACTGCAACAACAACAACAGAATTGGAGACGTCTGCACCAACACTAACAACTACTAGTGGGCCAACTACTACAGAGGAGGAATTGACAACATCTTCTCTCACAACTACTAGTCCCACAACAGTCTTGGAAACAACCACAGAAGCAGCAACAACACCAGCCACTCTTACAGCTTCCACTATACCAACTACCACACAGACGGAACTGACTACCTTGAATGTAACCACTGCTTTGCCAACAACACCTAGTGCAACAACAGTTTTGACAACAACAACTCCAGCTGAAACATCACAACCTGCTGTTACTACTACAACTGGTTTGCCCACCACTGTAGAAACGGAGTTCACAACATTCAATTTCACAACTACTGTACCGACAACACCTTCTGAGACAACAATCTTTGCAACAACAACAACAGAAGAGGCCACAACTTCTGCTTTACCAACAACTCCAAGCCTAACAACTGTTACTGTAGCAACAACAACAACAGAATTGGAGACATCTGCACCAACACTAACAACTACTAGTGTGCCAACTACTACAGAGGAGGAATTGACAACATCTTCCCTCACAACTACTAGTCCCACAACAGTCTTGGAAACAACCACAGAAGCAGCAACAACACCAGCCACTCTTACAGCTTCCACTATACCAACTACCACACAGACGGAACTGACTACCTTGAATGTAACCACTGCTTTGCCAACAACACCTAGTGCAACAACAGTTTTGACAACAACAACTCCAGCTGAAACATCACAACCTGCTGTTACTACTACAACAGGTTTGCCCACCACTGTAGAAACGGAGTTCACAACATTCAATTTCACAACTACTGTACCGACAACACCTTCTGAGACAACAATCTTTGCAACAACAACAACAGAAGAGGCCACAACTTCTGCTTTACCAACAACTCCAAGCCTAACAACTGTTACTGTAGCAACAACAACAACAGAATTGGAGACATCTGCACCAACACTAACAACTACTAGTGTGCCAACTACTACAGAGGAGGAATTGACAACATCTTCTCTCACAACTACTAGTCCCACAACAGTCTTGGAAACAACCACAGAAGCAGCAACAACACCAGCCACTCTTACAGCTTCCACTATACCAACTACCACACAGACGGAACTGACTACCTTGAATGTAACCACTGCTTTGCCAACAACACCTAGTGCAACAACAGTTTTGACAACAACAACTCCAGCTGAAACATCACAACCTGCTGTTACTACTACAACTGGTTTGCCCACCACTGTAGAAACGGAGTTCACAACATTCAATTTCACAACTACTGTACCGACAACACCTTCTGAGACAACAATCTTTGCAACAACAACAACAGAAGAGGCCACAACTTCTGCTTTACCAACAACTCCAAGCCTAACAACTGTTACTGTAGCAACAACAACAACAGAATTGGAGACATCTGCACCAACACTAACAACTACTAGTGTGCCAACTACTACAGAGGAGGAATTGACAACATCTTCTCTCACAACTACTAGTCCCACAACAGTCTTGGAAACAACTACAGAAGCAGCAACAACATCAGCCACTCTTACAGCTTCCACTATACCAACTACCACACAGACGGAACTGACTACCTTGAATGTAACCACTGCTTTGCCAACAACACCTAGTGCAACAACAGTTTTGACAACAACAACTCCAGCTGAAACATCACAACCTGCTGTTACTACTACAACTGGTTTGCCCACCACTATAGAAACGGAGTTCACAACATTCAATTTCACAACTACTGTACCGACAACACCTTCTAAGACAACAGTCCTGGCAACAACAACAACAGAAGAGGCCACAACTTCTGCTTTACCAATAACTCCAAGCCTAACAACTGTTACTGCAACAACAACAACAACAACAGAATTGGAGACATCTGCACCAACACTAACAACTACTAGTGTGCCAACTACTACAGAGGAGGAATTGACAACATCTTCTCTCACAACTACTAGTCCCACAACAGTCTTGGAAACAACCACAGAAGCAGCAACAACACCAGCCACTCTTACAGCTTCCACTATACCAACTACCACACAGACGGAACTGACTACCTTGAATGTAACCACTGCTTTGCCAACAACACCTAGTGCAACAACAGTTTTGACAACAACAACTCCAGCTGAAACATCACAACCTGCTGTTACTACTACAACTGGTTTGCCCACCACTATAGAAACGGAGTTCACAACATTCAATTTCACAACTACTGTACCGACAACACCTTCTAAGACAACAATCCTGGCAACAACAACAACAGAAGAGGCCACAACTTCTGCTTTACCAACAACTCCAAGCCTAACAACTGTTACTGCAACAACAACAACAACAACAGAATTGGAGACATCTGCACCAACACTAACAACTACTAGTGTGCCAACTACTACAGAGGAGGAATTGACAACATCTTCCCTCACAACTACTAGTCCCACAACAGTCTTGGAAACAACCACAGAAGCAGCAACAACACCAGCCACTCTTACAGCTTCCACTATACCAACTACCACACAGACAGAACTGACTACCTTGAATGTAACCACTGCTTTGCCAACAACACCTAGTGCAACAACAGTTTTGACAACAACAACTCCAGCTGAAACATCACAGCCTGCTGTTACTACTACAACTGGTTTCCCCACCACTGTAGAAACGGAGTTCACAACATTCAATTTCACAACTACTGTACCGACAACACCTTCTGAGACAACAATCTTGGCAACAACAACAACAACAACAGAAGAGGCCACAACTTCTGCTTTTCCAACAACTCCAAGCCTAACAACTGTTACTGCAACAACAACAACAGAATTGGAGACGTCTGCACCAACACTAACAACTACTAGTGTGCCAACTACTACAGAGGAGGAATTGACAACATCTTCTCTCACAACTACTAGTCCCACAACAGTCTTGGAAACAACCACAGAAGCAGCAACAACACCAGCCACTCTTACAGCTTCCACTATACCAACTACCACACAGACGGAACTGACTAGCGTGAATGTAACCACTGCTTTGCCAACAACACCTAGTGCAACAACAGTTTTGACAACAACAACTCCAGCTGAAACATCACAACCTGCTGTTACTACTACAACTGGTTTCCCCACCACTGTAGAAACGGAGTTCACAACATTCAATTTCACAACTACTGTACCGACAACACCTTCTAAGACAACAACCTTGGCAACAACAACAACAACAGAAGAGGCCACAACTTCTGCTTTTCCAACAACTCCAAGCCTAACAACTGTTACTGCAACAACAACAACAGAATTGGAGACATCTGCACCAATACTAACAACTACTAGTGTGCCAACTACTACAGAGGAGGAATTGACAACATCTTCTCTCACAACTACTAGTCCCACAACAGTCTTGGAAACAACCACAGAAGCAGCAACAACACCAGCCACTCTTACAGCTTCCACTATACCAACTACCACACAGACGGAACTGACTAGCTTGAATGTAACCACTGCTTTGCCAACAACACCTAGTGCAACAACAGTTTTGACAACAACAACTCCAGCTGAAACATCACAACCTGCTGTTACTACTACAACTGGTTTGCCCACCACTGTAGAAACGGAGTTCACAACATTCAATTTCACAACTACTGTACCGACAACACCTTCTAAGACAACAGTCCTGGCAACAACAACAACAGAAGAGGCCACAACTTCTGCTGTACCAACAACTCCAAGCCTAACAACTGTTACTGCAACAACAACAACAGAATTGGAGACATCTGCACCAATACTAACAACTACTAGTGTGCCAACTACTACAGAGGAGGAATTGACAACATCTTCTCTAACAACTACTAGTCCCACAAAGGTCTTGGAAACAACCACAGAAGCAGCAACAACACCAGCCACTCTTACAGCTTCCACTATACCAACTACCACACAGACGGAACTGACTACCTTGAATGTAACCACTGCTTTGCCAACAACACCTAGTGCAACAACAGTTTTGACAACAACAACTCCAGCTGAAACATCACAACCTGCTGTTACTACTACAACTGGTTTGCCCACCACTGTAGAAACGGAGTTCACAACATTCAATTTCACAACTACTGTACCGACAACACCTTCTAAGACAACAGTCATGGCAACAACAACAACAGAAGAGGCCACAACTTCTGCTTTACCAACAACTCCAAGCCTAACAACTGTTACTGCAACAACAACAACAGAATTGGAGACATCTGCACCAATACTAACAACTACTAGTGTGCCAACTACTACAGAGGAGGAATTGACAACATCTTCTCTAACAACTACTAGTCCCACAACAGTCTTGGAAACAACCACAGAAGCAGCAACAACACCAGCCACTCTTACAGCTTCCACTATACCAACTACCACACAGACGGAACTGACTACCTTGAATGTAACCACTGCTTTGCCAACAACACCTAGTGCAACAACAGTTTTGACAACAACAACTCGAGCTGAAACATCACAACCTGCTGTTACTACTACAACTGGTTTGCCCACCACTATAGAAACGGAGTTCACAACATTCAATTTCACAACTACTGTACCGACAACACCTTCTAAGACAACAGTCCTGGCAACAACAACAACAGAAGAGGCCACAACTTCTGCTTTACCAACAACTCCAAGCCTAACAACTGTTACTGCAACAACAACAACAACAACAACAACAACAACAACAGAATTGGAGACATCTGCACCAACACTAACAACTACTAGTGTGCCAACTACTACAGAGGAGGAATTGACAACATCTTCTCTCACAACTACTAGTCCCACAACAGTCTTGGAAACAACCACAGAAGCAGCAACAACACCAGCCACTCTTACAGCTTCCACTATACCAACTATAACACAGACAGAACTGACTACCTTGAATGTAACCACTGCTTTGCCAACAACACCTAGTGCAACAACAGTTTTGACAACAACAACTTCAGCTGAAACATCACAGCCTGCTGTTACTACTACAACTGGTTTCCCCACCACTGTAGAAACGGAGTTCACAACATTCAATTTCACAACTACTGTACCGACAACACCTTCTAAGACAACAATCTTGGCAACAACAACAACAACAACAGAAGAGGCCACAACTTCAGCTTTTCCAACAACTCCAAGCCTAACAACTGTTACTGCAACAACAACAACAGAATTGGAGACGTCTGCACCAACACTAACAACTACTAGTGTGCCAACTACTACAGAGGAGGAATTGACAACATCTTCTCTCACAACTACTAGTCCCACAACAGTCTTGGAAACAACCACAGAAGCAGCAACAACACCAGCCACTCTTACAGCTTCCACTATACCAACTACCACACAGACGGAACTGACTAGCTTGAATGTAACCACTGCTTTGCCAACAACACCTAGTGCAACAACAGTTTTGACAACAACAACTCCAGCTGAAACATCACAACCTGCTGTTACTACTACAACTGGTTTGCCCACCACTATAGAAACGGAGTTCACAACATTCAATTTCACAACTACTGTACCGACAACACCTTCTAAGACAACAATCCTGGCAACAACAACAACAGAAGAGGCCACAACTTCTGCTTTACCAACAACTCCAAGCCTAACAACTGTTACTGCAACAACAACAACAACAACAGAATTGGAGACATCTGCACCAACACTAACAACTACTAGTGTGCCAACTACTACAGAGGAGGAATTGACAACATCTTCCCTCACAACTACTAGTCCCACAACAGTCTTGGAAACAACCACAGAAGCAGCAACAACACCAGCCACTCTTACAGCTTCCACTATACCAACTACCACACAGACAGAACTGACTACCTTGAATGTAACCACTGCTTTGCCAACAACACCTAGTGCAACAACAGTTTTGACAACAACAACTCCAGCTGAAACATCACAGCCTGCTGTTACTACTACAACTGGTTTCCCCACCACTGTAGAAACGGAGTTCACAACATTCAATTTCACAACTACTGTACCGACAACACCTTCTGAGACAACAATCTTGGCAACAACAACAACAACAACAGAAGAGGCCACAACTTCTGCTTTTCCAACAACTCCAAGCCTAACAACTGTTACTGCAACAACAACAACAGAATTGGAGACGTCTGCACCAACACTAACAACTACTAGTGTGCCAACTACTACAGAGGAGGAATTGACAACATCTTCTCTCACAACTACTAGTCCCACAACAGTCTTGGAAACAACCACAGAAGCAGCAACAACACCAGCCACTCTTACAGCTTCCACTATACCAACTACCACACAGACGGAACTGACTAGCGTGAATGTAACCACTGCTTTGCCAACAACACCTAGTGCAACAACAGTTTTGACAACAACAACTCCAGCTGAAACATCACAACCTGCTGTTACTACTACAACTGGTTTCCCCACCACTGTAGAAACGGAGTTCACAACATTCAATTTCACAACTACTGTACCGACAACACCTTCTAAGACAACAGTCCTGGCAACAACAACAACAGAAGAGGCCACAACTTCTGCTTTACCAACAACTCCAAGCCTAACAACTGTTACTGCAACAACAACAACAACAACAACAACAACAACAACAGAATTGGAGACATCTGCACAAACACTAACAACTACTAGTGTGCCAACTACTACAGAGGAGGAATTGACAACATCTTCTCTCACAACTACTAGTCCCACAACAGTCTTGGAAACAACCACAGAAGCAGCAACAACACCAGCCACTCTTACAGCTTCCACTATACCAACTATAACACAGACAGAACTGACTACCTTGAATGTAACCACTGCTTTGCCAACAACACCTAGTGCAACAACAGTTTTGACAACAACAACTTCAGCTGAAACATCACAGCCTGCTGTTACTACTACAACTGGTTTCCCCACCACTGTAGAAACGGAGTTCACAACATTCAATTTCACAACTACTGTACCGACAACACCTTCTAAGACAACAATCTTGGCAACAACAACAACAACAACAGAAGAGGCCACAACTTCTGCTTTTCCAACAACTCCAAGCCTAACAACTGTTACTGCAACAACAACAACAGAATTGGAGACGTCTGCACCAACACTAACAACTACTAGTGTGCCAACTACTACAGAGGAGGAATTGACAACATCTTCTCTCACAACTACTAGTCCCACAACAGTCTTGGAAACAACCACAGAAGCAGCAACAACACCAGCCACTCTTACAGCTTCCACTATACCAACTACCACACAGACGGAACTGACTAGCTTGAATGTAACCACTGCTTTGCCAACAACACCTAGTGCAACAACAGTTTTGACAACAACAACTCCAGCTGAAACATCACAACCTGCTGTTACTACTACAACTGGTTTGCCCACCACTATAGAAACGGAGTTCACAACATTCAATTTCACAACTACTGTACCGACAACACCTTCTAAGACAACAATCCTGGCAACAACAACAACAACAGAAGAGGCCACAACTTCTGCTTTACCAACAACTCCAAGCCTAACAACTGTTACTGCAACAACAACAACAACAACAGAATTGGAGACATCTGCACCAACACTAACAACTACTAGTGTGCCAACTACTACAGAGGAGGAATTGACAACATCTTCCCTCACAACTACTAGTCCCACAACAGTCTTGGAAACAACCACAGAAGCAGCAACAACACCAGCCACTCTTACAGCTTCCACTATACCAACTACCACACAGACAGAACTGACTACCTTGAATGTAACCACTGCTTTGCCAACAACACCTAGTGCAACAACAGTTTTGACAACAACAACTCCAGCTGAAACATCACAGCCTGCTGTTACTACTACAACTGGTTTCCCCACCACTGTAGAAACGGAGTTCACAACATTCAATTTCACAACTACTGTACCGACAACACCTTCTGAGACAACAATCTTGGCAACAACAACAACAACAACAGAAGAGGCCACAACTTCTGCTTTTCCAACAACTCCAAGCCTAACAACTGTTACTGCAACAACAACAACAGAATTGGAGACGTCTGCACCAACACTAACAACTACTAGTGTGCCAACTACTACAGAGGAGGAATTGACAACATCTTCTCTCACAACTACTAGTCCCACAACAGTCTTGGAAACAACCACAGAAGCAGCAACAACACCAGCCACTCTTACAGCTTCCACTATACCAACTACCACACAGACGGAACTGACTAGCGTGAATGTAACCACTGCTTTGCCAACAACACCTAGTGCAACAACAGTTTTGACAACAACAACTCCAGCTGAAACATCACAACCTGCTGTTACTACTACAACTGGTTTCCCCACCACTGTAGAAACGGAGTTCACAACATTCAATTTCACAACTACTGTACCGACAACACCTTCTAAGACAACAATCTTGGCAACAACAACAACAACAGAAGAGGCCACAACTTCTGCTTTTCCAACAACTCCAAGCCTAACAACTGTTACTGCAACAACAACAACAGAATTGGAGACATCTGCACCAATACTAACAACTACTAGTGTGCCAACTACTACAGAGGAGGAATTGACAACATCTTCTCTCACAACTACTAGTCCCACAACAGTCTTGGAAACAACCACAGAAGCAGCAACAACACCAGCCACTCTTACAGCTTCCACTATACCAACTACCACACAGACGGAACTGACTAGCTTGAATGTAACCACTGCTTTGCCAACAACACCTAGTGCAACAACAGTTTTGACAACAACAACTCCAGCTGAAACATCACAACCTGCTGTTACTACTACAACTGGTTTGCCCACCACTGTAGAAACGGAGTTCACAACATTCAATTTCACAACTACTATACCGACAACACCTTCTAAGACAACAGTCATGGCAACAACAACAACAGAAGAGGCCACAACTTCTGCTTTACCAACAACTCCAAGCCTAACAACTGTTACTGCAACAACAACAACAGAATTGGAGACATCTGCACCAATACTAACAACTACTAGTGTGCCAACTACTACAGAGGAGGAATTGACAACATCTTCTCTAACAACTACTAGTCCCACAAAGGTCTTGGAAACAACCACAGAAGCAGCAACAACACCAGCCACTCTTACAGCTTCCACTATACCAACTACCACACAGACGGAACTGACTACCTTGAATGTAACCACTGCTTTGCCAACAACACCTAGTGCAACAACAGTTTTGACAACAACAACTCCAGCTGAAACATCACAACCTGCTGTTACTACTACAACTGGTTTGCCCACCACTGTAGAAACGGAGTTCACAACATTCAATTTCACAACTACTGTACCGACAACACCTTCTAAGACAACAGTCATGGCAACAACAACAACAGAAGAGGCCACAACTTCTGCTTTACCAACAACTCCAAGCCTAACAACTGTTACTGCAACAACAACAACAGAATTGGAGACATCTGCACCAATACTAACAACTACTAGTGTGCCAACTACTACAGAGGAGGAATTGACAACATCTTCTCTAACAACTACTAGTCCCACAACAGTCTTGGAAACAACCACAGAAGCAGCAACAACACCAGCCACTCTTACAGCTTCCACTATACCAACTACCACACAGACGGAACTGACTACCTTGAATGTAACCACTGCTTTGCCAACAACACCTAGTGCAACAACAGTTTTGACAACAACAACTCCAGCTGAAACATCACAACCTGCTGTTACTACTACAACTGGTTTGCCCACCACTATAGAAACGGAGTTCACAACATTCAATTTCACAACTACTGTACCGACAACACCTTCTAAGACAACAGTCCTGGCAACAACAACAACAGAAGAGGCCACAACTTCTGCTTTACCAACAACTCCAAGCCTAACAACTGTTACTGCAACAACAACAACAACAACAACAACAACAACAACAGAATTGGAGACATCTGCACCAACACTAACAACTACTAGTGTGCCAACTACTACAGAGGAGGAATTGACAACATCTTCTCTCACAACTACTAGTCCCACAACAGTCTTGGAAACAACCACAGAAGCAGCAACAACACCAGCCACTCTTACAGCTTCCACTATACCAACTATAACACAGACAGAACTGACTACCTTGAATGTAACCACTGCTTTGCCAACAACACCTAGTGCAACAACAGTTTTGACAACAACAACTTCAGCTGAAACATCACAGCCTGCTGTTACTACTACAACTGGTTTCCCCACCACTGTAGAAACGGAGTTCACAACATTCAATTTCACAACTACTGTACCGACAACACCTTCTAAGACAACAATCTTGGCAACAACAACAACAACAACAGAAGAGGCCACAACTTCTGCTTTTCCAACAACTCCAAGCCTAACAACTGTTACTGCAACAACAACAACAGAATTGGAGACGTCTGCACCAACACTAACAACTACTAGTGTGCCAACTACTACAGAGGAGGAATTGACAACATCTTCTCTCACAACTACTAGTCCCACAACAGTCTTGGAAACAACCACAGAAGCAGCAACAACACCAGCCACTCTTACAGCTTCCACTATACCAACTACCACACAGACGGAACTGACTACCTTGAATGTAACCACTGCTTTGCCAACAACACCTAGTGCAACAACAGTTTTGACAACAACAACTCCAGCTGAAACATCACAACCTGCTGTTACTACTACAACTGGTTTGCCCACCACTGTAGAAACGGAGTTCACAACATTCAATTTCACAACTACTGTACCGACAACACCTTCTAAGACAACAGTCATGGCAACAACAACAACAGAAGAGGCCACAACTTCTGCTTTACCAACAACTCCAAGCCTAACAACTGTTACTGCAACAACAACAACAGAATTGGAGACATCTGCACCAATACTAACAACTACTAGTGTGCCAACTACTACAGAGGAGGAATTGACAACATCTTCTCTAACAACTACTAGTCCCACAACAGTCTTGGAAACAACCACAGAAGCAGCAACAACACCAGCCACTCTTACAGCTTCCACTATACCAACTACCACACAGACGGAACTGACTACCTTGAATGTAACCACTGCTTTGCCAACAACACCTAGTGCAACAACAGTTTTGACAACAACAACTCCAGCTGAAACATCACAACCTGCTGTTACTACTACAACTGGTTTGCCCACCACTATAGAAACGGAGTTCACAACATTCAATTTCACAACTACTGTACCGACAACACCTTCTAAGACAACAGTCCTGGCAACAACAACAACAGAAGAGGCCACAACTTCTGCTTTACCAACAACTCCAAGCCTAACAACTGTTACTGCAACAACAACAACAACAACAACAACAACAGAATTGGAGACATCTGCACCAACACTAACAACTACTAGTGTGCCAACTACTACAGAGGAGGAATTGACAACATCTTCTCTCACAACTACTAGTCCCACAACAGTCTTGGAAACAACCACAGAAGCAGCAACAACACCAGCCACTCTTACAGCTTCCACTATACCAACTATAACACAGACAGAACTGACTACCTTGAATGTAACCACTGCTTTGCCAACAACACCTAGTGCAACAACAGTTTTGACAACAACAACTTCAGCTGAAACATCACAGCCTGCTGTTACTACTACAACTGGTTTCCCCACCACTGTAGAAACGGAGTTCACAACATTCAATTTCACAACTACTGTACCGACAACACCTTCTAAGACAACAATCTTGGCAACAACAACAACAACAACAGAAGAGGCCACAACTTCTGCTTTTCCAACAACTCCAAGCCTAACAACTGTTACTGCAACAACAACAACAGAATTGGAGACGTCTGCACCAACACTAACAACTACTAGTGTGCCAACTACTACAGAGGAGGAATTGACAACATCTTCTCTCACAACTACTAGTCCCACAACAGTCTTGGAAACAACCACAGAAGCAGCAACAACACCAGCCACTCTTACAGCTTCCACTATACCAACTACCACACAGACGGAACTGACTAGCTTGAATGTAACCACTGCTTTGCCAACAACACCTAGTGCAACAACAGTTTTGACAACAACAACTCCAGCTGAAACATCACAACCTGCTGTTACTACTACAACTGGTTTGCCCACCACTGTAGAAACGGAGTTCACAACATTCAATTTCACAACTACTGTACCGACAACACCTTCTAAGACAACAGTCCTGGCAACAACAACAACAGAAGAGGCCACAACTTCTGCTTTACCAACAACTGCAAGCCTAACAACTGTTACTGCAACAACAACAACAGAATTGGAGACATCTGCACCAATACTAACAACTACTAGTGTGCCAACTACTACAGAGGAGGAATTGACAACATCTTCTCTCACAACTACTAGTCCCACAACAGTCTTGGAAACAACCACAGAAGCAGCAACAACACCAGCCACTCTTACAGCTTCCACTATACCAACTACCACACAGACGGAACTGACTACCTTGAATGTAACCACTGCTTTGCTAACAACACCTAGTGCAACAACAGTTTTGACAACAACAACTCCAGCTGAAACATCACAACCTGCTGTTACTACTACAACTGGTTTGCCCACCACTGTAGAAACGGAGTTCACAACATTCAATTTCACAACTACTGTACCGACAACACCTTCTGAGACAACAATCTTTGCAACAACAACAACAGAAGAGGCCACAACTTCTGCTTTACCAACAACTCCAAGCCTAACAACTGTTACTGTAGCAACAACAACAACAGAATTGGAGACATCTGCACCAACACTAACAACTACTAGTGTGCCAACTACTACAGAGGAGGAATTGACAACATCTTCTCTCACAACTACTAGTCCCACAACAGTCTTGGAAACAACCACAGAAGCAGCAACAACACCAGCCACTCTTACAGCTTCCACTATACCAACTACCACACAGACGGAACTGACTACCTTGAATGTAACCACTGCTTTGCCAACAACACCTAGTGCAACAACAGTTTTGACAACAACAACTCCAGCTGAAACATCACAACCTGCTGTTACTACTACAACAGGTTTGCCCACCACTGTAGAAACGGAGTTCACAACATTCAATTTCACAACTACTGTACCGACAACACCTTCTGAGACAACAATCTTTGCAACAACAACAACAGAAGAGGCCACAACTTCTGCTTTACCAACAACTCCAAGCCTAACAACTGTTACTGTAGCAACAACAACAACAGAATTCGAGACATCTGCACCAACACTAACAACTACTAGTGTGCCAACTACTACAGAGGAGGAATTGACAACATCTTCTCTCACAACTACTAGTCCCACAACAGTCTTGGAAACAACCACAGAAGCAGCAACAACACCAGCCACTCTTACAGCTTCCACTATACCAACTACCACACAGACGGAACTGACTACCTTGAATGTAACAACTGCTTTGCCAACAACACCTAGTGCAACAACAGTTTTGACAACAACAACTCCAGCTGAAACATCACAACCTGCTGTTACTACTACAACTGGTTTGCCCACCGCTGTAGAAACGGAGTTCACAACATTCAATTTCACAACTACTGTACCGACAACACCTTCTGAGACAACAATCTTTGCAACAACAACAACAGAAGAGGCCACAACTTCTGCTTTACCAACAACTCCAAGCCTAACAACTGTTACTGTAGCAACAACAACAACAGAATTGGAGACATCTGCACCAACACTAACAACTACTAGTGTGCCAACTACTACAGAGGAGGAATTGACAACATCTTCTCTCACAACTACTAGTCCCACAACAGTCTTGGAAACAACTACAGAAGCAGCAACAACATCAGCCACTCTTACAGCTTCCACTATACCAACTACCACACAGACGGAACTGACTACCTTGAATGTAACCACTGCTTTGCCAACAACACCTAGTGCAACAACAGTTTTGACAACAACAACTCCAGCTGAAACATCACAACCTGCTGTTACTACTACAACTGGTTTGCCCACCACTGTAGAAACGGAGTTCACAACATTCAATTTCACAACTACTGTACCGACAACACCTTCTGAGACAACAATCTTTGCAACAACAACAACAGAAGAGGCCACAACTTCTGCTTTACCAACAACTCCAAGCCTAACAACTGTTACTGTAGCAACAACAACAACAGAATTGGAGACATCTGCACCAACACTAACAACTACTAGTGTGCCAACTACTACAGAGGAGGAATTGACAACATCTTCTCTCACAACTACTAGTCCCACAACAGTCTTGGAAACAACCACAGAAGCAGCAACAACACCAGCCACTCTTACAGCTTCCACTATACCAACTACCACACAGACGGAACTGACTACCTTGAATGTAACCACTGCTTTGCCAACAACACCTAGTGCAACAACAGTTTTGACAACAACAACTCCAGCTGAAACATCACAACCTGCTGTTACTACTACAACAGGTTTGCCCACCACTGTAGAAACGGAGTTCACAACATTCAATTTCACAACTACTGTACCGACAACACCTTCTGAGACAACAATCTTTGCAACAACAACAACAGAAGAGGCCACAACTTCTGCTTTACCAACAACTCCAAGCCTAACAACTGTTACTGTAGCAACAACAACAACAGAATTCGAGACATCTGCACCAACACTAACAACTACTAGTGTGCCAACTACTACAGAGGAGGAATTGACAACATCTTCTCTCACAACTACTAGTCCCACAACAGTCTTGGAAACAACCACAGAAGCAGCAACAACACCAGCCACTCTTACAGCTTCCACTATACCAACTACCACACAGACGGAACTGACTACCTTGAATGTAACCACTGCTTTGCCAACAACACCTAGTGCAACAACAGTTTTGACAACAACAACTCCAGCTGAAACATCACAACCTGCTGTTACTACTACAACTGGTTTGCCCACCACTATAGAAACGGAGTTCACAACATTCAATTTCACAACTACTGTACCGACAACACCTTCTGAGACAACAATCTTTGCAACAACAACAACAGAAGAGGCCACAACTTCTGCTTTACCAACAACTCCAAGCCTAACAACTGTTACTGTAGCAACAACAACAACAGAATTGGAGACATCTGCACCAACACTAACAACTACTAGTTTGCCAACTACTACAGAGGAGGAATTGACAACATCTTCTCTCACAACTACTAGTCCCACAACAGTCTTGGAAACAACTACAGAAGCAGCAACAACATCAGCCACTCTTACAGCTTCCACTATACCAACTACCACACAGACGGAACTGACTACCTTGAATGTAACCACTGCTTTGCCAACAACACCTAGTGCAACAACAGTTTTGACAACAACAACTCCAGTTGAAACATCACAACCTGCTGTTACTACTACAACTGGTTTGCCCACCACTATAGAAACGGAGTTCACAACATTCAATTTCACAACTACTGTACCGACAACACCTTCTAAGACAACAGTCCTGGCAACAACAACAACAGAAGAGGCCACAACTTCTGCTTTACCAATAACTCCAAGCCTAACAACTGTTACTGCAACAACAACAACAACAACAACAACAGAATTGGAGACATCTGCACCAACACTAACAACTACTAGTGTGCCAACTACTACAGAGGAGGAATTGACAACATCTTCTCTCACAACTACTAGTCCCACAACAGTCTTGGAAACAACCACAGAAGCAGCAACAACACCAGCCACTCTTACAGCTTCCACTATACCAACTACCACACAGACGGAACTGACTACCTTGAATGTAACCACTGCTTTGCCAACAACACCTAGTGCAACAACAGTTTTGACAACAACAACTCCAGCTGAAACATCACAACCTGCTGTTACTACTACAACTGGTTTGCCCACCACTATAGAAACGGAGTTCACAACATTCAATTTCACAACTACTGTACCGACAACACCTTCTAAGACAACAATCCTGGCAACAACAACAACAGAAGAGGCCACAACTTCTGCTTTACCAACAACTCCAAGCCTAACAACTGTTACTGCAACAACAACAACAACAACAGAATTGGAGACATCTGCACCAACACTAACAACTACTAGTGTGCCAACTACTACAGAGGAGGAATTGACAACATCTTCCCTCACAACTACTAGTCCCACAACAGTCTTGGAAACAACCACAGATGCAGCAACAACACCAGCCACTCTTACAGCTTCCACTATACCAACTACCACACAGACAGAACTGACTACCTTGAATGTAACCACTGCTTTGCCAACAACACCTAGTGCAACAACAGTTTTGACAACAACAACTCCAGCTGAAACATCACAGCCTGCTGTTACTACTACAACTGGTTTCCCCACCACTGTAGAAACGGAGTTCACAACATTCAATTTCACAACTACTGTACCGACAACACCTTCTAAGACAACAATCTTGGCAACAACAACAACAACAACAGAAGAGGCCACAACTTCTGCTTTTCCAACAACTCCAAGCCTAACAACTGTTACTGCAACAACAACAACAGAATTGGAGACGTCTGCACCAACACTAACAACTACTAGTGTGCCAACTACTACAGAGGAGGAATTGACAACATCTTCTCTCACAACTACTAGTCCCACAACAGTCTTGGAAACAACCACAGAAGCAGCAACAACACCAGCCACTCTTACAGCTTCCACTATACCAACTACCACACAGACGGAACTGACTAGCGTGAATGTAACCACTGCTTTGCCAACAACACCTAGTGCAACAACAGTTTTGACAACAACAACTCCAGCTGAAACATCACAACCTGCTGTTACTACTACAACTGGTTTGCCCACCACTATAGAAACGGAGTTCACAACATTCAATTTCACAACTACTGTACCGACAACACCTTCTAAGACAACAGTCCTGGCAACAACAACAACAGAAGAGGCCACAACTTCTGCTTTACCAACAACTCCAAGCCTAACAACTGTTACTGCAACAACAACAACAGAATTGGAGACATCTGCACCAATACTAACAACTACTAGTGTGCCAACTACTACAGAGGAGGAATTGACAACATCTTCTCTCACAACTACTAGTCCCACAACAGTCTTGGAAACAACCACAGAAGCAGCAACAACACAAGCCACTCTTACAGCTTCCACTATACCAACTACCACACAGACGGAACTGACTACCTTGAATGTAACCACTGCTTTGCCAACAACACCTAGTGCAACAACAGTTTTGACAACAACAACTCCAGCTGAAACATCACAACCTGCTGTTACTACTACAACTGGTTTGCCCACCACTGTAGAAACGGAGTTCACAACATTCAATTTCACAACTACTGTACCGACAACACCTTCTAAGACAACAGTCTTGGCAACAACAACAACAGAAGAGGCCACAACTTCTGCTTTTCCAACAACTGTTACTGCAACAATAACAACAACAACAGAATTGGAGACATCTGCACCAACACTACCAACTACTAGTGTCCCAACTACTACAGAGGAGGAATTGACAACCTCTTCTCTCACAACTACTAGTCCCACAACAGTCTTGGAAACAACCACAGAAGCAGCAACAACACCAGCCACTCTTACAGCTTCCACTATACCAACTACCACACAGACGGAAATGACTACCTTGAATGTAACCACTGCTTTGCCAACAACACCTAGTGCAACAACAGTTTTGACAACAACAACTCCAGCTGAAACATCACAACCTGCTGTTACTACTACAACTGGTTTGCCCACCACTGTAGAAACGGAGTTCACAACATTCAATTTCACAACTACTGTACCGACAACACCTTCTAAGACAACAGTCCTGGCAACAACAACAACAGAAGAGGCCACAACTTCTGCTTTACCAACAACTCCAAGCCTAACAACTGTTACTGCAACAACAACAACAACAGAATTGGAGACGTCTGCACCAACACTAACAACTACTAGTGTGCCAACTACTACAGAGGAGGAATTGACAACATCTTCTCTCACAACTACTAGTCCCACAACAGTCTTGGAAACAACCACAGAAGCAGCAACAACACCAGCCACTCTTACAGCTTCCACTATACCAACTACCACACAGACAGAACTGACTACCTTGAATGTAACCACTGCTTTGCCAACAACACCTAGTGCAACAACAGTTTTGACAACAACAACTTCAGCTGAAACATCACAGCCTGCTGTTACTACTACAACTGGTTTCCCCACCACTGTAGAAACGGAGTTCACAACATTCAATTTCACAACTACTGTACCGACAACACCTTCTAAGACAACAATCTTGGCAACAACAACAACAACAGAAGAGGCCACAACTTCTGCTTTTCCAACAACTCCAAGCCTAACAACTGTTACTGCAACAACAACAACAGAATTGGAGACGTCTGCACCAACACTAACAACTACTAGTGTGCCAACTACTACAGAGGAGGAATTGACAACATCTTCTCTCACAACTACTAGTCCCACAACAGTCTTGGAAACAACCACAGAAGCAGCAACAACACCAGCCACTCTTACAGCTTCCACTATACCAACTACCACACAGACGGAACTGACTACCTTGAATGTAACCACTGCTTTGCCAACAACACCTAGTGCAACAACAGTTTTGACAACAACAACTCCAGCTGAAACATCACAACCTGCTGTTACTACTACAACTGGTTTGCCCACCACTGTAGAAACGGAGTTCACAACATTCAATTTCACAACTACTGTACCGACAACACCTTCTGAGACAACAATCTTTGCAACAACAACAACAGAAGAGGCCACAACTTCTGCTTTACCAACAACTCCAAGCCTAACAACTGTTACTGTAGCAACAACAACAACAGAATTGGAGACATCTGCACCAACACTAACAACTACTAGTGTGCCAACTACTACAGAGGAGGAATTGACAACATCTTCCCTCACAACTACTAGTCCCACAACAGTCTTGGAAACAACCACAGAAGCAGCAACAACACCAGCCACTCTTACAGCTTCCACTATACCAACTACCACACAGACGGAACTGACTACCTTGAATGTAACCACTGCTTTGCCAACAACACCTAGTGCAACAACAGTTTTGACAACAACAACTCCAGCTGAAACATCACAACCTGCTGTTACTACTACAACAGGTTTGCCCACCACTGTAGAAACGGAGTTCACAACATTCAATTTCACAACTACTGTACCGACAACACCTTCTGAGACAACAATCTTTGCAACAACAACAACAACAGAAGAGGCCACAACTTCTGCTTTACCAACAACTCCAAGCCTAACAACTGTTACTGTAGCAACAACAACAACAGAATTGGAGACATCTGCACCAACACTAACAACTACTAGTGTGCCAACTACTACAGAGGAGGAATTGACAACATCTTCTCTCACAACTACTAGTCCCACAACAGTCTTGGAAACAACCACAGAAGCAGCAACAACACCAGCCACTCTTACAGCTTCCACTATACCAACTACCACACAGACGGAACTGACTACCTTGAATGTAACCACTGCTTTGCCAACAACACCTAGTGCAACAACAGTTTTGACAACAACAACTCCAGCTGAAACATCACAACCTGCTGTTACTACTACAACTGGTTTGCCCACCACTGTAGAAACGGAGTTCACAACATTCAATTTCACAACTACTGTACCGACAACACCTTCTGAGACAACAATCTTTGCAACAACAACAACAGAAGAGGCCACAACTTCTGCTTTACCAACAACTCCAAGCCTAACAACTGTTAATGTAGCAACAACAACAACAGAATTGGAGACATCTGCACCAACACTAACAACTACTAGTGTGCCAACTACTACAGAGGAGGAATTGACAACATCTTCTCTCACAACTACTAGTCCCACAACAGTCTTGGAAACAACTACAGAAGCAGCAACAACATCAGCCACTCTTACAGCTTCCACTATACCAACTACCACACAGACGGAACTGACTACCTTGAATGTAACCACTGCTTTGCCAACAACACCTAGTGCAACAACAGTTTTGACAACAACAACTCCAGCTGAAACATCACAACCTGCTGTTACTACTACAACTGGTTTGCCCACCACTATAGAAACGGAGTTCACAACATTCAATTTCACAACTACTGTACCGACAACACCTTCTAAGACAACAGTCCTGGCAACAACAACAACAGAAGAGGCCACAACTTCTGCTTTACCAATAACTCCAAGCCTAACAACTGTTACTGCAACAACAACAACAACAACAACAGAATTGGAGACATCTGCACCAACACTAACAACTACTAGTGTGCCAACTACTACAGAGGAGGAATTGACAACATCTTCTCTCACAACTACTAGTCCCACAACAGTCTTGGAAACAACCACAGAAGCAGCAACAACACCAGCCACTCTTACAGCTTCCACTATACCAACTACCACACAGACGGAACTGACTACCTTGAATGTAACCACTGCTTTGCCAACAACACCTAGTGCAACAACAGTTTTGACAACAACAACTCCAGCTGAAACATCACAACCTGCTGTTACTACTACAACTGGTTTGCCCACCACTATAGAAACGGAGTTCACAACATTCAATTTCACAACTACTGTACCGACAACACCTTCTAAGACAACAATCCTGGCAACAACAACAACAGAAGAGGCCACAACTTCTGCTTTACCAACAACTCCAAGCCTAACAACTGTTACTGCAACAACAACAACAACAACAGAATTGGAGACATCTGCACCAACACTAACAACTACTAGTGTGCCAACTACTACAGAGGAGGAATTGACAACATCTTCCCTCACAACTACTAGTCCCACAACAGTCTTGGAAACAACCACAGAAGCAGCAACAACACAAGCCACTCTTACAGCTTCCACTATACCAACTACCACACAGACAGAACTGACTACCTTGAATGTAACCACTGCTTTGCCAACAACACCTAGTGCAACAACAGTTTTGACAACAACAACTCCAGCTGAAACATCACAGCCTGCTGTTACTACTACAACTGGTTTCCCCACCACTGTAGAAACGGAGTTCACAACATTCAATTTCACAACTACTGTACCGACAACACCTTCTGAGACAACAATCTTGGCAACAACAACAACAACAACAGAAGAGGCCACAACTTCTGCTTTTCCAACAACTCCAAGCCTAACAACTGTTACTGCAACAACAACAACAGAATTGGAGACGTCTGCACCAACACTAACAACTACTAGTGTGCCAACTACTACAGAGGAGGAATTGACAACATCTTCTCTCACAACTACTAGTCCCACAACAGTCTTGGAAACAACCACAGAAGCAGCAACAACACCAGCCACTCTTACAGCTTCCACTATACCAACTACCACACAGACGGAACTGACTAGCGTGAATGTAACCACTGCTTTGCCAACAACACCTAGTGCAACAACAGTTTTGACAACAACAACTCCAGCTGAAACATCACAACCTGCTGTTACTACTACAACTGGTTTCCCCACCACTGTAGAAACGGAGTTCACAACATTCAATTTCACAACTACTGTACCGACAACACCTTCTAAGACAACAATCTTGGCAACAACAACAACAGAAGAGGCCACAACTTCTGCTTTTCCAACAACTCCAAGCCTAACAACTGTTACTGCAACAACAACAACAGAATTGGAGACATCTGCACCAATACTAACAACTACTAGTGTGCCAACTACTACAGAGGAGGAATTGACAACATCTTCTCTCACAACTACTAGTCCCACAACAGTCTTGGAAACAACCACAGAAGCAGCAACAACACCAGCCACTCTTACAGCTTCCACTATACCAACTACCACACAGACGGAACTGACTAGCTTGAATGTAACCACTGCTTTGCCAACAACACCTAGTGCAACAACAGTTTTGACAACAACAACTCCAGCTGAAACATCACAACCTGCTGTTACTACTACAACTGGTTTGCCCACCACTGTAGAAACGGAGTTCACAACATTCAATTTCACAACTACTGTACCGACAACACCTTCTAAGACAACAGTCATGGCAACAACAACAACAGAAGAGGCCACAACTTCTGCTTTACCAACAACTCCAAGCCTAACAACTGTTACTGCAACAACAACAACAGAATTGGAGACATCTGCACCAATACTAACAACTACTAGTGTGCCAACTACTAAAGAGGAGGAATTGACAGCATCTTCTCTAACAACTACTAGTCCCACAAAGGTCTTGGAAACAACCACAGAAGCAGCAACAACACCAGCCACTCTTACAGCTTCCACTATACCAACTACCACACAGACGGAACTGACTACCTTGAATGTAACCACTGCTTTGCCAACAACACCTAGTGCAACAACAGTTTTGACAACAACAACTCCAGCTGAAACATCACAACCTGCTGTTACTACTACAACTGGTTTGCCCACCACTGTAGAAACGGAGTTCACAACATTCAATTTCACAACTACTGTACCGACAACACCTTCTAAGACAACAGTCATGGCAACAACAACAACAGAAGAGGCCACAACTTCTGCTTTACCAACAACTCCAAGCCTAACAACTGTTACTGCAACAATAACAACAGAATTGGAGACATCTGCACCAATACTAACAACTACTAGTGTGCCAACTACTACAGAGGAGGAATTGACAACATCTTCTCTCACAACTACTAGTCCCACAACAGTCTTGGAAACAACCACAGAAGCAGCAACAACACCAGCCACTCTTACAGCTTCCACTATACCAACTACCACACAGACGGAACTGACTACCTTGAATGTAACCACTGCTTTGCCAACAACACCTAGTGCAACAACAGTTTTGACAACAACAACTCCAGCTGAAACATCACAACCTGCTGTTACTACTACAACTGGTTTGCCCACCACTATAGAAACGGAGTTCACAACATTCAATTTCACAACTACTGTACCGACAACACCTTCTAAGACAACAATCCTGGCAACAACAACAACAGAAGAGGCCACAACTTCTGCTTTACCAACAACTCCAAGCCTAACAACTGTTACTGCAACAACAACAACAACAACAACAACAACAGAATTGGAGACATCTGTACCAACACTAACAACTACTAGTGTGCCAACTACTACAGAGGAGGAATTGACAACATCTTCTCTCACAACTACTAGTCCCACAACAGTCTTGGAAACAACCACAGAAGCAGCAACAACACCAGCCACTCTTACAGCTTCCACTATACCAACTATAACACAGACAGAACTGACTACCTTGAATGTAACCACTGCTTTGCCAACAACACCTAGTGCAACAACAGTTTTGACAACAACAACTTCAGCTGAAACATCACAGCCTGCTGTTACTACTACAACTGGTTTCCCCACCACTGTAGAAACGGAGTTCACAACATTCAATTTCACAACTACTGTACCGACAACACCTTCTAAGACAACAATCTTGGCAACAACAACAACAACAACAGAAGAGGCCACAACTTCTGCTTTTCCAACAACTCCAAGCCTAACAACTGTTACTGCAACAACAACAACAGAATTGGAGACGTCTGCACCAACACTAACAACTACTAGTGTGCCAACTACTACAGAGGAGGAATTGACAACATCTTCTCTCACAACTACTAGTCCCACAACAGTCTTGGAAACAACCACAGAAGCAGCAACAACACCAGCCACTCTTACAGCTTCCACTATACCAACTACCACACAGACGGAACTGACTAGCTTGAATGTAACCACTGCTTTGCCAACAACACCTAGTGCAACAACAGTTTTGACAACAACAACTCCAGCTGAAACATCACAACCTGCTGTTACTACTACAACTGGTTTGCCCACCACTGTAGAAACGGAGTTCACAACATTCAATTTCACAACTACTGTACCGACAACACCTTCTAAGACAACAGTCCTGGCAACAACAACAACAGAAGAGGCCACAACTTCTGCTTTACCAACAACTGCAAGCCTAACAACTGTTACTGCAACAACAACAACAGAATTGGAGACATCTGCACCAATACTAACAACTACTAGTGTGCCAACTATTACAGAGGAGGAATTGACAACATCTTCTCTCACAACTACTAGTCCCACAACAGTCTTGGAAACAACCACAGAAGCAGCAACAACACCAGCCACTCTTACAGCTTCCACTATACCAACTACCACACAGACGGAACTGACTACCTTGAATGTAACCACTGCTTTGCTAACAACACCTAGTGCAACAACAGTTTTGACAACAACAACTCCAGCTGAAACATCACAACCTGCTGTTACTACTACAACTGGTTTGCCCACCACTGTAGAAACGGAGTTCACAACATTCAATTTCACAACTACTGTACCGACAACACCTTCTGAGACAACAATCTTTGCAACAACAACAACAGAAGAGGCCACAACTTCTGCTTTACCAACAACTCCAAGCCTAACAACTGTTACTGTAGCAACAACAACAACAGAATTGGAGACATCTGCACCAACACTAACAACTACTAGTGTGCCAACTACTACAGAGGAGGAATTGACAACATCTTCTCTCACAACTACTAGTCCCACAACAGTCTTGGAAACAACCACAGAAGCAGCAACAACACCAGCCACTCTTACAGCTTCCACTATACCAACTACCACACAGACGGAACTGACTACCTTGAATGTAACCACTGCTTTGCCAACAACACCTAGTGCAACAACAGTTTTGACAACAACAACTCCAGCTGAAACATCACAACCTGCTGTTACTACTACAACAGGTTTGCCCACCACTGTAGAAACGGAGTTCACAACATTCAATTTCACAACTACTGTACCGACAACACCTTCTGAGACAACAATCTTTGCAACAACAACAACAGAAGAGGCCACAACTTCTGCTTTACCAACAACTCCAAGCCTAACAACTGTTACTGTAGCAACAACAACAACAGAATTCGAGACATCTGCACCAACACTAACAACTACTAGTGTGCCAACTACTACAGAGGAGGAATTGACAACATCTTCTCTCACAACTACTAGTCCCACAACAGTCTTGGAAACAACCACAGAAGCAGCAACAACACCAGCCACTCTTACAGCTTCCACTATACCAACTACCACACAGACGGAACTGACTACCTTGAATGTAACAACTGCTTTGCCAACAACACCTAGTGCAACAACAGTTTTGACAACAACAACTCCAGCTGAAACATCACAACCTGCTGTTACTACTACAACTGGTTTGCCCACCACTGTAGAAACGGAGTTCACAACATTCAATTTCACAACTACTGTACCGACAACACCTTCTGAGACAACAATCTTTGCAACAACAACAACAGAAGAGGCCACAACTTCTGCTTTACCAACAACTCCAAGCCTAACAACTGTTACTGTAGCAACAACAACAACAGAATTGGAGACATCTGCACCAACACTAACAACTACTAGTGTGCCAACTACTACAGAGGAGGAATTGACAACATCTTCTCTCACAACTACTAGTCCCACAACAGTCTTGGAAACAACTACAGAAGCAGCAACAACATCAGCCACTCTTACAGCTTCCACTATACCAACTACCACACAGACGGAACTGACTACCTTGAATGTAACCACTGCTTTGCCAACAACACCTAGTGCAACAACAGTTTTGACAACAACAACTCCAGCTGAAACATCACAACCTGCTGTTACTACTACAACTGGTTTGCCCACCACTGTAGAAACGGAGTTCACAACATTCAATTTCACAACTACTGTACCGACAACACCTTCTGAGACAACAATCTTTGCAACAACAACAACAGAAGAGGCCACAACTTCTGCTTTACCAACAACTCCAAGCCTAACAACTGTTACTGTAGCAACAACAACAACAGAATTGGAGACATCTGCACCAACACTAACAACTACTAGTGTGCCAACTACTACAGAGGAGGAATTGACAACATCTTCTCTCACAACTACTAGTCCCACAACAGTCTTGGAAACAACTACAGAAGCAGCAACAACATCAGCCACTCTTACAGCTTCCACTATACCAACTACCACACAGACGGAACTGACTACCTTGAATGTAACCACTGCTTTGCCAACAACACCTAGTGCAACAACAGTTTTGACAACAACAACTCCAGCTGAAACATCACAACCTGCTGTTACTACTACAACTGGTTTGCCCACCACTGTAGAAACGGAGTTCACAACATTCAATTTCACAACTACTGTACCGACAACACCTTCTGAGACAACAATCTTTGCAACAACAACAACAGAAGAGGCCACAACTTCTGCTTTACCAACAACTCCAAGCCTAACAACTGTTACTGTAGCAACAACAACAACAGAATTGGAGACATCTGCACCAACACTAACAACTACTAGTGTGCCAACTACTACAGAGGAGGAATTGACAACATCTTCTCTCACAACTACTAGTCCCACAACAGTCTTGGAAACAACTACAGAAGCAGCAACAACATCAGCCACTCTTACAGCTTCCACTATACCAACTACCACACAGACGGAACTGACTACCTTGAATGTAACCACTGCTTTGCCAACAACACCTAGTGCAACAACAGTTTTGAGAACAACAACTCCAGCTGAAACATCACAACCTGCTGTTACTACTACAACAGGTTTGCCCACCACTGTAGAAACGGAGTTCACAACATTCAATTTCACAACTACTGTACCGACAACACCTTCTGAGACAACAATCTTTGCAACAACAACAACAGAAGAGGCCACAACTTCTGCTTTACCAACAACTCCAAGCCTAACAACTGTTACTGTAGCAACAACAACAACAGAATTCGAGACATCTGCACCAACACTAACAACTACTAGTGTGCCAACTACTACAGAGGAGGAATTGACAACATCTTCTCTCACAACTACTAGTCCCACAACAGTCTTGGAAACAACCACAGAAGCAGCAACAACATCAGCCACTCTTACAGCTTCCACTATACCAACTACCACACAGACGGAACTGACTACCTTGAATGTAACCACTGCTTTGCCAACAACACCTAGTGCAACAACAGTTTTGACAACAACAACTCCAGCTGAAACATCACAACCTGCTGTTACTACTACAACTGGTTTGCCCACCACTATAGAAACGGAGTTCACAACATTCAATTTCACAACTACTGTACCGACAACACCTTCTAAGACAACAGTCCTGGCAACAACAACAACAGAAGAGGCCACAACTTCTGCTTTACCAACAACTCCAAGCCTAACAACTGTTACTGCAACAACAACAACAACAGAATTGGAGACATCTGCACCAACACTAACAACTACTAGTGTGCCAACTACTACAGAGGAGGAATTGACAACATCTTCTCTCACAACTACTAGTCCCACAACAGTCTTGGAAACAACCACAGAAGCAGCAACAACACCAGCCACTTTTACAGCTTCCACTATACCAACTACCACACAGACGGAACTGACTACCTTGAATGTAACCACTGCTTTGCCAACAACACCTAGTGCAACAACAGTTTTGACAACAACAACTCCAGCTGAAACATCACAACCTGCTGTTACTACTACAACTGGTTTGCCCACCACTATAGAAACGGAGTTCACAACATTCAATTTCACAACTACTGTACCGACAACACCTTCTAAGACAACAATCCTGGCAACAACAACAACAGAAGAGGCCACAACTTCTGCTTTACCAACAACTCCAAGCCTAACAACTGTTACTGCAACAACAACAACAACAGAATTGGAGACATCTGCACCAACACTAACAACTACTAGTGTGCCAACTACTACAGAGGAGGAATTGACAACATCTTCCCTCACAACTACTAGTCCCACAACAGTCTTGGAAACAACCACAGAAGCAGCAACAACACCAGCCACTCTTACAGCTTCCACTATACCAACTACCACACAGACAGAACTGACTACCTTGAATGTAACCACTGCTTTGCCAACAACACCTAGTGCAACAACAGTTTTGACAACAACAACTCCAGCTGAAACATCACAGCCTGCTGTTACTACTACAACTGGTTTCCCCACCACTGTAGAAACGGAGTTCACAACATTCAATTTCACAACTACTGTACCGACAACACCTTCTAAGACAACAATCTTGGCAACAACAACAACAACAACAGAAGAGGCCACAACTTCTGCTTTTCCAACAACTCCAAGCCTAACAACTGTTACTGCAACAACAACAACAGAATTGGAGACATCTGCACCAATACTAACAACTACTAGTGTGCCAACTACTACAGAGGAGGAATTGACAACATCTTCTCTCACAACTACTAGTCCCACAACAGTCTTGGAAACAACCACAGAAGCAGCAACAACACCAGCCACTCTTACAGCTTCCACTACACCAACTACCACACAGACGGAACTGACTACCTTGAATGTAACCACTGCTTTGCCAACAACACCTAGTGCAACAACAGTTTTGACAACAACAACTCCAGCTGAAACATCACAACCTGCTGTTACTACTACAACTGGTTTGCCCACCACTGTAGAAACGGAGTTCACAACATTCAATTTCACAACTACTGTACCGACAACACCTTCTAAGACAACAGTCTTGGCAACAACAACAACAGAAGAGGCCACAACTTCTGCTTTTCCAACAACTGTTACTGCAACAACAACAACAACAACAACAACAGAATTGGAGACATCTGCACCAACACTAACAACTACTAGTGTCCCAACTACTACAGAGGAGGAATTGACAACATCTTCTCTCACAACTACTAGTCCCACAACAGTCTTGGAAACAACCACAGAAGCAGCAACAACACCAGCCACTCTTGCAGCTTCCACTATACCAACTACAACACAGACGGAACTGACTACCTTGAATGTAACCACTGCTTTGCCAACAACACCTAGTGCAACAACAGTTTTGACAACAACAACTCCAGCTGAAACATCACAACCTGCTGTTACTACTACAACTGGTTTGCCCACCACTGTAGAAACGGAGTTCACAACATTCAATTTCACAACTACTGTACCGACAACACCTTCTAAGACAACAGTCCTGGCAACAACAACAACAGAAGAGGCCACAACTTCTGCTTTACCAACAACTCCAAGCCTAACAACTGTTACTGCAACAACAACAACAACAGAATTGGAGACGTCTGCACCAACACTAACAACTACTAGTGTGCCAACTACTACAGAGGAGGAATTGACAACATCTTCTCTCACAACTACTAGTCCCACAACAGTCTTGGAAACAACCACAGAAGCAGCAACAACACCAGCCACTCTTACAGCTTCCACTATACCAACTACCACACAGACGGAACTGACTACCTTGAATGTAACCACTGCTTTGCCAACAACACCTAGTGCAACAACAGTTTTGACAACAACAACTCCAGCTGAAACATCACAACCTGCTGTTACTACTACAACTGGTTTGCCCACCACTGTAGAAACGGAGTTCACAACATTCAATTTCACAACTACTGTACCGACAACACCTTCTGAGACAACAATCTTTGCAACAACAACAACAGAAGAGGCCACAACTTCTGCTTTACCAACAACTCCAAGCCTAACAACTGTTACTGTAGCAACAACAACAACAGAATTGGAGACATCTGCACCAACACTAACAACTACTAGTGTGCCAACTACTACAAAGGAGGAATTGACAACATCTTCTCTCACAACTACTAGTCCCACAACAGTCTTGGAAACAACTACAGAAGCAGCAACAACATCAGCCACTCTTACAGCTTCCACTATACCAACTACCACACAGACGGAACTGACTACCTTGAATGTAACCACTGCTTTGCCAACAACACCTAGTGCAACAACAGTTTTGACAACAACAACTCCAGCTGAAACATCACAACCTGCTGTTACTACTACAACTGGTTTGCCCACCACTGTAGAAACGGAGTTCACAACATTCAATTTCACAACTACTGTACCGACAACACCTTCTGAGACAACAATCTTTGCAACAACAACAACAGAAGAGGCCACAACTTCTGCTTTACCAACAACTCCAAGCCTAACAACTGTTACTGTAGCAACAACAACAACAGAATTGGAGACATCTGCACCAACACTAACAACTACTAGTGTGCCAACTACTACAGAGGAGGAATTGACAACATCTTCTCTCACAACTACTAGTCCCACAACAGTCTTGGAAACAACTACAGAAGCAGCAACAACATCAGCCACTCTTACAGCTTCCACTATACCAACTACCACACAGACGGAACTGACTACCTTGAATGTAACCACTGCTTTGCCAACAACACCTAGTGCAACAACAGTTTTGAGAACAACAACTCCAGCTGAAACATCACAACCTGCTGTTACTACTACAACAGGTTTGCCCACCACTGTAGAAACGGAGTTCACAACATTCAATTTCACAACTACTGTACCGACAACACCTTCTGAGACAACAATCTTTGCAACAACAACAACAGAAGAGGCCACAACTTCTGCTTTACCAACAACTCCAAGCCTAACAACTGTTACTGTAGCAACAACAACAACAGAATTCGAGACATCTGCACCAACACTAACAACTACTAGTGTGCCAACTACTACAGAGGAGGAATTGACAACATCTTCTCTCACAACTACTAGTCCCACAACAGTCTTGGAAACAACCACAGAAGCAGCAACAACATCAGCCACTCTTACAGCTTCCACTATACCAACTACCACACAGACGGAACTGACTACCTTGAATGTAACCACTGCTTTGCCAACAACACCTAGTGCAACAACAGTTTTGACAACAACAACTCCAGCTGAAACATCACAACCTGCTGTTACTACTACAACTGGTTTGCCCACCACTATAGAAACGGAGTTCACAACATTCAATTTCACAACTACTGTACCGACAACACCTTCTAAGACAACAGTCCTGGCAACAACAACAACAGAAGAGGCCACAACTTCTGCTTTACCAACAACTCCAAGCCTAACAACTGTTACTGCAACAACAACAACAACAGAATTGGAGACATCTGCACCAACACTAACAACTACTAGTGTGCCAACTACTACAGAGGAGGAATTGACAACATCTTCTCTCACAACTACTAGTCCCACAACAGTCTTGGAAACAACCACAGAAGCAGCAACAACACCAGCCACTTTTACAGCTTCCACTATACCAACTACCACACAGACGGAACTGACTACCTTGAATGTAACCACTGCTTTGCCAACAACACCTAGTGCAACAACAGTTTTGACAACAACAACTCCAGCTGAAACATCACAACCTGCTGTTACTACTACAACTGGTTTGCCCACCACTATAGAAACGGAGTTCACAACATTCAATTTCACAACTACTGTACCGACAACACCTTCTAAGACAACAATCCTGGCAACAACAACAACAGAAGAGGCCACAACTTCTGCTTTACCAACAACTCCAAGCCTAACAACTGTTACTGCAACAACAACAACAACAGAATTGGAGACATCTGCACCAACACTAACAACTACTAGTGTGCCAACTACTACAGAGGAGGAATTGACAACATCTTCCCTCACAACTACTAGTCCCACAACAGTCTTGGAAACAACCACAGAAGCAGCAACAACACCAGCCACTCTTACAGCTTCCACTATACCAACTACCACACAGACAGAACTGACTACCTTGAATGTAACCACTGCTTTGCCAACAACACCTAGTGCAACAACAGTTTTGACAACAACAACTCCAGCTGAAACATCACAGCCTGCTGTTACTACTACAACTGGTTTCCCCACCACTGTAGAAACGGAGTTCACAACATTCAATTTCACAACTACTGTACCGACAACACCGTCTAAGACAACAATCTTGGCAACAACAACAACAACAACAGAAGAGGCCACAACTTCTGCTTTTCCAACAACTCCAAGCCTAACAACTGTTACTGCAACAACAACAACAGAATTGGAGACATCTGCACCAATACTAACAACTACTAGTGTGCCAACTACTACAGAGGAGGAATTGACAACATCTTCTCTCACAACTACTAGTCCCACAACAGTCTTGGAAACAACCACAGAAGCAGCAACAACACCAGCCACTCTTACAGCTTCCACTACACCAACTACCACACAGACGGAACTGACTACCTTGAATGTAACCACTGCTTTGCCAACAACACCTAGTGCAACAACAGTTTTGACAACAACAACTCCAGCTGAAACATCACAACCTGCTGTTACTACTACAACTGGTTTGCCCACCACTGTAGAAACGGAGTTCACAACATTCAATTTCACAACTACTGTACCGACAACACCTTCTAAGACAACAGTCTTGGCAACAACAACAACAGAAGAGGCCACAACTTCTGCTTTTCCAACAACTGTTACTGCAACAACAACAACAACAACAGAATTGGAGACATCTGCACCAACACTAACAACTACTAGTGTCCCAACTACTACAGAGGAGGAATTGACAACATCTTCTCTCACAACTACTAGTCCCACAACAGTCTTGGAAACAACCACAGAAGCAGCAACAACACCAGCCACTCTTGCAGCTTCCACTATACCAACTACAACACAGACGGAACTGACTACCTTGAATGTAACCACTGCTTTGCCAACAACACCTAGTGCAACAACAGTTTTGACAACAACAACTCCAGCTGAAACATCACAACCTGCTGTTACTACTACAACTGGTTTGCCCACCACTGTAGAAACGGAGTTCACAACATTCAATTTCACAACTACTGTACCGACAACACCTTCTAAGACAACAGTCCTGGCAACAACAACAACAGAAGAGGCCACAACTTCTGCTTTACCAACAACTCCAAGCCTAACAACTGTTACTGCAGCAACAACAACAACAACAGAATTGGAGACGTCTGCACCAACACTAACAACTACTAGTGTGCCAACTACTACAGAGGAGGAATTGACAACATCTTCTCTCACAACTACTAGTCCCACAACAGTCTTGGAAACAACCACAGAAGCAGCAACAACACCAGCCACTCTTACAGCTTCCACTATACCAACTACCACACAGACAGAACTGACTACCTTGAATGTAACCACTGCTTTGCCAACAACACCTAGTGCAACAACAGTTTTGACAACAACAACTCCAGCTGAAACATCACAGCCTGCTGTTACTACTACAACTGGTTTCCCCACCACTGTAGAAACGGAGTTCACAACATTCAATTTCACAACTACTGTACCGACAACACCGTCTAAGACAACAATCTTGGCAACAACAACAACAACAACAGAAGAGGCCACAACTTCTGCTTTTCCAACAACTCCAAGCCTAACAACTGTTACTGCAACAACAACAACAGAATTGGAGACATCTGCACCAATACTAACAACTACTAGTGTGCCAACTACTACAGAGGAGGAATTGACAACATCTTCTCTCACAACTACTAGTCCCACAACAGTCTTGGAAACAACCACAGAAGCAGCAACAACACCAGCCACTCTTACAGCTTCCACTACACCAACTACCACACAGACGGAACTGACTACCTTGAATGTAACCACTGCTTTGCCAACAACACCTAGTGCAACAACAGTTTTGACAACAACAACTCCAGCTGAAACATCACAACCTGCTGTTACTACTACAACTGGTTTGCCCACCACTGTAGAAACGGAGTTCACAACATTCAATTTCACAACTACTGTACCGACAACACCTTCTAAGACAACAGTCTTGGCAACAACAACAACAGAAGAGGCCACAACTTCTGCTTTTCCAACAACTGTTACTGCAACAACAACAACAACAACAGAATTGGAGACATCTGCACCAACACTACCAACTACTAGTGTCCCAACTACTACAGAGGAGGAATTGACAACATCTTCTCTCACAACTACTAGTCCCACAACAGTCTTGGAAACAACCACAGAAGCAGCAACAACACCAGCCACTCTTACAGCTTCCACTATACCAACTACCACACAGACGGAACTGACTACCTTGAATGTAACCACTGCTTTGCCAACAACACCTAGTGCAACAACAGTTTTGACAACAACAACTCCAGCTGAAACATCACAACCTGCTGTTACTACTACAACTGGTTTGCCCACCACTGTAGAAACGGAGTTCACAACATTCAATTTCACAACTACTGTACCGACAACACCTTCTAAGACAACAGTCCTGGCAACAACAACAACAACAGAAGAGGCCACAACTTCTGCTTTACCAACAACTCCAAGCCTAACAACTGTTACTGCAACAACAACAACAACAGAATTGGAGACGTCTGCACCAACACTAACAACTACTAGTGTGCCAACTACTACAGAGGAGGAATTGACAACATCTTCTCTCACAACTACTAGTCCCACAACAGTCTTGGAAACAACCACAGAAGCAGCAACAACACCAGCCACTCTTACAGCTTCCACTATACCAACTACCACACAGACAGAACTGACTACCTTGAATGTAACCACTGCTTTGCCAACAACACCTAGTGCAACAACAGTTTTGACAACAACAACTCCAGCTGAAACATCACAGCCTGCTGTTACTACTACAACTGGTTTCCCCACCACTGTAGAAACGGAGTTCACAACATTCAATTTCACAACTACTGTACCGACAACACCTTCTAAGACAACAATCTTGGCAACAACAACAACAACAGAAGAGGCCACAACTTCTGCTTTTCCAACAACTCCAAGCCTAACAACTGTTACTGCAACAACAACAACAACAGAATTGGAGACGTCTGCACCAACACTAACAACTACTAGTGTGCCAACTACTACAGAGGAGGAATTGACAACATCTTCTCTCACAACTATTAGTCCCACAACAGTCTTGGAAACAACCACAGAAGCAGCAACAACACCAGCCACTCTTACAGCTTCCACTATACCAACTACCACACAGACGGAACTGACTACCTTGAATGTAACCACTGCTTTGCCAACAACACCTAGTGCAACAACAGTTTTGACAACAACAACTCCAGCTGAAACATCACAACCTGCTGTTACTACTACAACTGGTTTGCCCACCACTGTAGAAACGGAGTTCACAACATTCAATTTCACAACTACTGTACCGACAACACCTTCTGAGACAACAATCTTTGCAACAACAACAACAGAAGAGGCCACAACTTCTGCTTTACCAACAACTCCAAGCCTAACAACTGTTACTGTAGCAACAACAACAACAGAATTGGAGACATCTGCACCAACACTAACAACTACTAGTGTGCCAACTACTACAGAGGAGGAATTGACAACATCTTCTCTCACAAGTACTAGTCCCACAACAGTCTTGGAAACAACTACAGAAGCAGCAACAACATCAGCCACTCTTACAGCTTCCACTATACCAACTACCACACAGACGGAACTGACTACCTTGAATGTAACCACTGCTTTGCCAACAACACCTAGTGCAACAACAGTTTTGACAACAACAACTCCAGCTGAAACATCACAACCTGCTGTTACTACTACAACTGGTTTGCCCACCACTATAGAAACGGAGTTCACAACATTCAATTTCACAACTACTGTACCGACAACACCTTCTAAGACAACAGTCCTGGCAACAACAACAACAGAAGAGGCCACAACTTCTGCTTTACCAATAACTCCAAGCCTAACAACTGTTACTGCAACAACAACAACAACAACAGAATTGGAGACATCTGCACCAACACTAACAACTACTAGTGTGCCAACTACTACAGAGGAGGAATTGACAACATCTTCTCTCACAACTACTAGTCCCACAACAGTCTTGGAAACAACCACAGAAGCAGCAACAACACCAGCCACTCTTACAGCTTCCACTATACCAACTACCACACAGACGGAACTGACTACCTTGAATGTAACCACTGCTTTGCCAACAACACCTAGTGCAACAACAGTTTTGACAACAACAACTCCAGCTGAAACATCACAACCTGCTGTTACTACTACAACTGGTTTGCCCACCACTATAGAAACGGAGTTCACAACATTCAATTTCACAACTACTGTACCGAAAACACCTTCTAAGACAACAATCCTGGCAACAACAACAACAGAAGAGGCCACAACTTCTGCTTTACCAACAACTCCAAGCCTAACAACTGTTACTGCAACAACAACAACAACAGAATTGGAGACATCTGCACCAACACTAACAACTACTAGTGTGCCAACTACTACAGAGGAGGAATTGACAACATCTTCCCTCACAACTACTAGTCCCACAACAGTCTTGGAAACAACCACAGAAGCAGCAACAACACCAGCCACTCTTACAGCTTCCACTATACCAACTACCACACAGACGGAACTGACTACCTTGAATGTAACCACTGCTTTGCCAACAACACCTAGTGCAACAACAGTTTTGACAACAACAACTCCAGCTGAAACATCACAACCTGCTGTTACTACTACAACTGGTTTGCCCACCACTGTAGAAACGGAGTTCACAACATTCAATTTCACAACTACTGTACCGACAACACCTTCTAAGACAACAGTCCTGGCAACAACAACAACAGAAGAGGCCACAACTTCTGCTTTACCAACAACTCCAAGCCTAACAACTGTTACTGCAACAACAACAACAGAATTGGAGACATCTGCACCAATACTAACAACTACTAGTGTGCCAACTACTACAGAGGAGGAATTGACAACATCTTCTCTCACAACTACTAGTCCCACAACAGTCTTGGAAACAACCACAGAAGCAGCAACAACACCAGCCACTCTTACAGCTTCCACTATACCAACTACCACACAGACAGAACTGACTACCTTGAATGTAACCACTGCTTTGCCAACAACACCTAGTGCAACAACAGTTTTGACAACAACAACTCCGGCTGAAACATCACAGCCTGCTGTTACTACTACAACTGGTTTCCCCACCACTGTAGAAACGGAGTTCACAACATTCAATTTCACAACTACTGTACCGACAACACCTTCTAAGACAACAATCTTGGCAACAACAACAACAACAACAGAAGAGGCCACAACTTCTGCTTTTCCAACAACTCCAAGCCTAACAACTGTTACTGCAACAACAACAACAGAATTGGAGACGTCTGCACCAACACTAACAACTACTAGTGTGCCAACTACTACAGAGGAGGAATTGACAACATCTTCTCTCACAACTACTAGTCCCACAACAGTCTTGGAAACAACCACAGAAGCAGCAACAACACCAGCCACTCTTACAGCTTCCACTATACCAACTACCACACAGACGGAACTGACTAGCGTGAATGTAACCACTGCTTTGCCAACAACACCTAGTGCAACAACAGTTTTGACAACAACAACTCCAGCTGAAACATCACAACCTGCTGTTACTACTACAACTGGTTTGCCCACCACTATAGAAACAGAGTTCACAACATTCAATTTCACAACTACTGTACCGACAACACCTTCTAAGACAACAGTCCTGGCAACAACAACAACAGAAGAGGCCACAACTTCTGCTTTACCAACAACTCCAAGCCTAACAACTGTTACTGCAACAACAACAACAGAATTGGAGACATCTGCACCAATACTAACAACTACTAGTGTGCCAACTACTACAGAGGAGGAATTGACAACATCTTCTCTCACAACTTCTAGTCCCACAACAGTCTTGGAAACAACCACAGAAGCAGCAACAACACCAGCCACTCTTACAGCTTCCACTACACCAACTACCACACAGACAGAACTGACTACCTTAAATGTAACCACTGCTTTGCCAACAACACCTAGTGCAACAACAGTTTTGACAACAACAACTCCAGCTGAAACATCACAACCTGCTGTTTCTACTACAACTGGTTTGCCCACCACTGTAGAAACGGAGTTCACAACATTCAATTTCACAACTACTGTACCGACAACACCTTCTAAGACAACAATCTTGGCAACAACAACAACAGAAGAGGCCACAACTTCTGCTTTACCAACAACTCCAAGCCTAACAACTGTTACTGCAACAACAACAACAGAATTGGAGACGTCTGCACCAACACTAACAACTACTAGTGTGCCAACTACTACAGAGGAGGAATTGACAACATCTTCTCTCACAACTACTAGTCCCACAACAGTCTTGGAAACAACCACAGAAGCAGCAACAACACCAGCCACTCTTACAGCTTCCACTATACCAACTACCACACAGACAGAACTGACTACCTTGAATGTAACCACTGCTTTGCCAACAACACCTAGTGCAACAACAGTTTTGACAACAACAACTCCAGCTGAAACATCACAACCTGCTCTTACTACTACAACTGGTTTGCCCACCACTGTAGAAACGGAGTTCACAACATTCAATTTCACAACTACTGTACCGACAACACCTTCTAAGACAACAATCTTGGCAACAACAACAACAGAAGAGGCCACAACTTCTGCTTTACCAACAACTCCAAGCCTAACAACTGTTACTGCAACAACAACAACAGAATTGGAGACATCTGCACCAATACTAACAACTACTAGTGTGCCAACTACTACAGAGGAGGAATTGACAACATCTTCTCTCACAACTACTAGTCCCACAACAGTCTTGGAAACAACCACAGAAGCAGCAACAACACCAGCCACTCTTACAGCTTCCACTATACCAACTACCACACAGACAGAACTGACTACCTTGAATGTAACCACTGCTTTGCCAACAACACCTAGTGCAACAACAGTTTTGACAACAACAACTCCAGCTGAAACATCACAACCTGCTGTTACTACTACAACTGGTTTGCCCACCACTATAGAAACGGAGTTCACAACATTCAATTTCACAACTACTGTACCGACAACACCTTCTAAGACAACAGTCTTGGCAACAACAACAACAGAAGAGGCCACAACTTCTGCTTTACCAACAACTCCAAGCCTAACAACTGTTACTGCAACAACAACAACAGAATTGGAGACGTCTGCACCAACACTAACAACTACTAGTGTGCCAACTACTACAGAGGAGGAATTGACAACATCTTCTCTCACAACTACTAGTCCCACAACAGTCTTGGAAACAACCACAGAAGCAGCAACAACACCAGCCACTCTTACAGCTTCCACTATACCAACTACCACACAGACGGAACTGACTACTTTGAATGTAACCACTGCTTTGCCAACAACACCTAGTGCAACAACAGTTTTGACAACAACAACTCCAGCTGAAACATCACAACCTGCTGTTACTACTACAACTGGTTTGCCCACCACTGTAGAAACGGAGTTCACAACATTCAATTTCACAACTACTGTACCGACAACACCTTCTAAGACAACAATCTTGGCAACAACAACAACAAAAGAGGCCACAACTTCTGCTTTACCAACAACTCCAAGCCTAACAACTGTTACTGCAACAACAACAACAGAATTGGAGACATCTGCACCAATACTAACAACTACTAGTGTGCCAACTACTACAGAGGAGGAATTGACAACATCTTCTCTCACAACTACTAGTCCCACAACAGTCTTGGAAACAACCACAGAAGCAGCAACAACACCAGCCACTCTTACAGCTTCCACTATACCAACTACCACACAGACAGAACTGACTACCTTGAATGTAACCACTGCTTTGCCAACAACACCTAGTGCAACAACAGTTTTGACAACAACAACTCCAGCTGAAACATCACAACCTGCTCTTACTACTACAACTGGTTTGCCCACCACTGTAGAAACGGAGTTCACAACATTCAATTTCACAACTACTGTACCGACAACACCTTCTAAGACAACAATCTTGGCAACAACAACAACAGAAGAGGCCACAACTTCTGCTTTACCAACAACTCCAAGCCTAACAACTGTTACTGCAACAACAACAACAGAATTGGAGACGTCTGCACCAATACTAACAACTACTAGTGTGCCAACTACTACAGAGGAGGAATTGACAACATCTTCTCTCACAACTACTAGTCCCACAACAGTCTTGGAAACAACCACAGAAGCAGCAACAACACCAGCCACTCTTACAGCTTCCACTATACCAACTACCACTCAGACGGAACTGACTACTTTGAATGTAACCACTGCTTTGCCAACAACACCTAGTGCAACAACAGTTTTGACAACAACAACTCCAGCTGAAACATCACAACCTGCTGTTACTACCACAACTGGTTTGCCCACCACTGTAGAAACGGAGTTCACAACATTCAATTTCACAACTACTGTACCGACAACACCTTCTAAGACAACAGTCCTGGCAACAACAACAACAGAAGAGGCCACAACTTCTGCTTTACCAACAACTCCAAGCCTAACAACTGTTACTGCAACAACAACAACAGAATTGGAGACATCTGCACCAATACTAACAACTACTAGTGTGCCAACTACTACAGAGGAGGAATTGACAACATCTTCTCTCACAACTACTAGTCCCACAACAGTCTTGGAAACAACCACAGAAGCAGCAACAACACGAGCCACTCTTACAACTTCCACTATACCAACTACCACACAGACGGAACTGACTACCTTGAATGTAACCACTGCTTTGCCAAAAACACCTAGTGCAACAACAGTTTTGACAACAACAACTCCAGCTGAAACATCACAACCTGCTGTTACTACTACAACTGGTTTGCCCACCACTATAGAAACGGAGTTCACAACATTCAATTTCACAACTACTGTACCGACAACACCTTCTAAGACAACAGTCCTGGCAACAACAACAACAGAAGAGGCCACAACTTCTGCTTTACCAACAACTCCAAGCCTAACAACTGTTACTGCAACAACAACAACAACAGAATTGGAGACATCTGCACCAACACTAACAACTACTAGTGTGCCAACTACTACAGAGGAGGAATTGACAACATCTTCTCTCACAACTACTAGTCCCACAACAGTCTTGGAAACAACCACAGAAGCAGCAACAACACCAGCCACTCTTACAGCTTCCACTATACCAACTACCACACAGACGGAACTGACTACTTTGAATGTAACCACTGCTTTGCCAACAACACCTAGTGCAACAACAGTTTTGACAACAACAACTCCAGCTGAAACATCACAACCTGCTGTTACTACCACAACTGGTTTGCCCACCACTGTAGAAACGGAGTTCACAACATTCAATTTCACAACTACTGTACCGACAACACCTTCTAAGACAACAGTCCTGGCAACAACAACAACAGAAGAGGCCACAACTTCTGCTTTACCAACAACTCCAAGCCTAACAACTGTTACTGCAACAACAACAACAGAATTGGAGACATCTGCACCAATACTAACAACTACTAGTGTGCCAACTACTACAGAGGAGGAATTGACAACATCTTCTCTCACAACTACTAGTCCCACAACAGTCTTGGAAACAACCACAGAAGCAGCAACAACACGAGCCACTCTTACAACTTCCACTATACCAACTACCACACAGACGGAACTGACTACCTTGAATGTAACCACTGCTTTGCCAAAAACACCTAGTGCAACAACAGTTTTGACAACAACAACTCCAGCTGAAACATCACAACCTGCTGTTACTACTACAACTGGTTTGCCCACCACTATAGAAACGGAGTTCACAACATTCAATTTCACAACTACTGTACCGACAACACCTTCTAAGACAACAGTCCTGGCAACAACAACAACAGAAGAGGCCACAACTTCTGCTTTACCAACAACTCCAAGCCTAACAACTGTTACTGCAACAACAACAACAACAGAATTGGAGACATCTGCACCAACACTAACAACTACTAGTGTGCCAACTACTACAGAGGAGGAATTGACAACATCTTCTCTCACAACTACTAGTCCCACAACAGTCTTGGAAACAACCACAGAAGCAGCAACAACACCAGCCACTCTTACAACTTCCACTATACCAACTACCACACAGACGGAACTGACTACCTTGAATGTAACCACTGCTTTGCCAACAACACCTAGTGCAACAACAGTTTTGACAACAACAACTCCAGCTGAAACATCACAGCCTGCTGTTACTACTACAACTGGTTTCCCCACCACTGTAGAAACGGAGTTCACAACATTCAATTTCACAACTACTGTACCGACAACACCTTCTAAGACAACAATCTTGGCAACAACAACAACAACAACAACAGAAGAGGCCACAACTTCTGCTTTACCAACAACTCCAAGCCTAACAACTGTTACTGCAACAACAACAACAGAATTGGAGACGTCTGCACCAACACTAACAACTACTAGTGTGCCAACTACTACAGAGGAGGAATTGACAACATCTTCTCTCACAACTACTAGTCCCACAACAGTCTTGGAAACAACCACAGAAGCAGCAACAACACCAGCCACTCTTACAGCTTCCACTATACCAACTACCACACAGACGGAACTGACTACCTTGAATGTAACCACTGCTTTGCCAACAACACCTAGTGCAACAACAGTTTTGACAACACCAACTCCAGCTGAAACATCACAACCTGCTGTTACTACTACAACTGGTTTGCCCACCACTGTAGAAACGGAGTTCACAACATTCAATTTCACAACTACTGTACCGACAACACCTTCTAAGACAACAGTCCTGGCAACAACAACAACAGAAGAGGCCACAACTTCTGCTTTACCAACAACTCCAAGCCTAACAACTGTTACTGCAACAACAACAACAGAATTGGAGACATCTGCACCAATACTAACAACTTTTAGTGTGCCAACTACTACAGAGGAGGAATTGACAACATCTTCTCTCACAACTACTAGTCCCACAACAGTCTTGGAAACAACCACAGAAGCAGCAACAACACCAGCCACTCTTACAGCTTCCACTATACCAACTACCACACAGACAGAACTGACTACCTTGAATGTAACCACTGCTTTGCCAACAACACCTAGTGCAACAACAGTTTTGACAACAACAACTCCAGCTGAAACATCACAACCTGCTCTTACTACTACAACTGGTTTGCCCACCACTGTAGAAACGGAGTTCACAACATTCAATTTCACAACTACTGTACCGACAACACCTTCTAAGACAACAATCTTGGCAACAACAACAACAGAAGAGGCCACAACTTCTGCTTTACCAACAACTCCAAGCCTAACAACTGTTACTGCAACAACAACAACAGAATTGGAGACATCTGCACCAATACTAACAACTTTTAGTGTGCCAACTACTACAGAGGAGGAATTGACAACATCTTCTCTCACAACTACTAGTCCCACAACAGTCTTGGAAACAACCACAGAAGCAGCAACAACACCAGCCACTCTTACAGCTTCCACTATACCAACTACCACACAGACAGAACTGACTACCTTGAATGTAACCAATGCTTTGCCAACAACACCTAGTGCAACAACAGTTTTGACAACAACAACTCCAGCTGAAACATCACAACCTGCTGTTACTACCACAACTGGTTTGCCCACCACTGTAGAAACGGAGTTCACAACATTCAATTTCACAACTACTGTACCGACAACACCTTCTAAGACAACAGTCCTGGCAACAACAACAACAGAAGAGGCCACAACTTCTGCTTTACCAACAACTCCAAGCCTAACAACTGTTACTGCAACAACAACAACAGAATTGGAGACATCTGCACCAATACTAACAACTACTAGTGTGCCAACTACTACAGAGGAGGAATTGACAACATCTTCTCTCACAACTACTAGTCCCACAACAGTCTTGGAAACAACCACAGAAGCAGCAACAACACGAGCCACTCTTACAACTTCCACTATACCAACTACCACACAGACGGAACTGACTACCTTGAATGTAACCACTGCTTTGCCAAAAACACCTAGTGCAACAACAGTTTTGACAACAACAACTCCAGCTGAAACATCACAACCTGCTGTTACTACTACAACTGGTTTGCCCACCACTATAGAAACGGAGTTCACAACATTCAATTTCACAACTACTGTACCGACAACACCTTCTAAGACAACAGTCCTGGCAACAACAACAACAGAAGAGGCCACAACTTCTGCTTTACCAACAACTCCAAGCCTAACAACTGTTACTGCAACAACAACAACAACAGAATTGGAGACATCTGCACCAACACTAACAACTACTAGTGTGCCAACTACTACAGAGGAGGAATTGACAACATCTTCTCTCACAACTACTAGTCCCACAACAGTCTTGGAAACAACCACAGAAGCAGCAACAACACCAGCCACTCTTACAACTTCCACTATACCAACTACCACACAGACGGAACTGACTACCTTGAATGTAACCACTGCTTTGCCAACAACACCTAGTGCAACAACAGTTTTGACAACAACAACTCCAGCTGAAACATCACAACCTGCTGTTACTACTACAACTGGTTTGCCCACCACTGTAGAAACGGAGTTCACAACATTCAATTTCACAACTACTGTACCGACAACACCTTCTAAGACAACAGTCCTGGCAACAACAACAACAGAAGAGGCCACAACTTCTGCTTTACCAACAACTCCAAGCCTAACAACTGTTACTGCAACAACAACAACAGAATTGGAGACATCTGCACCAATACTAACAACTACTAGTGTGCCAACTACTACAGAGGAGGAATTGACAACATCTTCTCTCACAACTACTAGTCCCACAACAGTCTTGGAAACAACCACAGAAGCAGCAACAACACCAGCCACTCTTACAACTTCCACTATACCAACTACCACACAGACGGAACTGACTACCTTGAATGTAACCACTGCTTTGCCAACAACACCTAGTGCAACAACAGTTTTGACAACAACAACTCCAGCTGAAACATCACAACCTGCTGTTACTACTACAACTGGTTTGCCCACCACTATAGAAACGGAGTTCACAACATTCAATTTCACAACTACTGTACCGACAACACCTTCTAAGACAACAGTCCTGGCAACAACAACAACAGAAGAGGCCACAACTTCTGCTTTACCAACAACTCCAAGCCTAAGAACTGTTACTGCAACAACAACAACAGAATTGGAGACATCTGCACCAACACTAACAACTACTAGTGTGCCAACTACTACAGAGGAGGAATTGACAACATCTTCTCTCACAACTACTAGTCCCACAACAGTCTTGGAAACAACCACAGAAGCAGCAACAACACCAGCCACTCTTACAGCTTCCACTATACCAACTACCACACAGACAGAACTGACTACCTTGAATGTAACCACTGCTTTGCCAACAACACCTAGTGCAACAACAGTTTTGACAACAACAACTCCAGCTGAAACATCACAGCCTGCTGTTACTACTACAACTGGTTTCCCCACCACTGTAGAAACGGAGTTCACAACATTCAATTTCACAACTACTGTACCGACAACACCTTCTAAGACAACAATCTTGGCAACAACAACAACAACAACAACAACAGAAGAGGCCACAACTTCTGCTTTACCAACAACTCCAAGCCAAACAACTGTTACTGCAACAACAACAACAGAATTGGAGACGTCTGCACCAACACTAACAACTACTAGTGTGCCAACTACTACAGAGGAGGAATTGACAACATCTTCTCTCACAACTACTAGTCCCACAACAGTCTTGGAAACAACCACAGAAGCAGCAACAACACCAGCCACTCTTACAGCTTCCACTATACCAACTACCACACAGACGGAACTGACTACCTTGAATGTAACCACTGCTTTGCCAACAACACCTAGTGCAACAACAGTTTTGACAACACCAACTCCAGCTGAAACATCACAACCTGCTGTTACTACTACAACTGGTTTGCCCACCACTGTAGAAACGGAGTTCACAACATTCAATTTCACAACTACTGTACCGACAACACCTTCTAAGACAACAGTCCTGGCAACAACAACAACAGAAGAGGCCACAACTTCTGCTTTACCAACAACTCCAAGCCTAACAACTGTTAGTGCAACAACAACAACAGAATTGGAGACATCTGCACCAATACTAACAACTACTAGTGTGCCAACTACTACAGAGGAGGAATTGACAACATCTTCTCTCACAACTACTAGTCCCACAACAGTCTTGGAAACAACCACAGAAGCAGCAACAACACCAGCCACTCTTACAGCTTCCACTATACCAACTACCACACAGACGGAACTGACTACCTTGAATGTAACCACTGCTTTGCCAACAACACCAAGTGCAACAACAGTTTTGACAACAACAACTCCAGCTGAAACATCACAACCTGCTGTTACTACTACAACTGGTTTGCCCACCACTATAGAAACGGAGTTCACAACATTCAATTTCACAACTACTGTACCGACAACACCTTCTAAGACAACAGTCCTGGCAACAACAACAACAGAAGAGGCCACAACTTCTGCTTTACCAACAACTCCAAGCCTAACAACTGTTACTGCAACAACAACAACAGAATTGGAGACATCTGCACCAATACTAACAACTACTAGTGTGCCAACTACTACAGAGGAGGAATTGACAACATCTTCTCTCACAACTACTAGTCCCACAACAGTCTTGGAAACAACCACAGAAGCAGCAACAACACTAGCCACTCTTACAACTTCCACTATACCAACTACCACACAGACGGAACTGACTACCTTGAATGTAACCACTGCTTTGCCAACAACACCTAGTGCAACAACAGTTTTGACAACAACAACTCCAGCTGAAACATCACAACCTGCTGTTACTACTACAACTGGTTTCCCCACCACTGTAGAAACGGAGTTCACAACATTCAATTTCACAACTACTGTACCGACAACACCTTCTAAGACAACAGTCCTGGCAACAACAACAACAGAAGAGGCCACAACTTCTGCTTTACCAACAACTCCAAGCCTAACAACTGTTACTGCAACAACAACAACAGAATTGGAGACATCTGCACCAATACTAACAACTACTAGTGTGCCAACTACTACAGAGGAGGAATTGACAACATCTTCTCTCACAACTACTAGTCCCACAACAGTCTTGGAAACAACCACAGAAGCAGCAACAACACTAGCCACTCTTACAACTTCCACTATACCAACTACCACACAGACGGAACTGACTACCTTGAATGTAACCACTGCTTTGCCAACAACACCTAGTGCAACAACAGTTTTGACAACAACAACTCCAGCTGAAACATCACAACCTGCTGTTACTACTACAACTGGTTTGCCCACCACTATAGCAACAGAGTTCACAACATTCAATTTCACAACTACTGTACCGACAACACCTTCTAAGACAACAGTCCTGGCAACAACAACAACAGAAGAGGCCACAGCTTCTGCTTTACCAACAACTCCAAGCCTAACAACTGTTACTGCAACAACAACAACAGAATTGGAGACATCTGCACCAATACTAACAACTACTAGTGTGCCAACTACTACAGAGGAGGAATTGACAACATCTTCTCTCACAACTACTAGTCCCACAACAGTCTTGGAAACAACCACAGAAGCAGCAACAACACCAGCCACTCTTACAACTTCCACTATACCAACTACCACACAGACGGAACTGACTACCTTGAATGTAACCACTGCTTTGCCAACAACACCTAGTGCAACAACAGTTTTGACAACAACAACTCCAGCTGAAACATCACAACCTGCTGTTACTACTACAACTGGTTTGCCCACCACTATAGAAACGGAGTTCACAATATTCAATTTCACAACTACTGTACCGACAACACCTTCTAAGACAACAGTCCTGGCAACAACAACAACAGAAGAGGCCACAACTTCTGCTTTACCAACAACTCCAAGCCTAACAACTGTTACTGCAACAACAACAACAACAGAATTGGAGACATCTGCACCAACACTAACAACTACTAGTGTGCCAACTACTACAGAGGAGGAATTGACAACATCTTCTCTCACAACTACTAGTCCCACAACAGTCTTGGAAACAACCACAGAAGTAGCAACAACACCAGCCACTCTTACAGCTTCCACTATACCAACTACCACACATACAGAACTGACTAGCTTGAATGTAACCACTGCTTTGCCAACAACACCTAGTGCAACAACAGTTTTGACAACAACAACTCCAGCTGAAACATCACAACCTGCTGTTACTACTACAACTGGTTTGCCCACCACTATAGAAACGGAGTTCACAACATTCAATTTCACAACTACTGTACCGACAACACCTTCTAAGACAACAATCTTGGCAACAACAACAACAACAACAACAGAAGAGGCCACAACTTCTGCTTTACCAACAACTCCAAGCCTAACAACTGTTACTACAACAACAACAACAGAATTGGAGACGTCTGCACCAACACTAACAACTACTAGTGTGCCAACTACTACAGAGGAGGAATTGACAACATCTTCTCTCACAAGTACTAGTCCAACAACAGTCTTGGAAACAACCACAGAAGCAGCAACAACACCAGCCACTCTTACAGCTTCCACTATACCAACTACCACACAGACGGAACTGACTACCTTGAATGTAACCACTGCTTTGCCAACAACACCTAGTGCAACAACAGTTTTGACAACAACAACTCCAGCTGAAACATCACAACCTGCTGTTACTACTACAACTGGTTTGCCCACCACTGTAGAAACGGAGTTCACAACATTCAATTTCACAACTACTGTACCGACAACACCTTCTAAGACAACAGTCCTGGCAACAACAACAACAGAAGAGGCCACAACTTCTGCTTTACCAACAACTCCAAGCCTAACAACTGTTACTGCAACAACAACAACAGAATTGGAGACATCTGCACCAATACTAACAACTACTAGTGTGCCAACTACTACAGAGGAGGAATTGACAACATCTTCTCTCACAACTACTAGTCCCACAACAGTCTTGGAAACAACCACAGAAGCAGCAACAACACTAGCCACTCTTACAACTTCCACTATACCAACTACCACACAGACAGAACTGACTACCTTGAATGTAACCACTGCTTTGCCAACAACACCTAGTGCAACAACAGTTTTGACAACAACAACTCCAGTTGAAACATCACAACCTGCTGTTACTACTACAACTGGTTTCCCCACCACTATAGAAACGGAGTTCACAACATTCAATTTCACAACTACTGTACCGACAACACCTTCTAAGACAACAGTCTTGGCGGCAACAACAACAACAGAAGAGGCCACAACTTCTGCTTTACCAACAACTCCAAGCCTAACAACTGTTACTGCAACAACAACAACAGAATTGGAGACATCTGCACCAACACTAACAACTACTAGTGTGCCAACTACTACAGAGGAGGAATTGACAACATCTTCTCTCACAACTACTAGTCCCACAACAGTCTTGGAAACAACCACAGTAGCAGCAACAACACCAGCCACTCTTACAGCTTCCACTATACCAACTACCACACAGACGGAACTGACTACCTTGAATGTAACCACTGCTTTGCCAACAACACCAAGTGCAACAACAGTTTTGACAACAACAACTCCAGCTGAAACATCACAACCTGCTGTTACTACTACAACTGGTTTGCCCACCACTATAGAAACGGAGTTCACAACATTCAATTTCACAACTACTGTACCGACAACACCTTCTAAGACAACAGTCCTGGCAACAACAACAACAGAAGAGGCCACAACTTCTGCTTTACCAACAACTCCAAGCCTAACAACTGTTACTGCAACAACAACAACAGAATTGGAGACATCTGCACCAACACTAACAACTACTAGTGTGCCAACTACTACAGAGGAGGAATTGACAACATCTTCTCTCACAACTACTAGTCCCACAACAGTCTTGGAAACAACCACAGAAGCAGCAACAACACCAGCCACTCTTACAGCTTCCACTATACCAACTACAACACAGACGGAACTGACTACCTTGAATGTAACCACTGCTTTGCCAACAACACCAAGTGCAACAACAGTTTTGACAACAACAACTCCAGCTGAAACATCACAACCTGCTGTTACTACTACAACTGGTTTGCCCACCACTATAGAAACGGAGTTCACAACATTCAATTTCACAACTACTGTACCGACAACACCTTCTAAGACAACAGTCCTGGCAACAACAACAACAGAAGAGGCCACAACTTCTGCTTTACCAACAACTCCAAGCCTAACAACTGTTACTGCAACAACAACAACAGAATTGGAGACATCTGCACCAACACTAACAACTACTAGTGTGCCAACTACTACAGAGGAGGAATTGACAACATCTTCTCTCACAACTACTAGTCCCACAACAGTCTTGGAAACAACCACAGAAGCAGCAACAACACCAGCCACTCTTACAGCTTCCACTATACCAACTACCACACAGACGGAACTGACTACCTTGAATGTAACCACTGCTTTGCCAACAACACCTAGTGCAACAACAGTTTTGACAACAACAACTCCAGCTGAAACATCACAACCTGCTGTTACTACTACAACTGGTTTGCCCACCACTATAGAAACGGAGTTCACAACATTCAATTTCACAACTACTGTACCGACAACACCTTCTAAGACAACAGTCCTGGCAACAACAACAGAAGAGGCCACAACTTCTGCTTTACCAACAACTCCAAGCCTAACAACTGTTACTGCAACAACAACAACAGAATTGGAGACATCTGCACCAACACTAACAACTACTAGTGTGCCAACTACTACAGAGGAGGAATTGACAACATCTTCTCTCACAACTACTAGTCCCACAACAGTCTTGGAAACAACCACAGAAGCAGCAACAACACCAGCCACTCTTACAGCTTCCACTATACCAACTACCACACAGACAGAACTGACTACCTTGAATGTAACCACTGCTTTGCCAACAACACCTAGTGCAACAACAGTTTTGACAACAACAACTCCAGCTGAAACATCACAACCTGCTGTTACTACTACAACTGGTTTCCCCACCACTATAGAAACGGAGTTCACAACATTCAATTTCACAACTACTGTACCGACAACACCTTCTAAGACAACAGTCTTGGCGGCAACAACAACAACAGAAGAGGCCACAACTTCTGCTTTACCAACAACTCCAAGCCTAACAACTGTTACTGCAACAACAACAACAGAATTGGAGACATCTGCACCAACACTAACAACTACTAGTGTGCCAACTACTACAGAGGAGGAATTGACAACATCTTCTCTCACAACTACTAGTCCCACAACAGTCTTGGAAACAACCACAGAAGCAGCAACAACACCAGCCACTCTTACAGCTTCCACTATACCAACTACCACACAGACGGAACTGACTACCTTGAATGTAACCACTGCTTTGCCAACAACACCTAGTGCAACAACAGTTTTGACAACAACAACTCCAGCTGAAACATCACAACCTGCTGTTACTACTACAACTGGTTTGCCCACCACTGTAGAAACAGAGTTCACAACATTCAATTTCACAACTACTGTACCGACAACACCTTCTAAGACAACAGTCCTGGCAACAACAACAACAGAAGAGGCCACAACTTCTGCTTTACCAACAACTCCAAGCCTAACAACTGTTACTGCAACAACAACAACAGAATTGGAGACATCTGCACAAATACTAACAACTACTAGTGTGCCAACTACTACAGAGGAGGAATTCACAACATCTTCTCTCACAACTACTAGTCCCACAACAGTCTTGGAAACAACCACAGAAGCAGCAACAACACCAGCCACTCTTACAGCTTCCACTATACCAACTACCACACAGACGGAACTGACTACCTTGAATGTAACCACTGCTTTGCCAACAACACCAAGTGCAACAACAGTTTTGACAACAACAACTCCAGCTGAAACATCACAACCTGCTGTTACTACTACAACTGGTTTGCCCACCACTATAGAAACGGAGTTCACAACATTCAATTTCACAACTACTGTACCGACAACACCTTCTAAGACAACAGTCCTGGCAACAACAACAACAGAAGAGGCCACAACTTCTGCTTTACCAACAACTCCAAGCCTAACAACTGTTACTGCAACAACAACAACAGAATTGGAGACATCTGCACCAACACTAACAACTACTAGTGTGCCAACTACTACAGAGGAGGAATTGACAACATCTTCTCTCACAACTACTAGTCCCACAACAGTCTTGGAAACAACCACAGAAGCAGCAACAACACCAGCCACTCTTACAGCTTCCACTATACCAACTACCACACAGACAGAACTGACTACCTTGAATGTAACCACTGCTTTGCCAGCAACACCTAGTGCAACAACAGTTTTGACAACAACAACTCCAGCTGAAACATCACAACCTGCTGTTACTACTACAACTGGTTTGCCCACCACTATAGAAACGGAGTTCACAACATTCAATTTCACAACTACTGTACCGACAACACCTTCTAAGACAACAGTCTTGGCAACAACAACAACAGAAGAGGCCACAACTTCTGCTTTACCAACAACTCCAAGCCTAACAACTGTTACTGCAACAACAACAACAGAATTGGAGACATCTGCACCAACACTAACAACTACTAGTGTGCCAACTACTACAGAGGAGGAATTGACAACATCTTCTCTCACAACTACTAGTCCCACAACAGTCTTGGAAACAACCACAGAAGCAGCAACAACACCAGCCACTCTTACAGCTTCCACTATACCAACTACCACACAGACGGAACTGACTACCTTGAATGTAACCACTGCTTTGCCAACAACACCTAGTGCAACAACAGTTTTGACAACAACAACTCCAGCTGAAACATCACAGCCAGCTGTTACTACTACAACTGGTTTCCCTACCACTGTAGAAACGGAGTTCACAACATTCAATTTCACAACTACTGTACCGACAACACCTTCTAAGACAACAGTCTTGGCAACAACAACAACAGAAGAGGCCACAACTTCTGCTTTTCCAACAACTCCAAGCCTAACAACTGTTACTGCAACAACAACAACAGAATTGGAGACATCTGCACCAACACTAACAACTACTAGTGTGCCAACTACTACAGAGGAGGAATTGACAACATCTTCTCTCACAACTACTAGTCCCACAACAGTCTTGGAAACAACCACAGAAGCAGCAACAACACCAGCCACTCTTACAGCTTCCACTATACCAACTACCACACAGACGGAACTGACTAACTTGAATGTAACCACTGCTTTGCCAACAACACGTAGTGCAACAACAGTTTTGACAACAACAACTCCAGCTGAAACATCACAACCTGCTGTTACTACTACAACTGGTTTGCCCACCACTGTAGAAACGGAGTTCACAACATTCAATTTCACAACTACTGTACCGACAACACCTTCTAAGACAACAGTCCTGGCAACAACAACAACAGAAGAGGCCACAACTTCTGCTTTACCAACAACTCCAAGCCTAACAACTGTTACTGCAACAACAACAACAGAATTGGAGACATCTGCACCAATACTAACAACTACTAGTGTGCCAACTACTACAGAGGAGGAATTGACAACATCTTCTCTCACAACTACTAGTCCCACAACAGTCTTGGAAACAACCACAGAAGCAGCAACAACACCAGCCACTCTTACAGCTTCCACTATACCAACTACCACACAGACGGAACTGACTACCTTGAATGTAACCACTGCTTTGCCAACAACACCAAGTGCAACAACAGTTTTGACAACAACAACTCCAGCTGAAACATCACAACCTGCTGTTACTACTACAACTGGTTTGCTAACCACTATAGAAACGGAGTTCACAACATTCAATTTCACAACTACTGTACCGACAACACCTTCTAAGACAACAGTCCTGGCAACAACAACAACAGAAGAGGCCACAACTTCTGCTTTACCAAAAACTCCAAGCCTTACAACTGTTACTGCAACAACAACAACAGAATTGGAGACATCTGCACCAACACTAACAACTACTAGTGTGCCAACTACTACAGAGGAGGAATTGACAACATCTTCTCTCACAACTACTAGTCCCACAACAGTCTTGGAAACAACCACAGAAGCAGCAACAACACCAGCCACTCTTACAGCTTCCACTATACCAACTACCACACAGACAGAACTGACTACCTTGAATGTAACCACTGCTTTGCCAGCAACACCTAGTGCAACAACAGTTTTGACAACAACAACTCCAGCTGAAACATCACAACCTGCTGTTACTACTACAACTGGTTTGCCCACCACTATAGAAACGGAGTTCACAACATTCAATTTCACAACTACTGTACCGACAACACCTTCTAAGACAACAGTCTTGGCAACAACAACAACAGAAGAGGCCACAACTTCTGCTTTACCAACAACTCCAAGCCTAACAACTGTTACTGCAACAACAACAACAGAATTGGAGACATCTGCACCAACACTAACAACTACTAGTGTGCCAACTACTACAGAGGAGGAATTGACAACATCTTCTCTCACAACTACTAGTCCCACAACAGTCTTGGAAACAACCACAGAAGCAGCAACAACACCAGCCACTCTTACAGCTTCCACTATACCAACTACCACACAGACAGAACTGACTACCTTGAATGTAACCACTGCTTTGCCAACAACACCTAGTGCAACAACAGTTTTGACAACAACAACTCCAGCTGAAACATCACAGCCAGCTGTTACTACTACAACTGGTTTTCCCACCACTGTAGAAACGGAGTTCACAACATTCAATTTCACAACTACTGTACCGACAACACCTTCTAAGACAACAGTCTTGGCAACAACAACAACAGAAGAGGCCACAACTTCTGCTTTTCCAACAACTCCAAGCCTAACAACTGTTACTGCAACAACAACAACAACAGAATTGGAGACATCTGCACCAACACTAACAACTACTAGTGTGCCAACTACTACAGAGGAGGAATTGACAACATCTTCTCTCACAACTACTAGTCCCACAACAGTCTTCGAAACAACCACAGAAGCAGCAACAACACCAGCCACTCTTACAGCTTCCACTATACCAACTACCACACAGACGGAACTGACTACCTTGAATGTAACCACTGCTTTGCCAACAACACCTAGTGCAACAACAGTTTTGACAACAACAACTCCAGCTGAAACATCACAACCTGCTGTTACTACTACAACTGGTTTGCCCACCACTATAGAAACGGAGTTCACAACATTTAATTTCACAACTACTGTACCGACAACACCTTCTAAGACAACAGTCTTGGCAACAACAACAACAGAAGAGGCCACAACTTCTGCTTTTCCAACAACTCCAAGCCTAACAACTGTTACTGCAACAACAACAACAGAATTGGAGACATCTGCACCAACACTAACAACTACTAGTGTGCCAACTACTACAGAGGAGGAATTGACAACATCTTCTCTCACAACTACTAGTCCCACAACAGTCTTGGAAACAACCACAGAAGCAGCAACAACACCAGCCACTCTTACAGCTTCCACTATACCAACTACCACACAGACGGAACTGACTACCTTGAATGTAACCACTGCTTTGCCAACAACACCTAGTGCAACAACAGTTTTGACAACAACAACTCCAGCTGAAACATCACAACCTGCTGTTACTACTACAACTGTTTTGCCCACCACTATAGAAACGGAGTTCACAACATTCAATTTCACAACTACTGTACCGACAACACCTTCTAAGACAACAGTCTTGGCAACAACAACAACAGAAGAGGCCACAACTTCTGCTTTACCAACAACTCCAAGCCTAACAACTGTTACTGGAACAACAACAACAGAATTGGAGACATCTGCACCAATACTAACAACTACTAGTGTGCCAACTACTACAGAGGAGGAATTGACAACATCTTCTCTCACAACTACTAGTCCCACAACAGTCTTGGAAACAACCACAAAAGCAGCAACAACACCAGCCACTCTAACAACTTCCACTATACCAACTACCACACAGACGGAACTGACTACCTTGAATGTAACCACTGATTTGCCAACAACACCTAGTGCAACAACAGTTTTGACAACAACAACTCCAGCTGAAACATCACAACCTGCTGTTACTACTACAACTAGTTTGCCCACCACTATAGAAACGGAGTTCACAACATTCAATTTCACAACTACTGTATCGACAACACTTTCTAAGACAACAGTCCTGGCAACAACAACAACAGAAGAGGCCACAACTTCTGCTTTACCAAAAACTCCAAGCCTAACAACTGTTACTGCAACAACAACAACAGAATTGGAGACATCTGCACCAACACTAACAACTACTAGTGTGCCAACTACTACAGAGGAGGAATTGACAACATCTTCTCTCACAACTACTAGTCCCACAACAGTCTTGGAAACAACCACAGAAGCAGCAACAACACCAACCACTCTTACAGCTTCCACTATACCAACTACCACACAGACAGAACTGACTACCTTGAATGTAACCACTGCTTTGCCAACAACACCTAGTGCAACAACAGTTTTGACAACAACAACTCCAGCTGAAACATCACAACCTGCTGTTACTACTACAACTGGTTTGCCCACCACTATAGAAACGGAGTTCACAACATTCAATTTCACAACTACTGTACCGACAACACCTTCTAAGACAACAGTCCTGGCAACAACAACAACAGAAGAGGCCACAACTTCTGCTTTACCAACAACTCCAAGCCTAACAACTGTTACTGCAACAACAACAACAGAATTGGAGACATCTGCACCAACACTAACAACTACTAGTGTGCCAACTACTACAGAGGAGGAATTGACAACATCTTCTCTCACAACTACTAGTCCCACAACAGTCTTGGAAACAACCACAGAAGCAGCAACAACACCAGCCACTCTTACAGCTTCCACTATACCAACTACCACACAGACAGAACTGACTACATTGAATGTAACCACTGCTTTGCCAACAACACCTAGTGCAACAACAGTTTTGACAACAACAACTCCAGCTGAAACATCACAGCCTGCTGTTACTACTACAACTGGTTTCCCCACCACTGTAGAAACGGAGTTCACAACATTCAATTTCACAACTACTGTACCGACAACACCTTCTAAGACAACAATCTTGGCAACAACAACAACAACAGAAGAGGCCACAACTTCTGCTTTTCCAACAACTCCAAGCCTAACAACTGTTACTGCAACAACAACAACAGAAATGGAGACGTCTGCACCAACACTAACAACTACTAGTGTGCCAACTACTACAGAGGAGGAATTGACAACATCTTCTCTCACAACTACTAGTCCCACAACAGTCTTGGAAACAACCACAGAAGCAGCAACAACACCAGCCACTCTTACAGCTTCCACTATACCAACTACCACACAGATGGAACTGACTACCTTGAATGTAACCACTGCTTTGCCAACAACACCTAGTGCAACAACAGTTTTGACAACAACAACTCCAGCTGAAACATCACAACCTGCTGTTACTACTACAACTGGTTTGCCCACCACTATAGAAACGGAGTTCACAACATTTAATTTCACAACTACTGTACCGACAACACCTTCTAAGACAACAGTCCTGGCAACAACAACAACAGAAGAGGCCACAACTTCTGCTTTACCAAAAACTCCAAGCCTAACAACTGTTACTGCAACAACAACAACAGAATTGGAGACATCTGCACCAACACTAACAACTACTAGTGTGCCAACTACTACAGAGGAGGAATTGACAACATCTTCTCTCACAACTACTAGTCCCACAACAGTCTTGGAAACAACCACAGAAGCAGCAACAACACCAGCCACTCTTACAGCTTCCACTATACCAACTACCACACAGACAGAACTGACTACCTTGAATGTAACCACTGCTTTGCCAACAACACCTAGTGCAACAACAGTTTTGACAACAACAACTCCAGTTGAAACATCACAACCTGCTGTTACTACTACAACTGGTTTCCCCACCACTATAGAAACGGAGTTCACAACATTCAATTTCACAACTACTGTACAGACAACACCTTCTAAGACAACAGTCTTGGCGGCAACAACAACAACAGAAGAGGCCACAACTTCTGCTTTACCAACAACTCCAAGCCTAACAACTGTTACTGCAACAACAACAACAGAATTGGAGACATCTGCACCAACACTAACAACTACTAGTGTGCCAACTACTACAGAGGAGGAATTGACAACATCTTCTCTCACAACTACTAGTCCCACAACAGTCTTGGAAACAACCACAGAAGCAGCAACAACACCAGCCACTCTTACAGCTTCCACTATACCAACTACCACACAGACAGAACTGACTACCTTGAATGTAACCACTGCTTTGCCAACAACACCTAGTGCAACAACAGTTTTGACAACAACAACTCCAGTTGAAACATCACAACCTGCTGTTACTACTACAACTGGTTTGCCCACCACTATAGAAACGGAGTTCACAACATTCAATTTCACAACTACTGTACAGACAACACCTTCTAAGACAACAGTCTTGGCGGCAACAACAACAACAGAAGAGGCCACAACTTCTGCTTTACCAACAACTCCAAGCCTAACAACTGTTACTGCAACAACAACAACAGAATTGGAGACATCTGCACAAATACTAACAACTACTAGTGTGCCAACTACTACAGAGGAGGAATTGACAACATCTTCTCTCACAACTACTAGTCCCACAACAGTCTTGGAAACAACCACAGAAGCAGCAACAACACCAGCCACTCTTACAGCTTCCACTATACCAACTACCACACAGACGGAACTGACTACCTTGAATGTAACCACTGCTTTGCCAACAACACCTAGTGCAACAACAGTTTTGACAACAACAACTCCAGCTGAAACATCACAACCTGCTGTTACTACTACAACTGGTTTCCCCACCACTATAGAAACGGAGTTCACAACATTCAATTTCACAACTACTGTACCGACAACACCTTCTAAGACAACAGTCTTGGCGGCAACAACAACAACAGAAGAGGCCACAACTTCTGCTTTACCAACAACTCCAAGCCTAACAACTGTTACTGCAACAACAACAACAGAATTGGAGACATCTGCACCAACACTAACAACTACTAGTGTGCCAACTACTACAGAGGAGGAATTGACAACATCTTCTCTCACAACTACTAGTCCCACAACAGTCTTGGAAACAACCACAGAAGCAGCAACAACACCAGCCACTCTTACAGCTTCCACTATACCAACTACCACACAGACAGAACTGACTACCTTGAATGTAACCACTGCTTTGCCAACAACACCTAGTGCAACAACAGTTTTGACAACAACAACTCCAGTTGAAACATCACAACCTGCTGTTACTACTACAACTGGTTTCCCCACCACTATAGAAACGGAGTTCACAACATTCAATTTCACAACTACTGTACAGACAACACCTTCTAAGACAACAGTCTTGGCGGCAACAACAACAACAGAAGAGGCCACAACTTCTGCTTTACCAACAACTCCAAGCCTAACAACTGTTACTGCAACAACAACAACAGAATTGGAGACATCTGCACCAACACTAACAACTACTAGTGTGCCAACTACTACAGAGGAGGAATTGACAACATCTTCTCTCACAACTACTAGTCCCACAACAGTCTTGGAAACAACCACAGAAGCAGCAACAACACCAGCCACTCTTACAGCTTCCACTATACCAACTACCACACAGACGGAACTGACTACCTTGAATGTAACCACTGCTTTGCCAACAACACCTAGTGCAACAACAGTTTTGACAACAACAACTCCAGCTGAAACATCACAACCTGCTGTTACTACTACAACTGGTTTGCCCACCACTATAGAAACAGAGTTCACAACATTCAATTTCACAACTACTGTACCGACAACACCTTCTAAGACAACAGTCCTGGCAACAAGAACAACAGAAGAGGCCACAACTTCTGCTTTACCAACAACTCCAAGCCTAACAACTGTTACTGCAACAACAACAACAGAATTGGAGACATCTGCACAAATACTAACAACTACTAGTGTGCCAACTACTACAGAGGAGGAATTGACAACATCTTCTCTCACAACTACTAGTCCCACAACAGTCTTGGAAACAACCACAGAAGCAGCAACAACACCAGCCACTCTTACAGCTTCCACTATACCAACTACCACACAGACGGAACTGACTACCTTGAATGTAACCACTGCTTTGCCAACAACACCAAGTGCAACAACAGTTTTGACAACAACAACTCCAGCTGAAACATCACAACTTGCTGTTACTACTACAACTGGTTTCCCCACCACTATAGAAACGGAGTTCACAACATTCAATTTCACAACTACTGTACCGACAACACCTTCTAAGACAACAGTCTTGGCGGCAACAACAACAACAGAAGAGGCCACAACTTCTGCTTTACCAACAACTCCAAGCCTAACAACTGTTACTGCAACAACAACAACAGAATTGGAGACATCTGCACCAACACTAACAACTACTAGTGTGCCAACTACTACAGAGGAGGAATTGACAACATCTTCTCTCACAACTACTAGTCCCACAACAGTCTTGGAAACAACCACAGAAGCAGCAACAACACCAGCCACTCTTACAGCTTCCACTATACCAACTACCACACAGACGGAACTGACTACCTTGAATGTAACCACTGCTTTGCCAACAACACCTAGTGCAACAACAGTTTTGACAACAACAACTCCAGCTGAAACATCACAACCTGCTGTTACTACTACAACTGGTTTGCCCACCACTATAGAAACAGAGTTCACAACATTCAATTTCACAACTACTGTACCGACAACACCTTCTAAGACAACAGTCCTGGCAACAACAACAACAGAAGAGGCCACAACTTCTGCTTTACCAACAACTCCAAGCCTAACAACTGTTACTGCAACAACAACAACAGAATTGGAGACATCTGCACAAATACTAACAACTACTAGTGTGCCAACTACTACAGAGGAGGAATTGACAACATCTTCTCTCACAACTACTAGTCCCACAACAGTCTTGGAAACAACCACAGAAGCAGCAACAACACCAGCCACTCTTACAGCTTCCACTATACCAACTACCACACAGACGGAACTGACTACCTTGAATGTAACCACTGCTTTGCCAACAACACCAAGTGCAACAACAGTTTTGACAACAACAACTCCAGCTGAAACATCACAACCTGCTGTTACTACTACAACTGGTTTGCCCACCACTATAGAAACGGAGTTCACAACATTCAATTTCACAACTACTGTACCGACAACACCTTCTAAGACAACAGTCCTGGCAACAACAACAACAGAAGAGGCCACAACTTCTGCTTTACCAACAACTCCAAGCCTAACAACTGTTACTGCAACAACAACAACAGAATTGGAGACATCTGCACCAACACTAACAACTACTAGTGTGCCAACTACTACAGAGGAGGAATTGACAACATCTTCTCTCACAACTACTAGTCCCACAACAGTCTTGGAAACAACCACAGAAGCAGCAACAACACCAGCCACTCTTACAGCTTCCACTATACCAACTACCACACAGACGGAACTGACTACCTTGAATGTAACCACTGCTTTGCCAACAACACCTAGTGCAACAACAGTTTTGACAACAACAACTCCAGCTGAAACATCACAACCTGCTGTTACTACTACAACTGGTTTGCCCACCACTATAGAAACAGAGTTCACAACATTCAATTTCACAACTACTGTACCGACAACACCTTCTAAGACAACAGTCTTGGCAACAACAACAACAGAAGAGGCCACAACTTCTGCTTTACCAACAACTCCAAGCCTAACAACTGTTACTGCAACAACAACAACAGAATTGGAGACATCTGCACAAATACTAACAACTACTAGTGTGCCAACTACTACAGAGGAGGAATTGACAACATCTTCTCTCACAACTACTAGTCCCACAACAGTCTTGGAAACAACCACAGAAGCAGCAACAACACCAGCCACTCTTACAGCTTCCACTATACCAACTACCACACAGACGGAACTGACTACCTTGAATGTAACCACTGCTTTGCCAACAACACCAAGTGCAACAACAGTTTTGACAACAACAACTCCAGCTGAAACATCACAACCTGCTGTTACTACTACAACTGGTTTGCCCACCACTATAGAAACGGAGTTCACAACATTCAATTTCACAACTACTGTACCGACAACACCTTCTAAGACAACAGTCCTGGCAACAACAACAACAGAAGAGGCCACAACTTCTGCTTTACCGACAACTCCAAGCCTAACAACTGTTACTGCAACAACAACAACAGAATTGGAGACATCTGCACCAACACTAACAACTACTAGTGTGCCAACTACTACAGAGGAGGAATTGACAACATCTTCTCTCACAACTACTAGTCCCACAACAGTCTTGGAAACAACCACAGAAGTAGCAACAACACCAGCCACTCTTACAGCTTCCACTATACCAATTACCACACAGACAGAACTGACTACCTTGAATGTAACCACTGCTTTGCCAACAACACCTAGTGCAACAACAGTTTTGACAACAACAACTCCAGCTGAAACATCACAACCTGCTGTTACTACTACAACTGGTTTCCCCACCACTATAGAAACGGAGTTCACAACATTCAATTTCACAACTACTGTACCGACAACACCTTCTAAGACAACAGTCTTGGCGGCAACAACAACAACAGAAGAGGCCACAACTTCTGCTTTACCAACAACTCCAAGCCTAACAACTGTTACTGCAACAACAACAACAGAATTGGAGACATCTGCACCAACACTAACAACTACTAGTGTGCCAACTACTACAGAGGAGGAATTGACAACATCTTCTCTCACAACTACTAGTCCCACAACAGTCTTGGAAACAACCACAGAAGCAGCAACAACACCAGCCACTCTTACAGCTTCCACTATACCAACTACCACACAGACGGAACTGACTACCTTGAATGTAACCACTGCTTTGCCAACAACACCTAGTGCAACAACAGTTTTGACAACAACAACTCCAGCTGAAACATCACAACCTGCTGTTACTACTACAACTGGTTTGCCCACCACTGTAGAAACGGAGTTCACAACATTCAATTTCACAACTACTGTACCGACAACACCTTCTAAGACAACAGTCCTGGCAACAACAACAACAGAAGAGGCCACAACTTCTGCTTTACCAACAACTCCAAGCCTAACAACTGTTACTGCAACAACGACAACAGAATTGGAGACATCTGCACAAATACTAACAACTACTAGTGTGCCAACTACTACAGAGGAGGAATTCACAACATCTTCTCTCACAACTACTAGTCCCACAACAGTCTTGGAAACAACCACAGAAGCAGCAACAACACCAGCCACTCTTACAGCTTCCACTATACCAACTACCACACAGACGGAACTGACTACCTTGAATGTAACCACTGCTTTGCCAACAACACCAAGTGCAACAACAGTTTTGACAACAACAACTCCAGCTGAAACATCACAACCTGCTGTTACTACTACAACTGGTTTGCCCACCACTATAGAAACGGAGTTCACAACATTCAATTTCACAACTACTGTACCGACAACACCTTCTAAGACAACAGTCCTGCAAACAACAACAACAGAAGAGGCCACAACTTCTGCTTTACCAACAACTCCAAGCCTAACAACTGTTACTGCAACAACAACAACAGAATTGGAGACATCTGCACCAACACTAACAACTACTAGTGTGCCAACTACTACAGAGGAGGAATTGACAACATCATCTCTCACAACTACTAGTCCCACAACAGTCTTGGAAACAACCACAGAAGCAGCAACAACACCAGCCACTCTTACAGCTTCCACTATACCAACTACCACACAGACAGAACTGACTACCTTGAATGTAACCACTGCTTTGCCAGCAACACCTAGTGCAACAACAGTTTTGACAACAACAACTCCAGCTGAAACATCACAACCTGCTGTTACTACTACAACTGGTTTGCCCACCACTATAGAAACGGAGTTCACAACATTCAATTTCACAACTACTGTACCGACAACACCTTCTAAGACAACAGTCTTGGCAACAACAACAACAGAAGAGGCCACAACTTCTGCTTTACCAACAACTCCAAGCCTAACAACTGTTACTGCAACAACAACAACAGAATTGGAGACATCTGCACCAACACTAACAACTACTAGTGTGCCAACTACTACAGAGGAGGAATTGACAACATCTTCTCTCACAACTACTAGTCCCACAACAGTCTTGGAAACAACCACAGAAGCAGCAACAACACCAGCCACTCTTACAGCTTCCACTATACCAACTACCACACAGACGGAACTGACTACCTTGAATGTAACCACTGCTTTGCCAACAACACCTAGTGCAACAACAGTTTTCACAACAACAACTCCAGCTGAAACATCACAGCCAGCTGTTACTACTACAACTGGTTTCCCCACCACTGTAGAAACGGAGTTCACAACATTCAATTTCACAACTACTGTACCGACAACACCTTCTAAGACAACAATCTTGGCAACAACAACAACAACAGAAGAGGCCACAACTTCTGCTTTTCCAACAACTCCAAGCCTAACAACTGTTACTGCAACAACAACAACAGAAATGGAGACGTCTGCACCAACACTAACAACTACTAGTGTGCCAACTACTACAGAGGAGGAATTGACAACATCTTCTCTCACAACTACTAGTCCCACAACAGTCTTGGAAACAACCACAGAAGCAGCAACAACACCAGCCACTCTTACAGCTTCCACTATACCAACTACCACACAGACGGAACTGACTACCTTGAATGTAACCACTGCTTTGCCAACAACACCTAGTGCAACAACAGTTTTGACAACAACAACTCCAGCTGAAACATCACAGCCAGCTGTTACTACTACAACTGGTTTCCCCACCACTGTAGAAACGGAGTTCACAACATTCAATTTCACAACTACTGTACCGACAACACCTTCTAAGACAACAATCTTGGCAACAACAACAACAACAGAAGAGGCCACAACTTCTGCTTTTCCAACAACTCCAAGCCTAACAACTGTTACTGCAACAACAACAACAGAAATGGAGACGTCTGCACCAACACTAACAACTACTAGTGTGCCAACTACTACAGAGGAGGAATTGACAACATCTTCTCTCACAACTACTAGTCCCACAACAGTCTTGGAAACAACCACAGAAGCAGCAACAACACCAGCCACTCTTACAGCTTCCACTATACCAACTACCACACAGACGGAACTGACTACCTTGAATGTAACCACTGCTTTGCCAACAACACCTAGTGCAACAACAGTTTTGACAACAACAACTCCAGCTGAAACATCACAACCTGCTGTTACTACTACAACTGGTTTGCCCACCACTATAGAAACGGAGTTCACAACATTCAATTTCACAACTACTGTACCGACAACACCTTCTAAGACAACAGTCCTGGCAACAACAACAGAAGAGGCCACAACTTCTGCTTTACCAACAACTCCAAGCCTAACAACTGTTACTGCAACAACAACAACAGAATTGGAGACATCTGCACCAACACTAACAACTACTAGTGTGCCAACTACTACAGAGGAGGAATTGACAACATCTTCTCTCACAACTACTAGTCCCACAACAGTCTTGGAAACAACCACAGAAGCAGCAACAACACCAGCCACTCTTACAGCTTCCACTATACCAACTACCACACACACAGAACTGACTACATTGAATGTAACCACTGCTTTGCCAACAACACCTAGTGCAACAACAGTTTTGACAACAACAACTCCAGCTGAAACATCACAGCCTGCTGTTACTACTACAACTGGTTTCCCCACCACTGTAGAAACGGAGTTCACAACATTCAATTTCACAACTACTGTACCGACAACACCTTCTAAGACAACAATCTTGGCAACAACAACAACAACAGAAGAGGCCACAACTTCTGCTTTTCCAACAACTCCAAGCCTAACAACTGTTACTGCAACAACAACAACAGAATTGGAGACGTCTGCACCAACACTAACAACTACTAGTGTGCCAACTACTACAGAGGAGGAATTGACAACATCTTCTCTCACAACTACTAGTCCCACAACAGTCTTGGAAACAACCACAGAAGCAGCAACAATACCAGCCACTCTTACAGCTTCCACTATACCAACTACCACACAGACGGAACTGACTACCTTGAATGTAACCACTGCTTTGCCAACAACACCTAGTGCAACAACAGTTTTGACAACAACAACTCCAGCTGAAATATCACAGCCTGCTGTTACTACTATAACTGGTTTCCCCACCACTGTAGAAACGGAGTTCACAACATTCAATTTCACAACTACTGTACCGACAACACCTTCTGAGACAACAATCTTGGCAACAACAACAACAACAGAAGAGATCACAACTTCTGCTTTTCCAACAACTCCAAGCCTAACAACTGTTACTGCAACAACAACAACAGAATTGGAGACGTCTGCACCAACACTAACAACTACTAGTGTGCCAACTACTACAGAGGAGGAATTGACAACATCTTCTCTCACAACTACTAGTCCCACAACAGTCTTGGAAACAACCACAGAAGCAGCAACAACACCAGCCACTCTTACAGCTTCCACTATACCAACTACCACACAGACGGAACTGACTACCTTGAATGTAACCACTGCTTTGCCAACAACACCTAGTGCAACAACAGTTTTGACAACAACAACTCCAGCTGAAACATCACAGCCAGCTGTTACTACTACAACTGGTTTCCCCACCACTGTAGAAACGGAGTTCACAACATTCAATTTCACAACTACTGTACCGACAACACCTTCTAAGACAACAATCTTGGCAACAACAACAACAACAGAAGAGGCCACAACTTCTGCTTTTCCAACAACTCCAAGCCTAACAACTGTTACTGCAACAACAACAACAGAAATGGAGACGTCTGCACCAACACTAACAACTACTAGTGTGCCAACTACTACAGAGGAGGAATTGACAACATCTTCTCTCACAACTACTAGTCCCACAACAGTCTTGGAAACAACCACAGAAGCAGCAACAACACCAGCCACTCTTACAGCTTCCACTATACCAACTACCACACAGACGGAACTGACTACCTTGAATGTAACCACTGCTTTGCCAACAACACCTAGTGCAACAACAGTTTTGACAACAACAACTCCAGCTGAAACATCACAACCTGCTGTTACTACTACAACTGGTTTGCCCACCACTATAGAAACGGAGTTCACAACATTCAATTTCACAACTACTGTACCGACAACACCTTCTAAGACAACAGTCCTGGCAACAACAACAGAAGAGGCCACAACTTCTGCTTTACCAACAACTCCAAGCCTAACAACTGTTACTGCAACAACAACAACAGAATTGGAGACATCTGCACCAACACTAACAACTACTAGTGTGCCAACTACTACAGAGGAGGAATTGACAACATCTTCTCTCACAACTACTAGTCCCACAACAGTCTTGGAAACAACCACAGAAGCAGCAACAACACCAGCCACTCTTACAGCTTCCACTATACCAACTACCACACAGACAGAACTGACTACATTGAATGTAACCACTGCTTTGCCAACAACACCTAGTGCAACAACAGTTTTGACAACAACAACTCCAGCTGAAACATCACAGCCTGCTGTTACTACTACAACTGGTTTCCCCACCACTGTAGAAACGGAGTTCACAGCATTCAATTTCACAACTACTGTACCGACAACACCTTCTAAGACAACAATCTTGGCAACAACAACAACAACAGAAGAGGCCACAACTTCTGCTTTTCCAACAACTCCAAGCCTAACAACTGTTACTGCAACAACAACAACAGAATTGGAGACGTCTGCACCAACACTAACAACTACTAGTGTGCCAACTACTACAGAGGAGGAATTGACAACATCTTCTCTCACAACTACTAGTCCCACAACAGTCTTGGAAACAACCACAGAAGCAGCAACAACACCAGCCACTCTTACAGCTTCCACTATACCAACTACCACACAGACGGAACTGACTACCTTGAATGTAACCACTGCTTTGCCAACAACACCTAGTGCAACAACAGTTTTGACAACAACAACTCCAGCTGAAATATCACAGCCTGCTGTTACTACTATAACTGGTTTCCCCACCACTGTAGAAACGGAGTTCACAACATTCAATTTCACAACTACTGTACCGACAACACCTTCTGAGACAACAATCTTGGCAACAACAACAACAACAGAAGAGATCACAACTTCTGCTTTTCCAACAACTCCAAGCCTAACAACTGTTACTGCAACAACAACAACAGAATTGGAGACGTCTGCACCAACACTAACAACTACTAGTGTGCCAACTACTACAGAGGAGGAATTGACAACATCTTCTCTCACAACTACTAGTCCCACAACAGTCTTGGAAACAACCACAGAAGCAGCAACAACACCAGCCACTCTTACAACTTCCACTATACCAACTACCACACAGACGGAACTGACTACCTTGAATGTAACCACTGCTTTGCCAACAACACCTAGTGCAACAACAGTTTTGACAACAACAACTCCAGCTGAAACATCACAACCTGCTGTTACTACTACAACTGTTTTGCCCACCACTATAGAAACGGAGTTCACAACATTCAATTTCACAACTACTGTACCGACAACACCTTCTAAGACAACAGTCTTGGCAACAACAACAACAGAAGAGGCCACAACTTCTGCTTTACCAACAACTCCAAGCCTAACAACTGTTACTGCAACAACAACAACAGAATTGGAGACATCTGCACCAACACTAACAACTACTAGTGTGCCAACTACTACAGAGGAGGAATTGACAACATCTTCTCTCACAACTACTAGTCCCACAACAGTCTTGGAAACAACCACAGAAGCAGCAACAACACCATCCACTCTTACAGCTTCCACTATACCAACTACCACACAGACGGAACTGACTACCTTGAATGTAACCACTGCTTTGCCAACAACACCTAGTGCAACAACAGTTTTGACAACAACAACTCCAGCTGAAACATCACAACCTGCTGTTACTACTACAACTGGTTTGCCAACCACTGTAGAAACGGAGTTCACAACATTCAATTTCACAACTACTGTACCGACAACACCTTCTATGACAACAGTCCTGGCAACAACAACAACAGAAGAGGCCACAACTTCTGCTTTACCAACAACTCCAAGCCTTACAACTGTTACTGCAACAACAACAACAGAATTGGAGACATCTGCACCAATACTAACAACTACTAGTGTGCCAACTACTACAGAGGAGGAATTGACAACATCTTCTCTCACAACTACTAGTCCCACAACAGTCTTGGAAACAACCACAGAAGCAGCAACAACACCAGCCACTCTTACAACTTCCACTATACCAACTACCACACAGACGGAACTGACTACCTTGAATGTAACCACTGCTTTGCCAACAACACCTAGTGCAACAACAGTTTTGACAACAACAACTCCAGCTGAAACATCACAACCTGCTGTTACTACTACAACTGTTTTGCCCACCACTATAGAAACGGAGTTCACAACATTCAATTTCACAACTACTGTACCGACAACACCTTCTAAGACAACAGTCTTGGCAACAACAACAACAGAAGAGGCCACAACTTCTGCTTTACCAACAACTCCAAGCCTAACAACTGTTACTGCAACAACAACAACAGAATTGGAGACATCTGCACCAACACTAACAACTACTAGTGTGCCAACTACTACAGAGGAGGAATTGACAACATCTTCTCTCACAACTACTAGTCCCACAACAGTCTTGGAAACAACCACAGAAGCAGCAACAACACCATCCACTCTTACAGCTTCCACTATACCAACTACCACACAGACGGAACTGACTACCTTGAATGTAACCACTGCTTTGCCAACAACACCTAGTGCAACAACAGTTTTGACAACAACAACTCCAGCTGAAACATCACAACCTGCTGTTACTACTACAACTGGTTTGCCAACCACTGTAGAAACGGAGTTCACAACATTCAATTTCACAACTACTGTACCGACAACACCTTCTATGACAACAGTCCTGGCAACAACAACAACAGAAGAGGCCACAACTTCTACTTTACCAACAACTCCAAGCCTTACAACTGTTACTACAACAACAACAACAGAATTGGAGACATCTGCACCAATACTAACAACTACTAGTGTGCCAACTACTACAGAGGAGGAATTGACAACATCTTCTCTCACAACTACTAGTCCCACAACAGTCTTGGAAACAACCACAGAAGCAGCAACAACACCAGCCACTCTTACAACTTCCACTATACCAACTATCACACAGACGGAACTGACTACCTTGAATGTAACCACTGCTTTGCCAACAACACCTAGTGCAACAACAGTTTTGACAACAACAACTCCAGCTGAAACATCACAACCTGCTGTTACTACTACAACTGGTTTGCCCACCACTATAGAAACGGAGTTCACAACATTCAATTTCACAACTACTGTACCGACAACACCTTCTAAGACAACAGTCCTGGCAACAACAACAACAGAAGAGGCCACAACTTCTGCTTTACCAACAACTCCAAGCCTAACAACTGTTACTGCAACAACAACAACAACAGAATTGGAGACATCTGCACCAACACTAACAACTACTAGTGTGCCAACTACTACAGAGGAGGAATTGACAACATCTTCTCTCACAACTACTAGTCCAACAACAGTCTTGGAAACAACCACAGAAGCAGCAACAACACCAGCCACTCTTACAGCTTCCACTATACCAACTACCACACAGACAGAACTGACTACCTTGAATGTAACCACTGCTTTGCCAACAACACCTAGTGCAACAACAGTTTTGACAACAACAACTCCAGCTGAAACATCACAGCCTGCTGTTACTACTACAACTGGTTTCCCCACCACTGTAGAAACGGAGTTCACAACATTCAATTTCACAACTACTGTACCGACAACACCTTCTAAGACAACAATCTTGGCAACAACAACAACAACAACAACAGAAGAGGCCACAACTTCTGCTTTTCCAACAACTCCAAGCCTAACAACTGTTACTGCAACAACAACAACAGAATTGGAGACGTCTACACCAACACTAACAACTACTAGTATGCCAACTACTACAGAGGAGGAATTGACAACATCTTCTCTCACAACTACTAGTCCCACAACAGTCTTGGAAACAACCACAGAAGCAGCAACAACACCAGCCACTCTTACAGCTTCCACTATACCAACTACCACACAGACGGAACTGACTACCTTGAATGTAACCACTGCTTTGCCAACAACACCTAGTGCAACAACAGTTTTGACAACAACAACTCCAGCTGAAACATCACAACCTGCTGTTACTACTACAACTGGTTTGCCCACCACTATAGAAACGGAGTTCACAACATTCAATTTCACAACTACTGTACCGACAACACCTTCTAAGACAACAGTCCTGGCAACAACAACAACAGAAGAGGCCACAACTTCTGCTTTACCAACAACTCCAAGCCTAACAACTGTTACTGCAACAACAACAACAGAATTGGAGACATCTGCACCAACACTAACAACTACTAGTGTGCCAACTACTACAGAGGAGGAATTGACAACATCTTCTCTCACAACTACTAGTCCCACAACAGTCTTGGAAACAACCACAGAAGCAGCAACAACACCAGCCACTCTTACAGCTTCCACTATACCAACTACCACACAGACGGAACTGACTACATTGAATGTAACCACTGCTTTGCCAACAACACCTAGTGCAACAACAGTTTTGACAACAACAACTCCAGCTGAAACATCACAGCCTGCTGTTACTACTACAACTGGTTTCCCCACCACTGTAGAAACGGAGTTCACAACATTCAATTTCACAACTACTGTACCGACAACACCTTCTAAGACAACAATCTTAGCAACAACAACAACAACAGAAGAGGCCACAACTTCTGCTTTTCCAACAACTCCAAGCCTAACAACTATTACTGCAACAACAACAACAGAATTGGAGACGTCTGCACCAACACTAACAACTACTAGTGTGCCAACTACTACAGAGGAGGAATTGACAACATCTTCTCTCACAACTACTAGTCCAACAACAGTCTTGGAAACAACCACAGAAGCAGCAACAACACCAGCCACTCTTACAGCTTCCACTATACCAACTACCACACAGACGGAACTGACTACCTTGAATGTAACCACTGCTTTGCCAACAACACCTAGTGCAACAACAGTTTTGACAACAACAACTCCAGCTGAAACATCACAACCTGCTGTTACTACTACAACTTGTTTGCCCACCACTATAGAAACGGAGTTCACAACATTCAATTTCACAACTACTGTACCGACAACACCTTCTAAGACAACAGTCCTGGCAACAACAACAACAGAAGAGGCCACAACTTCTGCTTTACCAACAACTCCAAGCCTAACAACTGTTACTGCAACAACAACAACAGAATTGGAGACATCTGCACCAACACTAACAACTACTAGTGTGCCAACTACTACAGAGGAGGAATTGACAACATCTTCTCTCACAACTACTAGTCCCACAACAGTCTTGGAAACAACCACAGAAGCAGCAACAACACCAGCCACTCTTACAACTTCCACTATACCAACTACCACACAGACGGAACTGACTACCTTGAATGTAACCACTGCTTTGCCAACAACACCTAGTGCAACAACAGTTTTGACAACAACAACTCCAGCTGAAACATCACAACCTGCTGTTACTACTACAACTGTTTTGCCCACCACTATAGAAACGGAGTTCACAACATTCAATTTCACAACTACTGTACCGACAACACCTTCTAAGACAACAGTCTTGGCAACAACAACAACAGAAGAGGCCACAACTTCTGCTTTACCAACAACTCCAAGCCTAACAACTGTTACTGCAACAACAACAACAGAATTGGAGACATCTGCACCAACACTAACAACTACTAGTGTGCCAACTACTACAGAGGAGGAATTGACAACATCTTCTCTCACAACTACTAGTCCCACAACAGTCTTGGAAACAACCACAGAAGCAGCAACAACACCATCCACTCTTACAGCTTCCACTCTACCAACTACCACACAGACGGAACTGACTACCTTGAATGTAACCACTGCTTTGCCAACAACACCTAGTGCAACAACAGTTTTGACAACAACAACTCCAGCTGAAACATCACAACCTGCTGTTACTACTACAACTGGTTTGCCAACCACTGTAGAAACGGAGTTCACAACATTCAATTTCACAACTACTGTACCGACAACACCTTCTATGACAACAGTCCTGGCAACAACAACAACAGAAGAGGCCACAACTTCTGCTTTACCAACAACTCCAAGCCTAACAACTGTTACTGCAACAACAACAACAGAATTGGAGACATCTGCACCAACACTAACAACTACTAGTGTGCCAACTACTACAGAGGAGGAATTGACAACATCTTCTCTCACAACTACTAGTCCCACAACAGTCTTGGAAACAACCACAGAAGCAGCAACAACACCAGCCACTCTTACAGCTTCCACTATACCAACTACCACACAGACGGAACTGACTACCTTGAATGTAACCACTGCTTTGCCAACAACACCTAGTGCAACAACAGTTTTGACAACAACAACTCCAGCTGAAACATCACAACCTGCTGTTACTACTACAACTGGTTTGCCCACCACTATAGAAACGGAGTTCACAACATTCAATTTCACAACTACTGTACCGACAACACCTTCTAAGACAACAGTCCTGGCAACAACAACAACAACAGAAGAGGCCACAACTTCTGCTTTACCAACAACTCCAAGCCTAACAACTGTTACTGCAACAACAACAACAGAATTGGAGACATCTGCACCAATACTAACAACTACTAGTGTGCCAACTACTACAGAGGAGGAATTGACAACATCTTCTCTCACAACTACTAGTCCCACAACAGTCTTGGAAACAACCACAGAAGCAGCAACAACACCAGCCACTCTTACAGCTTCCACTATACCAACTACCACACAGACGGAACTGACTACATTGAATGTAACCACTGCTTTGCCAACAACACCTAGTGCAACAACAGTTTTGACAACAACAACTCCAGCTGAAACATCACAGCCTGCTGTTACTACTACAACTGGTTTCCCCACCACTGTAGAAACGGAGTTCACAACATTCAATTTCACAACTACTGTACCGACAACACCTTCTAAGACAACAATCTTAGCAACAACAACAACAACAGAAGAGGCCACAACTTCTGCTTTTCCAACAACTCCAAGCCTAACAACTATTACTGCAACAACAACAACAGAATTGGAGACGTCTGCACCAACACTAACAACTACTAGTGTGCCAACTACTACAGAGGAGGAATTGACAACATCTTCTCTCACAACTACTAGTCCAACAACAGTCTTGGAAACAACCACAGAAGCAGCAACAACACCAGCCACTCTTACAGCTTCCACTATACCAACTACCACACAGACGGAACTGACTACCTTGAATGTAACCACTGCTTTGCCAACAACACCTAGTGCAACAACAGTTTTGACAACAACAACTCCAGCTGAAACATCACAACCTGCTGTTACTACTACAACTTGTTTGCCCACCACTATAGAAACGGAGTTCACAACATTCAATTTCACAACTACTGTACCGACAACACCTTCTAAGACAACAGTCCTGGCAACAACAACAACAGAAGAGGCCACAACTTCTGCTTTACCAACAACTCCAAGCCTAACAACTGTTACTGCAACAACAACAACAGAATTGGAGACATCTGCACCAACACTAACAACTACTAGTGTGCCAACTACTACAGAGGAGGAATTGACAACATCTTCTCTCACAACTACTAGTCCCACAACAGTCTTGGAAACAACCACAGAAGCAGCAACAACACCAGCCACTCTTACAACTTCCACTATACCAACTACCACACAGACGGAACTGACTACCTTGAATGTAACCACTGCTTTGCCAACAACACCTAGTGCAACAACAGTTTTGACAACAACAACTCCAGCTGAAACATCACAACCTGCTGTTACTACTACAACTGTTTTGCCCACCACTATAGAAACGGAGTTCACAACATTCAATTTCACAACTACTGTACCGACAACACCTTCTAAGACAACAGTCTTGGCAACAACAACAACAGAAGAGGCCACAACTTCTGCTTTACCAACAACTCCAAGCCTAACAACTGTTACTGCAACAACAACAACAGAATTGGAGACATCTGCACCAACACTAACAACTACTAGTGTGCCAACTACTACAGAGGAGGAATTGACAACATCTTCTCTCACAACTACTAGTCCCACAACAGTCTTGGAAACAACCACAGAAGCAGCAACAACACCATCCACTCTTACAGCTTCCACTCTACCAACTACCACACAGACGGAACTGACTACCTTGAATGTAACCACTGCTTTGCCAACAACACCTAGTGCAACAACAGTTTTGACAACAACAACTCCAGCTGAAACATCACAACCTGCTGTTACTACTACAACTGGTTTGCCAACCACTGTAGAAACGGAGTTCACAACATTCAATTTCACAACTACTGTACCGACAACACCTTCTATGACAACAGTCCTGGCAACAACAACAACAGAAGAGGCCACAACTTCTGCTTTACCAACAACTCCAAGCCTAACAACTGTTACTGCAACAACAACAACAGAATTGGAGACATCTGCACCAACACTAACAACTACTAGTGTGCCAACTACTACAGAGGAGGAATTGACAACATCTTCTCTCACAACTACTAGTCCCACAACAGTCTTGGAAACAACCACAGAAGCAGCAACAACACCAGCCACTCTTACAGCTTCCACTATACCAACTACCACACAGACGGAACTGACTACCTTGAATGTAACCACTGCTTTGCCAACAACACCTAGTGCAACAACAGTTTTGACAACAACAACTCCAGCTGAAACATCACAACCTGCTGTTACTACTACAACTGGTTTGCCCACCACTATAGAAACGGAGTTCACAACATTCAATTTCACAACTACTGTACCGACAACACCTTCTAAGACAACAGTCCTGGCAACAACAACAACAACAGAAGAGGCCACAACTTCTGCTTTACCAACAACTCCAAGCCTAACAACTGTTACTGCAACAACAACAACAGAATTGGAGACATCTGCACCAATACTAACAACTACTAGTGTGCCAACTACTACAGAGGAGGAATTGACAACATCTTCTCTCACAACTACTAGTCCCACAACAGTCTTGGAAACAACCACAGAAGCAGCAACAACACCAGCCACTCTTACAGCTTCCACTATACCAACTACCACACAGACGGAACTGACTACATTGAATGTAACCACTGCTTTGCCAACAACACCTAGTGCAACAACAGTTTTGACAACAACAACTCCAGCTGAAACATCACAGCCTGCTGTTACTACTACAACTGGTTTCCCCACCACTGTAGAAACGGAGTTCACAACATTCAATTTCACAACTACTGTACCGACAACACCTTCTAAGACAACAATCTTGGCAACAACAACAACAACAGAAGAGACCACAACTTCTGCTTTTCCAACAACTCCAAGCCTAACAACTGTTACTGCAACAACAACAACAGAATTGGAGACGTCTGCACCAACACTAACAACTACTAGTGTGCCAACTACTACAGAGGAGGAATTGACAACATCTTCTCTCACAACTACTAGTCCCACAACAGTCTTGGAAACAACCACAGAAGCAGCAACAACACCAGACACTCTTACAGCTTCCACTATACCAACTACCACACAGACGGAACTGACTACCTTGAATGTAACCACTGCTTTGCCAACAACACCTAGTGCAACAACAGTTTTGACAACAACAACTCCAGCTGAAACATCACAACCTGCTGTTACTACTACAACTGGTTTGCCCACCACTATAGAAACGGAGTTCACAACATTCAATTTCACAACTACTGTACCGACAACACCTTCTAAGACAACAGTCCTGGCAACAACAACAACAGAAGAGGCCACAACTTCTGCTTTACCAACAACTCCAAGCCTAACAACTGTTACTGCAACAACAACAACAGAATTGGAGACATCTGCACCAACACTAACAACTACTAGTGTGCCAACTACTACAGAGGAGGAATTGACAACATCTTCTCTCACAACTACTAGTCCCACAACAGTCTTGGAAACAACCACAGAAGCAGCAACAACACCATCCACTCTTACAGCTTCCACTATACCAACTACCACACAGACGGAACTGACTACCTTGAATGTAACCACTGCTTTGCCAACAACACCTAGTGCAACAACAGTTTTGACAACAACAACTCCAGCTGAAACATCACAACCTGCTGTTACTACTACAACTGGTTTGCCAACCACTGTAGAAACGGAGTTCACAACATTCAATTTCACAACTACTGTACCGACAACACCTTCTATGACAACAGTCCTGGCAACAACAACAACAGAAGAGGCCACAACTTCTGCTTTACCAACAACTCCAAGCCTAACAACTGTTACTGCAACAACAACAACAGAATTGGAGACATCTGCACCAACACTAACAACTACTAGTGTGCCAACTACTACAGAGGAGGAATTGACAACATCTTCTCTCACAACTACTAGTCCCACAACAGTCTTGGAAACAACCACAGAAGCAGCAACAACACCAGCCACTCTTACAGCTTCCACTATACCAACTACCACACAGACGGAACTGACTACCTTGAATGTAACCACTGCTTTGCCAACAACACCTAGTGCAACAACAGTTTTGACAACAACAACTCCAGCTGAAACATCACAACCTGCTGTTACTACTACAACTGGTTTGCCCACCACTATAGAAACGGAGTTCACAACATTCAATTTCACAACTACTGTACCGACAACACCTTCTAAGACAACAGTCCTGGCAACAACAACAACAGAAGAGGCCACAACTTCTGCTTTACCAACAACTCCAAGCCTAACAACTGTTACTGCAACAACAACAACAGAATTGGAGACATCTGCACCAACACTAACAACTACTAGTGTGCCAACTACTACAGAGGAGGAATTGACAACATCTTCTCTCACAACTACTAGTCCCACAACAGTCTTGGAAACAACCACAGAAGCAGCAACAACACCAGCCACTCTTACAACTTCCACTATACCAACTACCACACAGACGGAACTGACTACCTTGAATGTAACCACTGCTTTGCCAACAACACCTAGTGCAACAACAGTTTTGACAACAACAACTCCAGCTGAAACATCACAACCTGCTGTTACTACTACAACTGTTTTGCCCACCACTATAGAAACGGAGTTCACAACATTCAATTTCACAACTACTGTACCGACAACACCTTCTAAGACAACAGTCTTGGCAACAACAACAACAGAAGAGGCCACAACTTCTGCTTTACCAACAACTCCAAGCCTAACAACTGTTACTGCAACAACAACAACAGAATTGGAGACATCTGCACCAACACTAACAACTACTAGTGTGCCAACTACTACAGAGGAGGAATTGACAACATCTTCTCTCACAACTACTAGTCCCACAACAGTCTTGGAAACAACCACAGAAGCAGCAACAACACCATCCACTCTTACAGCTTCCACTATACCAACTACCACACAGACGGAACTGACTACCTTGAATGTAACCACTGCTTTGCCAACAACACCTAGTGCAACAACAGTTTTGACAACAACAACTCCAGCTGAAACATCACAACCTGCTGTTACTACTACAACTGGTTTGCCAACCACTGTAGAAACGGAGTTCACAACATTCAATTTCACAACTACTGTACCGACAACACCTTCTATGACAACAGTCCTGGCAACAACAACAACAGAAGAGGCCACAACTTCTGCTTTACCAACAACTCCAAGCCTAACAACTGTTACTGCAACAACAACAACAGAATTGGAGACATCTGCACCAACACTAACAACTACTAGTGTGCCAACTACTACAGAGGAGGAATTGACAACATCTTCTCTCACAACTACTAGTCCCACAACAGTCTTGGAAACAACCACAGAAGCAGCAACAACACCAGCCACTCTTACAGCTTCCACTATACCAACTACCACACAGACGGAACTGACTACCTTGAATGTAACCACTGCTTTGCCAACAACACCTAGTGCAACAACAGTTTTGACAACAACAACTCCAGCTGAAACATCACAACCTGCTGTTACTACTACAACTGGTTTGCCCACCACTATAGAAACGGAGTTCACAACATTCAATTTCACAACTACTGTACCGACAACACCTTCTAAGACAACAGTCCTGGCAACAACAACAACAACAGAAGAGGCCACAACTTCTGCTTTACCAACAACTCCAAGCCTAACAACTGTTACTGCAACAACAACAACAGAATTGGAGACATCTGCACCAATACTAACAACTACTAGTGTGCCAACTACTACAGAGGAGGAATTGACAACATCTTCTCTCACAACTACTAGTCCCACAACAGTCTTGGAAACAACCACAGAAGCAGCAACAACACCAGCCACTCTTACAGCTTCCACTATACCAACTACCACACAGACGGAACTGACTACATTGAATGTAACCACTGCTTTGCCAACAACACCTAGTGCAACAACAGTTTTGACAACAACAACTCCAGCTGAAACATCACAGCCTGCTGTTACTACTACAACTGGTTTCCCCACCACTGTAGAAACGGAGTTCACAACATTCAATTTCACAACTACTGTACCGACAACACCTTCTAAGACAACAATCTTGGCAACAACAACAACAACAGAAGAGGCCACAACTTCTGCTTTTCCAACAACTCCAAGCCTAACAACTGTTACTGCAACAACAACAACAGAATTGGAGACGTCTGCACCAACACTAACAACTACTAGTGTGCCAACTACTACAGAGGAGGAATTGACAACATCTTCTCTCACAACTACTAGTCCCACAACAGTCTTGGAAACAACCACAGAAGCAGCAACAACACCAGACACTCTTACAGCTTCCACTATACCAACTACCACACAGACGGAACTGACTACCTTGAATGTAACCACTGCTTTGCCAACAACACCTAGTGCAACAACAGTTTTGACAACAACAACTCCAGCTGAAACATCACAACCTGCTGTTACTACTACAACTGGTTTGCCCACCACTATAGAAACGGAGTTCACAACATTCAATTTCACAACTACTGTACCGACAACACCTTCTAAGACAACAGTCCTGGCAACAACAACAACAGAAGAGGCCACAACTTCTGCTTTACCAACAACTCCAAGCCTAACAACTGTTACTGCAACAACAACAACAGAATTGGAGACATCTGCACCAACACTAACAACTACTAGTGTGCCAACTACTACAGAGGAGGAATTGACAACATCTTCTCTCACAACTACTAGTCCCACAACAGTCTTGGAAACAACCACAGAAGCAGCAACAACACCAGCCACTCTTACAACTTCCACTATACCAACTACCACACAGACGGAACTGACTACCTTGAATGTAACCACTGCTTTGCCAACAACACCTAGTGCAACAACAGTTTTGACAACAACAACTCCAGCTGAAACATCACAACCTGCTGTTACTACTACAACTGTTTTGCCCACCACTATAGAAACGGAGTTCACAACATTCAATTTCACAACTACTGTACCGACAACACCTTCTAAGACAACAGTCTTGGCAACAACAACAACAGAAGAGGCCACAACTTCTGCTTTACCAACAACTCCAAGCCTAACAACTGTTACTGCAACAACAACAACAGAATTGGAGACATCTGCACCAACACTAACAACTACTAGTGTGCCAACTACTACAGAGGAGGAATTGACAACATCTTCTCTCACAACTACTAGTCCCACAACAGTCTTGGAAACAACCACAGAAGCAGCAACAACACCATCCACTCTTACAGCTTCCACTATACCAACTACCACACAGACGGAACTGACTACCTTGAATGTAACCACTGCTTTGCCAACAACACCTAGTGCAACAACAGTTTTGACAACAACAACTCCAGCTGAAACATCACAACCTGCTGTTACTACTACAACTGGTTTGCCAACCACTGTAGAAACGGAGTTCACAACATTCAATTTCACAACTACTGTACCGACAACACCTTCTATGACAACAGTCCTGGCAACAACAACAACAGAAGAGGCCACAACTTCTGCTTTACCAACAACTCCAAGCCTAACAACTGTTACTGCAACAACAACAACAGAATTGGAGACATCTGCACCAACACTAACAACTACTAGTGTGCCAACTACTACAGAGGAGGAATTGACAACATCTTCTCTCACAACTACTAGTCCCACAACAGTCTTGGAAACAACCACAGAAGCAGCAACAACACCAGCCACTCTTACAGCTTCCACTATACCAACTACCACACAGACGGAACTGACTACCTTGAATGTAACCACTGCTTTGCCAACAACACCTAGTGCAACAACAGTTTTGACAACAACAACTCCAGCTGAAACATCACAACCTGCTGTTACTACTACAACTGGTTTGCCCACCACTATAGAAACGGAGTTCACAACATTCAATTTCACAACTACTGTACCGACAACACCTTCTAAGACAACAGTCCTGGCAACAACAACAACAACAGAAGAGGCCACAACTTCTGCTTTACCAACAACTCCAAGCCTAACAACTGTTACTGCAACAACAACAACAGAATTGGAGACATCTGCACCAATACTAACAACTACTAGTGTGCCAACTACTACAGAGGAGGAATTGACAACATCTTCTCTCACAACTACTAGTCCCACAACAGTCTTGGAAACAACCACAGAAGCAGCAACAACACCAGCCACTCTTACAGCTTCCACTATACCAACTACCCCACAGACGGAACTGACTACCTTGAAAGTAACCACTGCTTTGCCAACAACACCTAGTGCAACAACAGTTTTGACAACAACAACTCCAGCTGAAACATCACAACCTGCTGTTACTACTACAACTGGTTTGCCCACCACTATAGAAACGGAGTTCACAACATTCAATTTCACAACTACTGTACCGACAACACCTTCTAAGACAACAGTCCTGGCAACAACAACAACAGAAGAGGCCACAACTTCTGCTTTACCAACAACTCCAAGCCTAACAACTGTTACTGCAACAACAACAACAGAATTGGAGACATCTGCACCAACACTAACAACTACTAGTGTGCCAACTACTACAGAGGAGGAATTGACAACATCTTCTCTCACAACTACTAGTCCCACAACAGTCTTGGAAACAACCACAGAAGCAGCAACAACACCAACCACTCTTACAGCTTCCACTATACCAACTACCACACAGACGGAACTGACTACCTTGAATGTAACCACTGCTTTGCCAACAACACCTAGTGCAACAACAGTTTTGACAACAACAACTCCAGCTGAAACATCACAACCTGCTGTTACTACTACAACTGGTTTGCCCACCACTATAGAAACGGAGTTCACAACATTCAATTTCACAACTACTGTACCGACAACACCTTCTAAGACAACAGTCCTGGCGACAACAACAACAGAAGAGGCCACAACTTCTGCTTTACCAACAACTCCAAGCCTAACAACTGTTACTGCAACAACAACAACAGAATTGGAGACATCTGCACCAATACTAACAACTACTAGTGTGCCAACTACTACAGAGGAGGAATTGACAACATCTTCTCTCACAACTACTAGTCCCACAACAGTCTTGGAAACAACCACAGAAGCAGCAACAACACCAGCCACTCTTACAGCTTCCACTATACCAACTACCCCACAGACGGAACTGACTACCTTGAATGTAACCACTGCTTTGCCAACAACACCTAGTGCAACAACAGTTTTGACAACAACAACTCCAGCTGAAACATCACAACCTGCTGTTACTACTACAACTGGTTTGCCCACCACTATAGAAACGGAGTTCACAACATTCAATTTCACAACTACTGTACCGACAACACCTTCTAAGACAACAGTCCTGGCAACAACAACAACAGAAGAGGCCACAACTTCTGCTTTACCAACAACTCCAAGCCTAACAACTGTTACTGCAACAACAACAACAGAATTGGAGACATCTGCACCAACACTAACAACTACTAGTGTGCCAACTACTACAGAGGAGGAATTGACAACATCTTCTCTCACAACTACTAGTCCCACAACAGTCTTGGAAACAACCACAGAAGCAGCAACAACACCAGCCACTCTTACAGCTTCCACTATACCAACTACCACACAGACAGAACTGACTACATTGAATGTAACCACTGCTTTGCCAACAACACCTAGTGCAACAACAGTTTTGACAACAACAACTCCAGCTGAAACATCACAGCCTGCTGTTACTACTACAACTGGTTTCCCCACCACTGTAGAAACGGAGTTCACAACATTCAATTTCACAACTACTGTACCGACAACACCTTCTAAGACAACAATCTTGGCAACAACAACAACAACAAAAGAGGCCACAACTTCTGCTTTTCCAACAACTCCAAGCCTAACAACTGTTACTGCAACAACAACAACAGAATTGGAGACGTCTGCACCAACACTAACAACTACTAGTGTGCCAACTACTACAGAGGAGGAATTGACAACATCTTCTCTCACAACTACTAGTCCCACAACAGTCTTGGAAACAACCACAGAAGCAGCAACAACACCAGCCACTCTTACAGCTTCCACTATACCAACTACCACACAGACGGAACTGACTACCTTGAATGTAACCACTGCTTTGCCAACAACACCTAGTGCAACAACAGTTTTGACAACAACAACTCCAGCTGAAACATCACAACCTGCTGTTACTACTACAACTGGTTTGCTAACCACTATAGAAACGGAGTTCACAACATTCAATTTCACAACTACTGTACCGACAACACCTTCTAAGACAACAGTCTTGGCAACAACAACAACAGAAGAGGCCACAACTTCTGCTTTACCAACAACTCCAAGCCTAACAACTGTTACTGCAACAACAACAACAGAATTGAAGACATCTGCACCAACACTAACAACTACTAGTGTGCCAACTACTACAGAGGAGGAATTGACAACATCTTCTCTCACAACTACTAGTCCCACAACAGTCTTGGAAACAACCACAGAAGCAGCAACAACACCAGCCACTCTTACAACTTCCACTATACCAACTACCACACAGACGGAACTGACTACCTTGAATGTAACCACTGCTTTGCCAACAACACCTAGTGCAACAACAGTTTTGACAACAACAACTCCAGCTGAAACATCACAACCTGCTGTTACTACTACAACTGGTTTGCCCACCACTATAGAAACGGAGTTCACAACATTCAATTTCACAACTACTGTACCGACAACACCTTCTAAGACAACAGTCTTGGCAACAACAACAACAGAAGAGGCCACAACTTCTGCTTTACCAACAACTCCAAGCCTAACAACTGTTACTGCAACAACAACAACAGAATTGGAGACATCTGCACCAACACTAACAACTACTAGTGTGCCAACTACTACAGAGGAGGAATTGACAACATCTTCTCTCACAACTACTAGTCCCACAACAGTCTTGGAAACAACCACAGAAGCAGCAACAACACCATCCACTCTTACAGCTTCCACTATACCAACTACCACACAGACGGAACTGACTACCTTGAATGTAACCACTGCTTTGCCAACAACACCTAGTGCAACAACAGTTTTGACAACAACAACTCCAGCTGAAACATCACAACCTGCTGTTAATACTACAACTGGTTTGCCAACCACTGTAGAAACGGAGTTCACAACATTCAATTTCACAACTACTGTACCGACAACACCTTCTATGACAACAGTCCTGGCAACAACAACAACAGAAGAGGCCACAACTTCTGCTTTACCAACAACTCCAAGCCTAACAACTGTTACTGCAACAACAACAACAGAATTGGAGACATCTGCACCAACACTAACAACTACTAGTGTGCCAACTACTACAGAGGAGGAATTGACAACATCTTCTCTCACAACTACTAGTCCCACAACAGTCTTGGAAACAACCACAGAAGCAGCAACAACACCAGCCACTCTTACAGCTTCCACTATACCAACTACCACACAGACGGAACTGACTACCTTGAATGTAACCACTGCTTTGCCAACAACACCTAGTGCAACAACAGTTTTGACAACAACAACTCCAGCTGAAACATCACAACCTGCTGTTACTACTACAACTGGTTTGCCCACCACTATAGAAACGGAGTTCACAACATTCAATTTCACAACTACTGTACCGACAACACCTTCTAAGACAACAGTCTTGGCAACAACAACAACAACAGAAGAGGCCACAACTTCTGCTTTACCAACAACTCCAAGCCTAACAACTGTTACTGCAACAACAACAACAGAATTGGAGACATCTGCACCAATACTAACAACTACTAGTGTGCCAACTACTACAGAGGAGGAATTGACAACATCTTCTCTCACAACTACTAGTCCCACAACAGTCTTGGAAACAACCACAGAAGCAGCAACAACACCAGCCACTCTTACAGCTTCCACTATACCAACTACCACACAGACGGAACTGACTACCTTGAATGTAACCACTGCTTTGCCAACAACACCTAGTGCAACAACAGTTTTGACAACAACAACTCCAGCTGAAACATCACAACCTGCTGTTACTACTACAACTGGTTTGCTAACCACTATAGAAACGGAGTTCACAACATTCAATTTCACAACTACTGTACCGACAACACCTTCTAAGACAACAGTCTTGGCAACAACAACAACAGAAGAGGCCACAACTTCTGCTTTACCAACAACTCCAAGCCTAACAACTGTTACTGCAACAACAACAACAGAATTGAAGACATCTGCACCAACACTAACAACTACTAGTGTGCCAACTACTACAGAGGAGGAATTGACAACATCTTCTCTCACAACTACTAGTCCCACAACAGTCTTGGAAACAACCACAGAAGCAGCAACAACACCAGCCACTCTTACAACTTCCACTATACCAACTACCACACAGACGGAACTGACTACCTTGAATGTAACCACTGCTTTGCCAACAACACCTAGTGCAACAACAGTTTTGACAACAACAACTCCAGCTGAAACATCACAACCTGCTGTTACTACTACAACTGGTTTGCCCACCACTATAGAAACGGAGTTCACAACATTCAATTTCACAACTACTGTACCGACAACACCTTCTAAGACAACAGTCTTGGCAACAACAACAACAGAAGAGGCCACAACTTCTGCTTTACCAACAACTCCAAGCCTAACAACTGTTACTGCAACAACAACAACAGAATTGGAGACATCTGCACCAACACTAACAACTACTAGTGTGCCAACTACTACAGAGGAGGAATTGACAACATCTTCTCTCACAACTACTAGTCCCACAACAGTCTTGGAAACAACCACAGAAGCAGCAACAACACCATCCACTCTTACAGCTTCCACTATACCAACTACCACACAGACGGAACTGACTACCTTGAATGTAACCACTGCTTTGCCAACAACACCTAGTGCAACAACAGTTTTGACAACAACAACTCCAGCTGAAACATCACAACCTGCTGTTAATACTACAACTGGTTTGCCAACCACTGTAGAAACGGAGTTCACAACATTCAATTTCACAACTACTGTACCGACAACACCTTCTATGACAACAGTCCTGGCAACAACAACAACAGAAGAGGCCACAACTTCTGCTTTACCAACAACTCCAAGCCTAACAACTGTTACTGCAACAACAACAACAGAATTGGAGACATCTGCACCAACACTAACAACTACTAGTGTGCCAACTACTACAGAGGAGGAATTGACAACATCTTCTCTCACAACTACTAGTCCCACAACAGTCTTGGAAACAACCACAGAAGCAGCAACAACACCAGCCACTCTTACAGCTTCCACTATACCAACTACCACACAGACGGAACTGACTACCTTGAATGTAACCACTGCTTTGCCAACAACACCTAGTGCAACAACAGTTTTGACAACAACAACTCCAGCTGAAACATCACAACCTGCTGTTACTACTACAACTGGTTTGCCCACCACTATAGAAACGGAGTTCACAACATTCAATTTCACAACTACTGTACCGACAACACCTTCTAAGACAACAGTCTTGGCAACAACAACAACAACAGAAGAGGCCACAACTTCTGCTTTACCAACAACTCCAAGCCTAACAACTGTTACTGCAACAACAACAACAGAATTGGAGACATCTGCACCAATACTAACAACTACTAGTGTGCCAACTACTACAGAGGAGGAATTGACAACATCTTCTCTCACAACTACTAGTCCCACAACAGTCTTGGAAACAACCACAGAAGCAGCAACAACACCAGCCACTCTTACAGCTTCCACTATACCAACTACCCCACAGACGGAACTGACTACCTTGAATGTAACCACTGCTTTGCCAACAACACCTAGTGCAACAACAGTTTTGACAACAACAACTCCAGCTGAAACATCACAACCTGCTGTTACTACTACAACTGGTTTGCCCACCACTATAGAAACGGAGTTCACAACATTCAATTTCACAACTACTGTACCGACAACACCTTCTAAGACAACAGTCCTGGCAACAACAACAACAGAAGAGGCCACAACTTCTGCTTTACCAACAACTCCAAGCCTAACAACTGTTACTGCAACAACAACAACAGAATTGGAGACATCTGCACCAACACTAACAACTACTAGTGTGCCAACTACTACAGAGGAGGAATTGACAACATCTTCTCTCACAACTACTAGTCCCACAACAGTCTTGGAAACAACCACAGAAGCAGCAACAACACCAGCCACTCTTACAGCTTCCACTATACCAACTACCACACAGACGGAACTGACTACCTTGAATGTAACCACTGCTTTGCCAACAACACCTAGTGCAACAACAGTTTTGACAACAACAACTCCAGCTGAAACATCACAACCTGCTGTTACTACTACAACTGGTTTGCCCACCACTATAGAAACGGAGTTCACAACATTCAATTTCACAACTACTGTACCGACAACACCTTCTAAGACAACAGCCCTGGCGACAACAACAACAGAAGAGGCCACAACTTCTGCTTTACCAACAACTCCAAGCCTAACAACTGTTACTGCAACAACAACAACAGAATTGGAGACATCTGCACCAATACTAACAACTACTAGTGTGCCAACTACTACAGAGGAGGAATTGACAACATCTTCTCTCACAACTACTAGTCCCACAACAGTCTTGGAAACAACCACAGAAGCAGCAACAACACCAGCCACTCTTACAGCTTCCACTATACCAACTACCCCACAGACGGAACTGACTACCTTGAATGTAACCACTGCTTTGCCAACAACACCTAGTGCAACAACAGTTTTGACAACAACAACTCCAGCTGAAACATCACAACCTGCTGTTACTACTACAACTGGTTTGCCCACCACTATAGAAACGGAGTTCACAACATTCAATTTCACAACTACTGTACCGACAACACCTTCTAAGACAACAGTCCTGGCAACAACAACAACAGAAGAGGCCACAACTTCTGCTTTACCAACAACTCCAAGCCTAACAACTGTTACTGCAACAACAACAACAGAATTGGAGACATCTGCACCAACACTAACAACTACTAGTGTGCCAACTACTACAGAGGAGGAATTGACAACATCTTCTCTCACAACTACTAGTCCCACAACAGTCTTGGAAACAACCACAGAAGCAGCAACAACACCAGCCACTCTTACAGCTTCCACTATACCAACTACCACACAGACGGAACTGACTACCTTGAATGTAACCACTGCTTTGCCAACAACACCTAGTGCAACAACAGTTTTGACAACAACAACTCCAGCTGAAACATCACAACCTGCTGTTACTACTACAACTGGTTTGCCCACCACTATAGAAACGGAGTTCACAACATTCAATTTCACAACTACTGTACCGACAACACCTTCTAAGACAACAGCCCTGGCGACAACAACAACAGAAGAGGCCACAACTTCTGCTTTACCAACAACTCCAAGCCTAACAACTGTTACTGCAACAACAACAACAGAATTGGAGACATCTGCACCAATACTAACAACTACTAGTGTGCCAACTACTACAGAGGAGGAATTGACAACATCTTCTCTCACAACTACTAGTCCCACAACAGTCTTGGAAACAACCACAGAAGCAGCAACAACACCAGCCACTCTTACAGCTTCCACTATACCAACTACCCCACAGACGGAACTGACTACCTTGAATGTAACCACTGCTTTGCCAACAACACCTAGTGCAACAACAGTTTTGACAACAACAACTCCAGCTGAAACATCACAACCTGCTGTTACTACTACAACTGGTTTGCCCACCACTATAGAAACGGAGTTCACAACATTCAATTTCACAACTACTGTACCGACAACACCTTCTAAGACAACAGTCCTGGCAACAACAACAACAGAAGAGGCCACAACTTCTGCTTTACCAACAACTCCAAGCCTAACAACTGTTACTGCAACAACAACAACAGAATTGGAGACATCTGCACCAACACTAACAACTACTAGTGTGCCAACTACTACAGAGGAGGAATTGACAACATCTTCTCTCACAACTACTAGTCCCACAACAGTCTTGGAAACAACCACAGAAGCAGCAACAACACCAGCCACTCTTACAGCTTCCACTATACCAACTACCACACAGACAGAACTGACTACATTGAATGTAACCACTGCTTTGCCAACAACACCTAGTGCAACAACAGTTTTGACAACAACAACTCCAGCTGAAACATCACAGCCTGCTGTTACTACTACAACTGGTTTCCCCACCACTGTAGAAACGGAGTTCACAACATTCAATTTGACAACTACTGTACCGACAACACCTTCTAAGACAACAATCTTGGCAACAACAACAACAACAAAAGAGGCCACAACTTCTGCTTTTCCAACAACTCCAAGCCTAACAACTGTTACTGCAACAACAACAACAGAATTGGAGACGTCTGCACCAACACTAACAACTACTAGTGTGCCAACTACTACAGAGGAGGAATTGACAACATCTTCTCTCACAACTACTAGTCCCACAACAGTCTTGGAAACAACCACAGAAGCAGCAACAACACCAGCCACTCTTACAGCTTCCACTATACCAACTACCACACAGACGGAACTGACTACCTTGAATGTAACCACTGCTTTGCCAACAACACCTAGTGCAACAACAGTTTTGACAACAACAACTCCAGCTGAAACATCACAACCTGCTGTTACTACTACAACTGGTTTGCTAACCACTATAGAAACGGAGTTCACAACATTCAATTTCACAACTACTGTACCGACAACACCTTCTAAGACAACAGTCTTGGCAACAACAACAACAGAAGAGGCCACAACTTCTGCTTTACCAACAACTCCAAGCCTAACAACTGTTACTGCAACAACAACAACAGAATTGGAGACATCTGCACCAACACTAACAACTACTAGTATGCCAACTACTACAGAGGAGGAATTGACAACATCTTCTCTCACAACTACTAGTCCCACAACAGTCTTGGAAACAAACACAGAAGCAGCAACAACACCAGCCACTCTTACAGCTTCCACTATACCAACTACCACACAGACGGAACTGACTACCTTGAATGTAACCACTGCTTTGCCAACAACACCTAGTGCAACAACAGTTTTGACAACAACAACTCCAGCTGAAACATCACAACCTGCTGTTACTACTACAATTGGTTTGCCCACCACTATAGAAACGGAGTTCACAACATTCAATTTCACAACTACTGTACCGACAACACCTTCTAAGACAACAGTCCTGGCAACAACAACAACAGAAGAGGCCACAACTTCTGCTTTACCAACAACTCCAAGCCTAACAACTGTTACTGCAACAACAACAACAGAATTGGAGACATCTGCACCAACACTAACAACTACTAGTGTGCCAACTACTACAGAGGAGGAATTGACAACATCTTCTCTCACAACTACTAGTCCCACAACAGTCTTGGAAACAACCACAGAAGCAGCAACAACACCAGCCACTCTTACAGCTTCCACTATACCAACTACCACACAGACAGAACTGACTACATTGAATGTAACCACTGCTTTGCCAACAACACCTAGTGCAACAACAGTTTTGACAACAACAACTCCAGCTGAAACATTACAGCCTGCTGTTACTACTACAACTGGTTTCCCCACCACTGTAGAAACGGAGTTCACAACATTCAATTTGACAACTACTGTACCGACAACACCTTCTAAGACAACAATCTTGGCAACAACAACAACAACAGAAGAGGCCACAACTTCTGCTTTTCCAACAACTCCAAGCCTAACAACTGTTACTGCAACAACAACAACAGAATTGGAGACGTCTGCACCAACACTAACAACTACTAGTGTGCCAACTACTACAGAGGAGGAATTGACAACATCTTCTCTCACAACTACTAGTCCCACAACAGTCTTGGAAACAACCACAGAAGCAGCAACAACACCAGCCACTCTTACAGCTTCCACTATACCAACTACCACACAGACGGAACTGACTACCTTGAATGTAACCACTGCTTTGACAACAACACCTAGTGCAACAACAGTTTTGACAACAACAACTCCAGCTGAAACATCACAACCTGCTGTTACTACTACAACTGGTTTGCTAACCACTATAGAAACGGAGTTCACAACATTCAATTTCACAACTACTGTACCGACAACACCTTCTAAGACAACAGTCTTGGCAACAACAACAACAGAAGAGGCCACAACTTCTGCTTTACCAACAACTCCAAGCCTAACAACTGTTACTGCAACAACAACAACAGAATTGAAGACATCTGCACCAACACTAACAACTACTAGTGTGCCAACTACTACAGAGGAGGAATTGACAACATCTTCTCTCACAACTACTAGTCCCACAACAGTCTTGGAAACAACCACAGAAGCAGCAACAACACCAGCCACTCTTACAGCTTCCACTATACCAACTACCACACAGACGGAACTGACTACCTTGAATGTAACCACTGCTTTGCCAACAACACCTAGTGCAACAACAGTTTTGACAACAACAACTCCAGCTGAAACATCACAACCTGCTGTTACTACTACAACTGGTTTGCCCACCACTATAGAAACGGAGTTCACAACATTCAATTTCACAACTACTGTACCGACAACACCTTCTAAGACAACAGTCCTGGCAACAACAACAACAGAAGAGGCCACAACTTCTGCTTTACCAACAACTCCAAGCCTAACAACTGTTACTGCAACAACAACAACAGAATTGGAGACATCTGCACCAACACTAACAACTACTAGTGTGCCAACTACTACAGAGGAGGAATTGACAACATCTTCTCTCACAACTACTAGTCCCACAACAGTCTTGGAAACAACCACAGAAGCAGCAACAACACCAGCCACTCTTACAGCTTCCACTATACCAACTACCACACAGACAGAACTGACTACATTGAATGTAACCACTGCTTTGCCAACAACACCTAGTGCAACAACAGTTTTGACAACAACAACTCCAGCTGAAACATCACAGCCTGCTGTTACTACTACAACTGGTTTCCCCACCACTGTAGAAACGGAGTTCACAACATTCAATTTGACAACTACTGTACCGACAACACCTTCTAAGACAACAATCTTGGCAACAACAACAACAACAGAAGAGGCCACAACTTCTGCTTTACCAACAACTCCAAGCCTAACAACTGTTACTGCAACAACAACAACAGAATTGGAGACATCTGCACCAACACTAACAACTACTAGTATGCCAACTACTACAGAGGAGGAATTGACAACATCTTCTCTCACAACTACTAGTCCCACAACAGTCTTGGAAACAACCACAGAAGCAGCAACAACACCAGCCACTCTTACAGCTTCCACTATACCAACTACCACACAGACGGAACTGACTACCTTGAATGTAACCACTGCTTTGCCAACAACACCTAGTGCAACAACAGTTTTGACAACAACAACTCCAGCTGAAACATCACAACCTGCTGTTACTACTACAACTGGTTTGCCCACTACTATAGAAACGGAGTTCACAACATTCAATTTCACAACTACTGTACCGACAACACCTTCTAAGACAACAATCTTGGCAACAACAACAACAGAAGAGGCCACAACTTCTGCTTTACCAACAACTCCAAGCCTAACAACTGTTACTGCAACAACAACAACAGAATTGGAGACATCTGCACCAACACTAACAACTTCTAGTGTGCCAACTACTACAGAGGAGGAATTGACAACATCTTCTCTCACAACTACTAGTCCCACAACAGTCTTGGAAACAACCACAGAAGCAGCAACAACACCAGCCACTCTTACAGCTTCCACTATACCAACTACCACACAGACGGAACTGACTACCTTGAATGTAACCACTGCTTTGCCAACAACACCTAGTGCAACAACAGTTTTGACAACAACAACTCCAGCTGAAACATCACAACCTGCTGTTACTACTACAACTGGTTTGCCCACCACTGTAGAAACGGAGTTCACAACATTCAATTTCACAACTACTGTACCGACAACACCTTCTAAGACAACAGTCCTGGCAACAACAACAACAGAAGAGGCCACAACTTCTGCTTTACCAACAACTCCAAGCCTAACAACTGTTACTGCAACAACAACAACAGAATTGGAGACATCTGCACCAATACTAACAACTACTAGTGTGCCAACTACTACAGAGGAGGAATTGACAACATCTTCTCTCACAACTACTAGTCCCACAACAGTCTTGGAAACAACCACAGAAGCAGCAACAACACCAGCCACTCTTACAGCTTCCACTATACCAACTACCACACAGACGGAACTGACTACCTTGAATGTAACCACTGCTTTGCCAACAACACCTAGTGCAACAACAGTTTTGACAACAACAACTCCAGCTGAAACATCACAACCTGCTGTTACTACTACAACTGGTTTGCCCACCACTATAGAAACGGTGTTCACAACATTCAATTTCACAACTACTGTACCGACAACACCTTCTAAAACAACAGTCCTGGCAGCAACAACAACAACAGAAGAGGCCACAACTTCTGCTTTACCAACAACAACAAGCCTAACAACTGTTACTGCAACAACAACAACAGAATTGGAGACATCTGCACCAAAACTAACAACTTCTAGTGTGCCAACTACTACAGAGGAGGAATTGACAACATCTTCTCTCACAACTACTAGTCCCACAACAGTCTTGGAAACAACCACAGAAGCAGCAACAACACCAGCCACTCTTACAGCTTCCACTATACCAACTACCACACAGACGGAACTGAATTCCTTGAATGTAACCACTGCTTTGCCGACAACACCTAGTGCAACAACAGTTTTGACAACAACAACTCCAGCTGAAACATCACAACCTGCTGTTACTACTACAACTGGTTTGCCCACCACTATAGAAACAGAGTTCACAACATTCCATGTCACAACTACTGTACCGACAACACCTTCTAAGACAACAGTCTTGGCAACAACAACAACAACAGAAGAGGCCACAACTTCTGCTTTACCAACAACTCCAAGCCTAACAACTGTTACTGCAACAACAACAACAGAATTGGAGACATCTGCACCAACACTAACAACTTCTAGTGTGCCAACTACTACAGAGGAGGAATTGACAACATCTTCTCTCACAACTACTAGTCCCACAACAGTCTTGGAAACAACCACAGAAGCAGCAACAACACCAGCCACTCTTACAGCTTCCACTATACCAACTACCACACAGACGGAACTGACTACCTTGAATGTAACCACTGCTTTGCCAACAACACCTAGTGCAACAACAGTTTTGACAACAACAACTCCAGCTGAAACATCACAACCTGCTGTTACTACTACAACTGGTTTGCCCACCACTGTAGAAACGGAGTTCACAACATTCAATTTCACAACTACTGTACCGACAACACCTTCTAAGACAACAGTCCTGGCAACAACAACAACAGAAGAAGCCACAACTTCTGCTTTACCAACAACTCCAAGCCTAACAACTGTTACTGCAACAACAACAACAGAATTGGAGACATCTGCACCAATACTAACAACTACTAGTGTGCCAACTACTACAGAGGAGGAATTGACAACATCTTCTCTCACAACTACTAGTCCCACAACAGTCTTGGAAACAACCACAGAAGCAGCAACAACACCAGCCACTCTTACAGCTTCCACTATACCAACTACCACACAGACGGAACTGACTACCTTGAATGTAACCACTGCTTTGCCAACAACACCTAGTGCAACAACAGTTTTGACAACAACAACTCCAGCTGAAACATCACAACCTGCTGTTACTACTACAACTGGTTTGCCCACCACTATAGAAACGGTGTTCACAACATTCAATTTCACAACTACTGTACCGACAACACCTTCTAAGACAACAGTCCTGGCAGCAACGACAACAACAGAAGAGGCCACAACTTCTGCTTTACCAACAACAACAAGCCTAACAACTGTTACTGCAACAACAACAACAGAATTGGAGACATCTGCACCAAAACTAACAACTTCTAGTGTGCCAACTACTACAGAGGAGGAATTGACAACATCTTCTCTCACAACTACTAGTCCCACAACAGTCTTGGAAACAACCACAGAAGCAGCAACAACACCAGCCACTCTTACAGCTTCCACTATACCAACTACCACACAGACGGAACTGACTACCTTGAATGTAACCACTGCTTTGCCGACAACACCTAGTGCAACAACAGTTTTGACAACAACAACTCCAGCTGAAACATCACAACCTGCTGTTACTACTACAACTGGTTTGCCCACCACTGTAGAAACGGAGTTCACAACATTCAATTTCACAACTGCTGTACCAACAACACCTTCTAAGACAACAATCTTGGCAACAACAACAACAGAAGAGGCCACAACTTCTGCTTTACCAACAACTCCAAGCCTAACAACTGTTACTGCAACAACAACAACAGAATTTGAGACATCTGCACCAATACTAACAACTACTAGTGTGCCAACTACTACAGAGGAGGAATTGACAACATCTTCTCTCACAACTACTAGTCCCACAATAGTCTTGGAAACAACCACAGAAGCAGCAACAACACCAGCCACTCTTACAACTTCCACTATACCAACTACCACACAGACGGAACTGACTACCTTGAATGTAACCACTGCTTTGCCAACAACACCTAGTGCAACAACAGTTTTGACAACAACAACTCCAGCTGAAACATCACAACCTGCTGTTACTACTACAACTGGTTTGCCCACCACTGTAGAAACGGAGTTCACAACATTCAATTTCAAAACTGCTGTACCAACAACACCTTCTAAGAAAACAATCTTGGCAACAACAACAACAGAAGAGGCCACAACTTCTGCTTTACCAACAACTCCAAGCCTAACAACTGTTACTGCAACAACAACAACAGAATTGAAGACATCTGCACCAATACTAACAACTACTAGTGTGCCAACTACTAAAGAGGAGGAATTGACAACATCTTCTCTCACAACTACTAGTCCCACAACAGTCTTGGAAACAACCACAGAAGCAGCAACAACACCAGCCAATCTTAAAGCTTCCACTATACCAACTACCACACAGACGGAACTGACTACCTTGAATGTAACCACTGCTTTGCCAACAACACCTAGTGCAACAACAGTTTTGACAACAACAACTCCAGCTGAAACATCACAACCTGCTGTAACTACTACAACTGGTTTGCCCACCACTATAGAAACAGAGTTCACAACATTCAATGTCACAACTACTGTACCGACAACACCTTCTAAGACAACAGTCTTGGCAACAACAACAACAGAAGAGGCCACAACTTCTGCTTTACAAACAACTCCAAGCCTAACAACTGTTACTGCAACAACAACAACAGAATTGGAGACATCTGCACCAATACTTACAACTACTAGTGTGCCAACTACTACAGAGGAGGAATTGACAACATCTTCTCTCACAACTACTAGTCCCACAATAGTCTTGGAAACAACCACAGAAGCAGCAACAACACCAGCCACTCTTACAGCTTCCACTATACCAACTACCACACAGACGGAACTGACTACCTTGAATGTAACCACTGCTTTGCCAACAACACCTAGTGCAACAACAGTTTTGACAACAACAACTCCAGCTGAAACATCACAACCTGCTGTTACTACTACAACTGGTTTGCCCACCACTATAGAAATGGAGTTCACAACATTCAATTTCACAAGTACTGTACCGACAACAACTTCTAAGACAACAGTCTTGGCAACAACAACAACAGAAGAGGCCACAACTTCTGCTTTACCAATAACTCCAAGCCTAACAACTGTTACTGCAACAACAACAACAGAATTGGAGACATCTGCACCAATACTAACAACTACTAGTGTGCCAACTACTACAGAGGAGGAATTGACAACATCTTCTCTCACAACTACTATTCCCACAATAGTCTTGGAAACAACCAAAGAAGCAGCAACAACACCAGCCACTCTTACAGCTTCCACTATACCAACTACCACACAGACGGAACTGACTACCTTGAATGTAACCACTGCTTTGCCAACAACACCTAGTGCAACAACAGTTTTGACAACAACAACTCCAGCTGAAACATCACAACCTGCTGTTACTACTACAACTGGTTTGCCCACCACTATAGAAACGGAGTTCACAACATTCAATTTCACAACTACTGTACCGACAACACCTTCTAAGACAACAGTCTTGGCAACAACAACAACAGAAGAGGCCACAACTTCTGCTTTACCAACAACTCCAAGCCTAACAACTGTTACTGCAACAACAACAACAGAATTGGAGACATCTGCACCAATACTAACAACTTTTAGTGTGCCAACTACTACAGAGGAGGAATTGACAACATCTTCTCTCACAACTACTAGTCCCACAACAGTCTTGGAAACAACCACAGAAGCAGCAACAACACCAGCCACTCTTACAGCTTCCACTATACCAACTACCACACAGACGGAACTGACTACCTTGAATGTAACCACTGCTTTCCCAACAACACCTAGTGCAACAACAGTTTTGACAACAACAACTCCAGCTGAAACATCACAACCTGCTGTTACTACTACAACTGGTTTGCCCACCACTATAGAAACGGAGTTCACAACATTCAATTTCACAACTACTGTACCGACAACACCTTCTAAGACAACAGTCTTGGCAACAACAACAACAGAAGAGGCCACAACTTCTGCTTTACCAACAACTCCAAGCCTAACAACTGTTACTGCAACAACAACAACAGAATTGGAGACATCTGCACCAACACTAACAACTACTAATGTGCCAACTACTACAGAGGAGGAATTGACAACATCTTCTCTCACAACTACTAGTCCCACAATAGTCTTGGAAACAACCACAGAAGCAGCAACAACACCAGCCACTCTTACAGCTTCCACTATACCAACTACCACACAGACGGAACTGACTACCTTGAATGTAACCACTGCTTTCCCAACAACACCTAGTGCAACAACAGTTTTGACAACATCAACTCCAGCTGAAACATCACAACCTGCTGTTACTACTACAACTGGTTTGCCCACCACTGTAGAAACGGAGTTCACAACATTCAATTTCACAACTACTGTACCGACAACACCTTCTAAGACAACAGTCCTGGCAACAACAACAACAGAAGAGGCCACAACTTCTGCTTTACCAACAACTCCAAGCCTAACAACTGTTACTGCAACAACAACAACAGAATTGGAGACATCTGCACCAATACTAACAACTTTTAGTGTGCCAACTACTACAGAGGAGGAATTGACAACATCTTCTCTCACAACTACTAGTCCCACAACAGTCTTGGAAACAACCACAGAAGCAGCAACAACACCAGCCACTCTTACAGCTTCCACTATACCAACTACCACACAGACGGAACTGACTACCTTGAATGTAACCACTGCTTTCCCAACAACACCTAGTGCAACAACAGTTTTGACAACAACAACTCCAGCTGAAACATCACAACCTGCTGTTACTACTACAACTGGTTTGCCCACCACTATAGAAACGGAGTTCACAACATTCAATTTCACAACTACTGTACCGACAACACCTTCTAAGACAACAGTCTTGGCAACAACAACAACAGAAGAGGCCACAACTTCTGCTTTACCAACAACTCCAAGCCTAACAACTGTTACTGCAACAACAACAACAGAATTGGAGACATCTGCACCAACACTAACAACTACTAGTGTGCCAACTACTACAGAGGAGGAATTGACAACATCTTCTCTCACAACTACTAGTCCCACAACAGTCTTGGAAACAACCACAGAAGCAGCAACAACACCAGCCACTCTTACAGCTTCCACTATACCAACTACCACACAGACGGAACTGACTACCTTGAATGTAACCACTGCTTTGCCAACAACACCTAGTGCAACAACAGTTTTGACAACAACAACTCCAGCTGAAACATCACAACCTGCTGTTACTACTACAACTGGTTTGCCCACCACTGTAGAAACGGAGTTCACAACATTCAATTTCACAACTACTGTACCGACAACACCTTCTAAGACAACAGTCCTGGCAACAACAACAACAGAAGAGGCCACAACTTCTGCTTTACCAACAACTCCAAGCCTAACAACTGTTACTGCAACAACAACAACAGAATTGGAGACATCTGCACCAATACTAACAACTTCTAGTGTGCCAACTACTACAGAGGAGGAATTGACAACATCTTCTCTCACAACTACTAGTCCCACAACAGTCTTGGAAACAACCACAGAAGCAGCAACAACACCAGCCACTCTTACAGCTTCCACTATACCAACTACCACACAGACGGAACTGACTACCTTGAATGTAACCACTGCTTTCCCAACAACACCTAGTGCAACAACAGTTTTGACAACATCAACTCCAGCTGAAACATCACAACCTGCTGTTACTACTACAACTGGTTTGCCCACCACTATAGAAACAGAGTTCACAACATTCAATGTCACAACTACTGTACCGACAACACCTTCTAAGACAACAGTCTTGGCAACAACAACAACAGAAGAGGCCACAACTTCTGCTTTACCAATAACTCCAAGCCTAACAACTGTTACTGCAACAACAACAACAGAATTGGAGACATCTGCACCAATACTAACAACTACTAGTGTGCCAACTACTACAGAGGAGGAATTGACAACATCTTCTCTCACAACTACTAGTCCCACAATAGTCTTGGAAACAACCACAGAAGCAGCAACAACACCAGCCACTCTTACAGCTTCCACTATACCAACTACCACACAGACGGAACTGACTACCTTGAATGTAACCACTGCTTTGCCAACAACACCTAGTGCAACAACAGTTTTGACAACAACAACTCCAGCTGAAACATCACAACCTGCTGTTACTACTACAACTGGTTTGCCCACCACTGTAGAAACGGAGTTCACAACATTCAATTTCACAACTACTGTACCGACAACACCTTCTAAGACAACAATCTTGGCAACAACAACAACAGAAGAGGCCACAACTTCTGCTTTACCAACAACTCCAAGCCTAACAACTGTTACTGCAACAACAACAACAGAATTGGAGACATCTGCACCAATACTAACAACTACTACTGTGCCAACTACTACAGAGGAGGAATTAACAACATCTTCTCTCACAACTACTCCCACAACAGTCTTGGAAACAACCACAGAAGCAGCAACAACACCAGCCACTCTTACAGCTTCCACTATACCAACTACCACACAGACGGAACTGACTACCTTGAATGTAACCACTGCTTTGCCAACAACACCTAGTGCAACAACAGTTTTGACAACAACAACTCCAGCTGAAACATCACAACCTGCTGTTACTACTACAACTGGTTTGCCCACCACTATAGAAACGGAGTTCACAACATTCAATTTCACAACTACTGTACCGACAACACCTTCTAAGACAACAGTCTTGGCAACAACAACAATAGAAGAGGCCACAACTTCTGCTTTACCAATAACTCCAAGCCTAACAACTGTTACTGCAACAACAACAACAGAATTGGAGACATCTGCACCAACACTAACAACTACTAGTGTGCCAACTACTACAGAGGAGGAATTGACAACATCTTCTCTCACAACTACTAGTCCCACAACAGTCTTGGAAACAACCACAGAAGCAGCAACAACACCAGCCACTCTTACAGCTTCCACTATACCAACTACCACACAGACGGAACTGACTACCTTGAATGTAACCACTGCTTTGCCAACAACACCTAGTGCAACAACAGTTTTGACAACAACAACTCCAGCTGAAACATCACAACCTGCTGTTACTACTACAACTGGTTTGCCCACCACTGTAGAAACGGAGTTCACAACATTCAATTTCACAACTACTGTACCGACAACACCTTCTAAGACAACAGTCCTGGCAACAACAACAACAGAAGAGGCCACAACTTCTGCTTTACCAACAACTCCAAGCCTAACAACTGTTACTGCAACAACAACAACAGAATTGGAGACATCTGCACCAATACTAACAACTACTACTGTGCCAACTACTACAGAGGAGGAATTAACAACATCTTCTCTCACAACTACTCCCACAACAGTCTTGGAAACAACCACAGAAGCAGCAACAACACCAGCCACTCTTACAGCTTCCACTATACCAACTACCACACAGACGGAACTGACTACCTTGAATGTAACCACTGCTTTGCCAACAACACCTAGTGCAACAACAGTTTTGACAACAACAACTCCAGCTGAAACATCACAACCTGCTGTTACTACTACAACTGGTTTGCCCACCACTATAGAAACGGAGTTCACAACATTCAATTTCACAACTACTGTACCGACAACACCTTCTAAGACAACAGTCTTGGCAACAACAACAATAGAAGACGCCACAACTTCTGCTTTACCAATAACTCCAAGCCTAACAACTGTTACTGCAACAACAACAACAGAATTGGAGACATCTGCACCAACACTAACAACTACTAGTGTGCCAACTACTACAGAGGAGGAATTGACAACATCTTCTCTCACAACTACTAGTCCCACAACAGTCTTGGAAACAACCACAGAAGCAGCAACAACACCAGCCACTCTTACAGCTTCCACTATACCAACTACCACACAGACGGAACTGACTACCTTGAATGTAACCACTGCTTTGCCAACAACACCTAGTGCAACAACAGTTTTGACAACAACAACTCCAGCTGAAACATCACAACCTGCTGTTACTACTACAACTGGTTTGCCCACCACTGTAGAAACGGAGTTCACAACATTCAATTTCACAACTACTGTACCGACAACACCTTCTAAGACAACAGTCCTGGCAACAACAACAACAGAAGAGGCCACAACTTCTGCTTTACCAACAACTCCAAGCCTAACAACTGTTACTGCAACAACAACAACAGAATTGGAGACATCTGCACCAATACTAACAACTTCTAGTGTGCCAACTACTACACAGGAGGAATTGACAACATCTTCTCTCACAACTACTAGTCCCACAACAGTCTTGGAAACAACCACAGAAGCAGCAACAACACCAGCCACTCTTACAGCTTCCACTATACCAACTACCACACAGACGGAACTGACTACCTTGAATGTAACCACTGCTTTCCCAACAACACCTAGTGCAACAACAGTTTTGACAACATCAACTCCAGCTGAAACATCACAACCTGCTGTTACTACTACAACTGGTTTGCCCACCACTATAGAAACAGAGTTCACAACATTCAATGTCACAACTACTGTACCGACAACACCTTCTAAGACAACAGTCTTGGCAACAACAACAACAGAAGAGGCCACAACTTCTGCTTTACCAATAACTCCAAGCCTAACAACTGTTACTGCAACAACAACAACAGAATTGGAGACATCTGCACCAATACTAACAACTACTAGTGTGCCAACTACTACAGAGGAGGAATTGACAACATCTTCTCTCACAACTACTAGTCCCACAATAGTCTTGGAAACAACCACAGAAGCAGCAACAACACCAGCCACTCTTACAGCTTCCACTATACCAACTACCACACAGACGGAACTGACTACCTTGAATGTAACCACTGCTTTGCCAACAACACCTAGTGCAACAACAGTTTTGACAACAACAACTCCAGCTGAAACATCAAAACCTGCTGTTACTACTACAACTGGTTTGCCCACCACTGTAGAAACGGAGTTCACAACATTCAATTTCACAACTACTGTACCAACAACACCTTCTAAGACAACAATCTTGGCAACAACAACAACAGAAGAGGCCACAACTTCTGCTTTACCAACAACTCCAAGCCTAACAACTGTTACTGCAACAACAACAACAGAATTGGAGACATCTGCACCAATACTAACAATTACTACTGTGCCAACTACTACAGAGGAGGAATTAACAACATCTTCTCTCACAACTACTCCCACGACAGTCTTGGAAACAACCACAGAAGCAGCAACAACACCAGCCACTCTTACAGCTTCCACTATACCAACTACCACACAGACGGAACTGACTACCTTGAATGTAACCACTGCTTTGCCAACAACACCTAGTGCAACAACAGTTTTGACAACAACAACTCCAGCTGAAACATCACAACCTGCTGTTACTACTACAACTGGTTTGCCCACCACTATAGAAACGGAGTTCACAACATTCAATTTCACAACTACTGTACCGACAACACCTTCTAAGACAACAGTCTTGGCAACAACAACAACAGAAGAGGCCACAACTTCTGCTTTACCAACAACTCCAAGCCTAACAACTGTTACTGCAACAACAACAACAGAATTGGAGACATCTGCACCAATACTAACAACTTCTAGTGTGCCAACTACTACACAGGAGGAATTGACAACATCTTCTCTCACAACTACTAGTCCCACAACAGTCTTGGAAACAACCACAGAAGCAGCAACAACACCAGCCACTCTTACAGCTTCCACTATACCAACTACCACACAGACGGAACTGACTACCTTGAATGTAACCACTGCTTTGCCAACAACACCTAGTGCAACAACAGTTTTGACAACAACAACTCCAGCTGAAACATCACAACCTGCTGTTACTACTACAACTGGTTTGCCCACCACTATAGAAACAGAGTTCACAACATTCAATGTCACAACTACTGTACCGACAACACCTTCTAAGACAACAGTCTTGGCAACAACAACAACAGAAGAGGCCACAACTTCTGCTTTACAAACAACTCCAAGCCTAACAACTGTTACTGCAACAACAACAACAGAATTGGAGACATCTGCACCAATACTAACAACTACTAGTGTGCCAACTACTACAGAGGAGGAATTGACAACATCTTCTCTCACAACTACTAGTCCCACAATAGTCTTGGAAACAACCACAGAAGCAGCAACAACACCAGCCACTCTTACAGCTTCCACTATACCAACTACCACACAGACGGAACTGACTACCTTGAATGTAACCACTGCTTTGCCAACAACACCTAGTGCAACAACAGTTTTGACAACAACAACTCCAGCTGAAACATCACAACCTGCTATTACTACTACAACTGGTTTGCCCACCACTATAGAAATGGAGTTCACAACATTCAATTTCACAAGTACTGTACCGACAACAACTTCTAAGACAACAGTCTTGGCAACAACAACAACAGAAGAGGCCACAACTTCTGCTTTACCAATAACTCCAAGCCTAACAACTGTTACTGCAACAACAACAACAGAATTGGAGACATCTGCACCAATACTAACAACTACTAGTGTGCCAACTACTACAGAGGAGGAATTGACAACATCTTCTCTCACAACTACTATTCCCACAATAGTCTTGGAAACAACCAAAGAAGCAGCAACAACACCAGCCACTCTTACAGCTTCCACTATACCAACTACCACACAGACGGAACTGACTACCTTGAATGTAACCACTGCTTTGCCAACAACACCTAGTGCAACAACAGTTTTGACAACAACAACTCCAGCTGAAACATCACAACCTGCTGTTACTACTACAACTGGTTTGCCCACCACTATAGAAACGGAGTTCACAACATTCAATTTCACAACTACTGTACCGACAACACCTTCTAAGACAACAGTCTTGGCAACAACAACAACAGAAGAGGCCACAACTTCTGCTTTACCAACAACTCCAAGCCTAACAACTGTTACTGCAACAACAACAACAGAATTGGAGACATCTGCACCAATACTAACAACTTTTAGTGTGCCAACTACTACAGAGGAGGAATTGACAACATCTTCTCTCACAACTACTAGTCCCACAACAGTCTTGGAAACAACCACAGAAGCAGCAACAACACCAGCCACTCTTACAGCTTCCACTATACCAACTACCACACAGACGGAACTGACTACCTTGAATGTAACCACTGCTTTCCCAACAACACCTAGTGCAACAACAGTTTTGACAACAACAACTCCAGCTGAAACATCACAACCTGCTGTTACTACTACAACTGGTTTGCCCACCACTATAGAAACGGAGTTCACAACATTCAATTTCACAACTACTGTACCGACAACACCTTCTAAGACAACAGTCTTGGCAACAACAACAACAGAAGAGGCCACAACTTCTGCTTTACCAACAACTCCAAGCCTAACAACTGTTACTGCAATAACAACAACAGAATTGGAGACATCTGCACCAACACTAACAACTACTAATGTGCCAACTACTACAGAGGAGGAATTGACAACATCTTCTCTCACAACTACTAGTCCCACAATAGTCTTGGAAACAACCACAGAAGCAGCAACAACACCAGCCACTCTTACAGCTTCCACTATACCAACTACCACACAGACGGAACTGACTACCTTGAATGTAACCACTGCTTTCCCAACAACACCTAGTGCAACAACAGTTTTGACAACATCAACTCCAGCTGAAACATCACAACCTGCTGTTACTACTACAACTGGTTTGCCCACCACTGTAGAAACGGAGTTCACAACATTCAATTTCACAACTACTGTACCGACAACACCTTCTAAGACAACAGTCCTGGCAACAACAACAACAGAAGAGGCCACAACTTCTGCTTTACCAACAACTCCAAGCCTAACAACTGTTACTGCAACAACAACAACAGAATTGGAGACATCTGCACCAATACTAACAACTTTTAGTGTGCCAACTACTACAGAGGAGGAATTGACAACATCTTCTCTCACAACTACTAGTCCCACAACAGTCTTGGAAACAACCACAGAAGCAGCAACAACACCAGCCACTCTTACAGCTTCCACTATACCAACTACCACACAGACGGAACTGACTACCTTGAATGTAACCACTGCTTTCCCAACAACACCTAGTGCAACAACAGTTTTGACAACAACAACTCCAGCTGAAACATCACAACCTGCTGTTACTACTACAACTGGTTTGCCCACCACTATAGAAACGGAGTTCACAACATTCAATTTCACAACTACTGTACCGACAACACCTTCTAAGACAACAGTCTTGGCAACAACAACAACAGAAGAGGCCACAACTTCTGCTTTACCAACAACTCCAAGCCTAACAACTTTTACTGCAACAACAACAACAGAATTGGAGACATCTGCACCAACACTAACAACTACTAGTGTGCCAACTACTACAGAGGAGGAATTGACAACATCTTCTCTCACAACTACTAGTCCCACAACAGTCTTGGAAACAACCACAGAAGCAGCAACAACACCAGCCACTCTTACAGCTTCCACTATACCAACTACCACACAGACGGAACTGACTACCTTGAATGTAACCACTGCTTTGCCAACAACACCTAGTGCAACAACAGTTTTGACAACAACAACTCCAGCTGAAACATCACAACCTGCTGTTACTACTACAACTGGTTTGCCCACCACTGTAGAAACGGAGTTCACAACATTCAATTTCACAACTACTGTACCGACAACACCTTCTAAGACAACAGTCCTGGCAACAACAACAACAGAAGAGGCCACAACTTCTGCTTTACCAACAACTCCAAGCCTAACAACTGTTACTGCAACAACAACAACAGAATTGGAGACATCTGCACCAATACTAACAACTTCTAGTGTGCCAACTACTACAGAGGAGGAATTGACAACATCTTCTCTCACAACTACTAGTCCCACAACAGTCTTGGAAACAACCACAGAAGCAGCAACAACACCAGCCACTCTTACAGCTTCCACTATACCAACTACCACACAGACGGAACTGACTACCTTGAATGTAACCACTGCTTTCCCAACAACACCTAGTGCAACAACAGTTTTGACAACATCAACTCCAGCTGAAACATCACAACCTGCTGTTACTACTACAACTGGTTTGCCCACCACTATAGAAACAGAGTTCACAACATTCAATGTCACAACTACTGTACCGACAACACCTTCTAAGACAACAGTCTTGGCAACAACAACAACAGAAGAGGCCACAACTTCTGCTTTACCAATAACTCCAAGCCTAACAACTGTTACTGCAACAACAACAACAGAATTGGAGACATCTGCACCAATACTAACAACTACTAGTGTGCCAACTACTACAGAGGAGGAATTGACAACATCTTCTCTCACAACTACTAGTCCCACAATAGTCTTGGAAACAACCACAGAAGCAGCAACAACACCAGCCACTCTTACAGCTTCCACTATACCAACTACCACACAGACGGAACTGACTACCTTGAATGTAACCACTGCTTTGCCAACAACACCTAGTGCAACAACAGTTTTGACAACAACAACTCCAGCTGAAACATCACAACCTGCTGTTACTACTACAACTGGTTTGCCCACCACTGTAGAAACGGAGTTCACAACATTCAATTTCACAACTACTGTACCGACAACACCTTCTAAGACAACAATCTTGGCAACAACAACAACAGAAGAGGCCACAACTTCTGCTTTACCAACAACTCCAAGCCTAACAACTGTTACTGCAACAACAACAACAGAATTGGAGACATCTGCACCAATACTAACAACTACTACTGTGCCAACTACTACAGAGGAGGAATTAACAACATCTTCTCTCACAACTACTCCCACAACAGTCTTGGAAACAACCACAGAAGCAGCAACAACACCAGCCACTCTTACAGCTTCCACTATACCAACTACCACACAGACGGAACTGACTACCTTGAATGTAACCACTGCTTTGCCAACAACACCTAGTGCAACAACAGTTTTGACAACAACAACTCCAGCTGAAACATCACAACCTGCTGTTACTACTACAACTGGTTTGCCCACCACTATAGAAACGGAGTTCACAACATTCAATTTCACAACTACTGTACCGACAACACCTTCTAAGACAACAGTCTTGGCAACAACAACAATAGAAGAGGCCACAACTTCTGCTTTACCAATAACTCCAAGCCTAACAACTGTTACTGCAACAACAACAACAGAATTGGAGACATCTGCACCAACACTAACAACTACTAGTGTGCCAACTACTACAGAGGAGGAATTGACAACATCTTCTCTCACAACTACTAGTCCCACAACAGTCTTGGAAACAACCACAGAAGCAGCAACAACACCAGCCACTCTTACAGCTTCCACTATACCAACTACCACACAGACGGAACTGACTACCTTGAATGTAACCACTGCTTTGCCAACAACACCTAGTGCAACAACAGTTTTGACAACAACAACTCCAGCTGAAACATCACAACCTGCTGTTACTACTACAACTGGTTTGCCCACCACTGTAGAAACGGAGTTCACAACATTCAATTTCACAACTACTGTACCGACAACACCTTCTAAGACAACAGTCCTGGCAACAACAACAACAGAAGAGGCCACAACTTCTGCTTTACCAACAACTCCAAGCCTAACAACTGTTACTGCAACAACAACAACAGAATTGGAGACATCTGCACCAATACTAACAACTACTACTGTGCCAACTACTACAGAGGAGGAATTAACAACATCTTCTCTCACAACTACTCCCACAACAGTCTTGGAAACAACCACAGAAGCAGCAACAACACCAGCCACTCTTACAGCTTCCACTATACCAACTACCACACAGACGGAACTGACTACCTTGAATGTAACCACTGCTTTGCCAACAACACCTAGTGCAACAACAGTTTTGACAACAACAACTCCAGCTGAAACATCACAACCTGCTGTTACTACTACAACTGGTTTGCCCACCACTATAGAAACGGAGTTCACAACATTCAATTTCACAACTACTGTACCGACAACACCTTCTAAGACAACAGTCTTGGCAACAACAACAATAGAAGAGGCCACAACTTCTGCTTTACCAATAACTCCAAGCCTAACAACTGTTACTGCAACAACAACAACAGAATTGGAGACATCTGCACCAACACTAACAACTACTAGTGTGCCAACTACTACAGAGGAGGAATTGACAACATCTTCTCTCACAACTACTAGTCCCACAACAGTCTTGGAAACAACCACAGAAGCAGCAACAACACCAGCCACTCTTACAGCTTCCACTATACCAACTACCACACAGACGGAACTGACTACCTTGAATGTAACCACTGCTTTGCCAACAACACCTAGTGCAACAACAGTTTTGACAACAACAACTCCAGCTGAAACATCACAACCTGCTGTTACTACTACAACTGGTTTGCCCACCACTGTAGAAACGGAGTTCACAACATTCAATTTCACAACTACTGTACCGACAACACCTTCTAAGACAACAGTCCTGGCAACAACAACAACAGAAGAGGCCACAACTTCTGCTTTACCAACAACTCCAAGCCTAACAACTGTTACTGCAACAACAACAACAGAATTGGAGACATCTGCACCAATACTAACAACTTCTAGTGTGCCAACTACTACACAGGAGGAATTGACAACATCTTCTCTCACAACTACTAGTCCCACAACAGTCTTGGAAACAACCACAGAAGCAGCAACAACACCAGCCACTCTTACAGCTTCCACTATACCAACTACCACACAGACGGAACTGACTACCTTGAATGTAACCACTGCTTTCCCAACAACACCTAGTGCAACAACAGTTTTGACAACATCAACTCCAGCTGAAACATCACAACCTGCTGTTACTACTACAACTGGTTTGCCCACCACTATAGAAACAGAGTTCACAACATTCAATGTCACAACTACTGTACCGACAACACCTTCTAAGACAACAGTCTTGGCAACAACAACAACAGAAGAGGCCACAACTTCTGCTTTACCAATAACTCCAAGCCTAACAACTGTTACTGCAACAACAACAACAGAATTGGAGACATCTGCACCAATACTAACAACTACTAGTGTGCCAACTACTACAGAGGAGGAATTGACAACATCTTCTCTCACAACTACTAGTCCCACAATAGTCTTGGAAACAACCACAGAAGCAGCAACAACACCAGCCACTCTTACAGCTTCCACTATACCAACTACCACACAGACGGAACTGACTACCTTGAATGTAACCACTGCTTTGCCAACAACACCTAGTGCAACAACAGTTTTGACAACAACAACTCCAGCTGAAACATCAAAACCTGCTGTTACTACTACAACTGGTTTGCCCACCACTGTAGAAACGGAGTTCACAACATTCAATTTCACAACTACTGTACCAACAACACCTTCTAAGACAACAATCTTGGCAACAACAACAACAGAAGAGGCCACAACTTCTGCTTTACCAACAACTCCAAGCCTAACAACTGTTACTGCAACAACAACAACAGAATTGGAGACATCTGCACCAATACTAACAATTACTACTGTGCCAACTACTACAGAGGAGGAATTAACAACATCTTCTCTCACAACTACTCCCACGACAGTCTTGGAAACAACCACAGAAGCAGCAACAACACCAGCCACTCTTACAGCTTCCACTATACCAACTACCACACAGACGGAACTGACTACCTTGAATGTAACCACTGCTTTGCCAACAACACCTAGTGCAACAACAGTTTTGACAACAACAACTCCAGCTGAAACATCACAACCTGCTGTTACTACTACAACTGGTTTGCCCACCACTATAGAAACGGAGTTCACAACATTCAATTTCACAACTACTGTACCGACAACACCTTCTAAGACAACAGTCTTGGCAACAACAACAACAGAAGAGGCCACAACTTCTGCTTTACCAACAACTCCAAGCCTAACAACTGTTACTGCAACAACAACAACAGAATTGGAGACATCTGCACCAATACTAACAACTTCTAGTGTGCCAACTACTACACAGGAGGAATTGACAACATCTTCTCTCACAACTACTAGTCCCACAACAGTCTTGGAAACAACCACAGAAGCAGCAACAACACCAGCCACTCTTACAGCTTCCACTATACCAACTACCACACAGACGGAACTGACTACCTTGAATGTAACCACTGCTTTCCCAACAACACCTAGTGCAACAAAAGTTTTGACAACAACAACTCCAGCTGAAACATCACAACCTGCTGTTACTACTACAACTGGTTTGCCCACCACTATAGAAACGGAGTTCACAACATTCAATTTCACAACTACTGTACCGACAACACCTTCTAAGACAACAGTCTTGGCAACAACAACAACAGAAGAGGCCACAACTTCTGCTTTACCAACAACTCCAAGCCTAACAACTGTTACTGCAACAACAACAACAGAATTGGAGACATCTGCACCAACACTAACAACTACTAGTGTGCCAACTACTACAGAGGAGGAATTGACAACATCTTCTCTCACAACTACTAGTCCCACAACAGTCTTGGAAACAACCACAGAAGCAGCAACAACACCAGCCACTCTTACAGCTTCCACTATACCAACTACCACACAGACGGAACTGACTACCTTGAATGTAACCACTGCTTTGCCAACAACACCTAGTGCAACAACAGTTTTGACAACAACAACTCCAGCTGAAACATCACAACCTGCTGTTACTACTACAACTGGTTTGCCCACCACTGTAGAAACGGAGTTCACAACATTCAATTTCACAACTACTGTACCGACAACACCTTCTAAGACAACAGTCCTGGCAACAACAACAACAGAAGAGGCCACAACTTCTGCTTTACCAACAACTCCAAGCCTAACAACTGTTACTGCAACAACAACAACAGAATTGGAGACATCTGCACCAATACTAACAACTACTACTGTGCCAACTACTACAGAGGAGGAATTAACAACATCTTCTCTCACAACTACTCCCACAACAGTCTTGGAAACAACCACAGAAGCAGCAACAACACCAGCCACTCTTACAGCTTCCACTATACCAACTACCACACAGACGGAACTGACTACCTTGAATGTAACCACTGCTTTGCCAACAACACCTAGTGCAACAACAGTTTTGACAACAAAAACTCCAGCTGAAACATCACAACCTGCTGTTACTACTACAACTGGTTTGCCCACCACTATAGAAACGGAGTTCACAACATTCAATTTCACAACTACTGTACCGACAACACCTTCTAAGACAACAGTCTTGGCAACAACAACAACAGAAGAGGCCACAACTTCTGCTTTACCAACAACTCCAAGCCTAACAACTGTTACTGCAACAACAACAACAGAATTGGAGACATCTGCACCAATACTAACAACTACTAGTGTGCCAATTACTACAGAGGAGGAATTGACAACATCTTCTCTCACAACTACTAGTCCCACAATAGTCTTGGAAACAACCACAGAAGCAGCAACAACACCAGCCACTCTTACAACTTCCACTATACCAACTACCACACAGACGGAACTGACTACCTTGAATGTAACCACTGCTTTGCCAACAACACCTAATGCAACAACAGTTTTGACAACAACAACTCCAGCTGAAACATCACAACCTGCTGTTACTACTACAACTGGTTTGCCTACCACTATAGAAACGGAGTTCACAACATTCAATTTCACAAGTACTGTACCGACAACACCTTCTAAGACAACAGTCTTGGCAACAACAACAACAGAAGAGGCCACAACTTCTGCTTTACCAACAACTCCAAGCCTAACAACTGTTACTGCAACAACAACAACAGAATTGGAGACATCTGCACCAACACTAACAACTACTAGTGTGCCAACTACTACAGAGGAGGAATTGACAACATCTTCTCTCACAACTACTAGTCCCACAACAGTCTTGCAAACAACCACAGAAGCAGCAACAACACCAGCCACTCTTACAGCTTCCACTATACCAACTACCACACAGACGGAACTGACTACCTTGAATGTAACCACTGCTTTGCCAACAACACCTAGTGCAACAACAGTTTTGACAACAACAACTCCAGCTGAAACATCACAACCTGCTGTTACTACTACAACTGGTTTGCCCACCACTATAGAAACGGAGTTTACAACATTCAATTTCACAACTACTGTACCGACAACACCTTCTAAGACAACAGTCTTGGCAACAACAACAACAGAAGAGGCCACAACTTCTGCTTTACCAACAACTCCAAGCCTAACAACTGTTACTGCAACAACAACAACAGAATTGGAGACATCTGCACCAACACTAACAACTACTAGTGTGCCAACTACTACAGAGGAGGAATTGACAACATCTTCTCTCACAACTACTAGTCCCACAACAGTCTTGGAAACAACCACAGAAGCAGCAACAACACCAGCCACTCTTACAGCTTCCACTATACCAACTACCACACAGACGGAACTGACTACCATGAATGTAACCACTGCTTTGCCAACAACACCTAATGCAACAACAGTTTTGACAACAACAACTCCAGCTGAAACATCACAACCTGCTGTTACTACTACAACTGGTTTGCCCACCACTATAGAAACAGAGTTCACAACATTCAATGTCACAACTACTGTACCGACAACACCTTCTAAGACAACAGTCTTGGCAACAACAACAACAGAAGAGGCCACAACTTCTGCTTTACCAATAACTCCAAGCCTAACAACTGTTACTGCAACAACAACAACAGAATTGGAGACATCTGCACCAATACTAACAACTACTAGTGTGCCAACTACTACAGAGGAGGAATTGACAACATCTTCTCTCACAACTACTAGTCCCACAATAGTCTTGGAAACAACCATAGAAGCAGAAACAACACCAGCCACTCTTACAGCTTCCACTATACCAACTACCACACAGACGGAACTGACTACCTTGAATGTAACCACTGCTTTGCCAACAACACCTAGTGCAACAACAGTTTTGACAACAACAACTCCAGCTGAAACATCACAACCTGCAGTTACTACTACAACTGGTTTGCCCACCACTGTAGAAACGGAGTTCACAACATTCAATTTCACAACTACTGTACCGACAACACCTTCTAAGACAACAGTCCTGGCAACAACAACAACAGAAGAGGCCACAACTTCTGCTTTACCAACAACTCCAAGCCTAACAACTGTTACTGCAACAACAACAACAGAATTGGAGACATCTGTACCAATACTAACAACTACTAGTGTGCCAACTACTACAGAGGAGGAATTGGCAACATCTTCTCTCACAACTACTAGTCCCACAATAGTCTTGGAAACAACCACAGAAGCAGCAACAACACCAGCCACTCTTACAACTTCCACTATACCAACTACCACACAGACGGAACTGACTACATTGAATGTAACCACTGCTTTGCCAACAACACCTAATGCAACAACAGTTTTGACAACAACAACTCCAGCTGAAACATCACAACCTGTTGTTACTACTACAACTGGTTTGCCCACCACTATAGAAACAGAGTTCACAACATTCAATTTCACAAGTACTGTACCGACAACACCTTCTAAGACAACAGTCCTGGCAACAACAACAACAGAAGAGGCCACAACTTCTGCTTTACCAACAACTCCAAGCCTAACAACTGTTACTACAACAACAACAGAATTGGAGACATCTGCACCAACACTAACAACTTCTAGTGTGCCAACTACTACAGAGGAGGAATTGACAACATCTTCTATAACAACTACTAGTCCCACAACAGTCTTGGAAACAACCACAGAAGCAGCAACAACACCAGCCACTCTTACAGCTTCCACTATACCAACTACCACACAGACGGAACTGACTACCTTGAATGTAACCACTGCTTTCCCAACAACACCTAGTGCAACAACAGTTTTGACAACATCAACTCCAGCTGAAACATCACAACCTGCTGTTACTACTACAACTGGTTTGCCCACCACTATAGAAACAGAGTTCACAACATTCAATGTCACAACTACTGTACCGACAACACCTTCTAAGACAACAGTCTTGGCAACAACAACAACAGAAGAGGCCACAACTTCTGCTTTACCAATAACTCCAAGCCTAACAACTGTTACTGCAACAACAACAACAGAATTGGAGACATCTGCACCAATACTAACAACTACTAGTGTGCCAACTACTACAGAGGAGGAATTGACAACATCTTCTCTCACAACTACTAGTCCCACAATAGTCTTGGAAACAACCACAGAAGCAGCAACAACACCAGCCACTCTTACAGCTTCCACTATACCAACTACCACACAGACGGAACTGACTACCTTGAATGTAACCACTGCTTTGCCAACAACACCTAGTGCAACAACAGTTTTGACAACAACAACTCCAGCTGAAACATCAAAACCTGCTGTTACTACTACAACTGGTTTGCCCACCACTGTAGAAACGGAGTTCACAACATTCAATTTCACAACTACTGTACCAACAACACCTTCTAAGACAACAATCTTGGCAACAACAACAACAGAAGAGGCCACAACTTCTGCTTTACCAACAACTCCAAGCCTAACAACTGTTACTGCAACAACAACAACAGAATTGGAGACATCTGCACCAATACTAACAATTACTACTGTGCCAACTACTACAGAGGAGGAATTAACAACATCTTCTCTCACAACTACTCCCACGACAGTCTTGGAAACAACCACAGAAGCAGCAACAACACCAGCCACTCTTACAGCTTCCACTATACCAACTACCACACAGACGGAACTGACTACCTTGAATGTAACCACTGCTTTGCCAACAACACCTAGTGCAACAACAGTTTTGACAACAACAACTCCAGCTGAAACATCACAACCTGCTGTTACTACTACAACTGGTTTGCCCACCACTATAGAAACGGAGTTCACAACATTCAATTTCACAACTACTGTACCGACAACACCTTCTAAGACAACAGTCTTGGCAACAACAACAACAGAAGAGGCCACAACTTCTGCTTTACCAACAACTCCAAGCCTAACAACTGTTACTGCAACAACAACAACAGAATTGGAGACATCTGCACCAATACTAACAACTTCTAGTGTGCCAACTACTACACAGGAGGAATTGACAACATCTTCTCTCACAACTACTAGTCCCACAACAGTCTTGGAAACAACCACAGAAGCAGCAACAACACCAGCCACTCTTACAGCTTCCACTATACCAACTACCACACAGACGGAACTGACTACCTTGAATGTAACCACTGCTTTCCCAACAACACCTAGTGCAACAAAAGTTTTGACAACAACAACTCCAGCTGAAACATCACAACCTGCTGTTACTACTACAACTGGTTTGCCCACCACTATAGAAACGGAGTTCACAACATTCAATTTCACAACTACTGTACCGACAACACCTTCTAAGACAACAGTCTTGGCAACAACAACAACAGAAGAGGCCACAACTTCTGCTTTACCAACAACTCCAAGCCTAACAACTGTTACTGCAACAACAACAACAGAATTGGAGACATCTGCACCAACACTAACAACTACTAGTGTGCCAACTACTACAGAGGAGGAATTGACAACATCTTCTCTCACAACTACTAGTCCCACAACAGTCTTGGAAACAACCACAGAAGCAGCAACAACACCAGCCACTCTTACAGCTTCCACTATACCAACTACCACACAGACGGAACTGACTACCTTGAATGTAACCACTGCTTTGCCAACAACACCTAGTGCAACAACAGTTTTGACAACAACAACTCCAGCTGAAACATCACAACCTGCTGTTACTACTACAACTGGTTTGCCCACCACTGTAGAAACAGAGTTCACAACATTCAATTTCACAACTACTGTACCGACAACACCTTCTAAGACAACAGTCCTGGCAACAACAACAACAGAAGAGGCCACAACTTCTGCTTTACCAACAACTCCAAGCCTAACAACTGTTACTGCAACAACAACAACAGAATTGGAGACATCTGCACCAATACTAACAACTACTACTGTGCCAACTACTACAGAGGAGGAATTAACAACATCTTCTCTCACAACTACTCCCACAACAGTCTTGGAAACAACCACAGAAGCAGCAACAACACCAGCCACTCTTACAGCTTCCACTATACCAACTACCACACAGACGGAACTGACTACCTTGAATGTAACCACTGCTTTGCCAACAACACCTAGTGCAACAACAGTTTTGACAACAAAAACTCCAGCTGAAACATCACAACCTGCTGTTACTACTACAACTGGTTTGCCCACCACTATAGAAACGGAGTTCACAACATTCAATTTCACAACTACTGTACCGACAACACCTTCTAAGACAACAGTCTTGGCAACAACAACAACAGAAGAGGCCACAACTTCTGCTTTACCAACAACTCCAAGCCTAACAACTGTTACTGCAACAACAACAACAGAATTGGAGACATCTGCACCAATACTAACAACTACTAGTGTGCCAATTACTACAGAGGAGGAATTGACAACATCTTCTCTCACAACTACTAGTCCCACAATAGTCTTGGAAACAACCACAGAAGCAGCAACAACACCAGCCACTCTTACAACTTCCACTATACCAACTACCACACAGACGGAACTGACTACCTTGAATGTAACCACTGCTTTGCCAACAACACCTAATGCAACAACAGTTTTGACAACAACAACTCCAGCTGAAACATCACAACCTGCTGTTACTACTACAACTGGTTTGCCTACCACTATAGAAACGGAGTTCACAACATTCAATTTCACAAGTACTGTACCGACAACACCTTCTAAGACAACAGTCTTGGCAACAACAACAACAGAAGAGGCCACAACTTCTGCTTTACCAACAACTCCAAGCCTAACAACTGTTACTGCAACAACAACAACAGAATTGGAGACATCTGCACCAACACTAACAACTACTAGTGTGCCAACTACTACAGAGGAGGAATTGACAACATCTTCTCTCACAACTACTAGTCCCACAACAGTCTTGCAAACAACCACAGAAGCAGCAACAACACCAGCCACTCTTACAGCTTCCACTATACCAACTACCACACAGACGGAACTGACTACCTTGAATGTAACCACTGCTTTGCCAACAACACCTAGTGCAACAACAGTTTTGACAACAACAACTCCAGCTGAAACATCACAACCTGCTGTTACTACTACAACTGGTTTGCCCACCACTATAGAAACGGAGTTTACAACATTCAATTTCACAACTACTGTACCGACAACACCTTCTAAGACAACAGTCTTGGCAACAACAACAACAGAAGAGGCCACAACTTCTGCTTTACCAACAACTCCAAGCCTAACAACTGTTACTGCAACAACAACAACAGAATTGGAGACATCTGCACCAACACTAACAACTACTAGTGTGCCAACTACTACAGAGGAGGAATTGACAACATCTTCTCTCACAACTACTAGTCCCACAACAGTCTTGGAAACAACCACAGAAGCAGCAACAACACCAGCCACTCTTACAGCTTCCACTATACCAACTACCACACAGACGGAACTGACTACCATGAATGTAACCACTGCTTTGCCAACAACACCTAATGCAACAACAGTTTTGACAACAACAACTCCAGCTGAAACATCACAACCTGCTGTTACTACTACAACTGGTTTGCCCACCACTATAGAAACAGAGTTCACAACATTCAATGTCACAACTACTGTACCGACAACACCTTCTAAGACAACAGTCTTGGCAACAACAACAACAGAAGAGGCCACAACTTCTGCTTTACCAATAACTCCAAGCCTAACAACTGTTACTGCAACAACAACAACAGAATTGGAGACATCTGCACCAATACTAACAACTACTAGTGTGCCAACTACTACAGAGGAGGAATTGACAACATCTTCTCTCACAACTACTAGTCCCACAATAGTCTTGGAAACAACCATAGAAGCAGAAACAACACCAGCCACTCTTACAGCTTCCACTATACCAACTACCACACAGACGGAACTGACTACCTTGAATGTAACCACTGCTTTGCCAACAACACCTAGTGCAACAACAGTTTTGACAACAACAACTCCAGCTGAAACATCACAACCTGCAGTTACTACTACAACTGGTTTGCCCACCACTGTAGAAACGGAGTTCACAACATTCAATTTCACAACTACTGTACCGACAACACCTTCTAAGACAACAGTCCTGGCAACAACAACAACAGAAGAGGCCACAACTTCTGCTTTACCAACAACTCCAAGCCTAACAACTGTTACTGCAACAACAACAACAGAATTGGAGACATCTGTACCAATACTAACAACTACTAGTGTGCCAACTACTACAGAGGAGGAATTGGCAACATCTTCTCTCACAACTACTAGTCCCACAATAGTCTTGGAAACAACCACAGAAGCAGCAACAACACCAGCCACTCTTACAACTTCCACTATACCAACTACCACACAGACGGAACTGACTACATTGAATGTAACCACTGCTTTGCCAACAACACCTAATGCAACAACAGTTTTGACAACAACAACTCCAGCTGAAACATCACAACCTGCTGTTACTACTACAACTGGTTTGCCCACCACTATAGAAACAGAGTTCACAACATTCAATTTCACAAGTACTGTACCGACAACACCTTCTAAGACAACAGTCCTGGCAACAACAACAACAGAAGAGGCCACAACTTCTGCTTTACCAACAACTCCAAGCCTAACAACTGTTACTACAACAACAACAGAATTGGAGACATCTGCACCAACACTAACAACTTCTAGTGTGCCAACTACTACAGAGGAGGAATTGACAACATCTTCTATAACAACTACTAGTCCCACAACAGTCTTGGAAACAACCACAGAAGCAGCAACAACACCAGCCACTCTTACAGCTTCCACTATACCAACTACCACACAGACGGAACTGACTACCTTGAATGTAACCACTGCTTTGCCAACAACACCTAGTGCAACAACAGTTTTGACAACAACAACTCCAGCTGAAACATCACAACCTGCTGTTATTACTACAACTGGTTTGCCCACCACTATAGAAACGGAGTTCACAACATTCAATGTCACAACTACTGTACCGACAACACCTTCTAAGACAACAGTCTTGGCAACAACAACAACAGAAGAGGCCACAACTTCTGCTTTACCAATAACTCCAAGCCTAACAACTGTTACTGCAACAACAACAACAGAATTGGAGACATCTGCACCAATACTAACAACTACTAGTGTGCCAACTACTACAGAGGAGGAATTGACAACATCTTCTCTCACAACTACTAGTCCCACAATAGTCTTGGAAACAACCACAGAAGCAGCAACAACACCAGCCACTCTTACAGCTTCCACTATACCAACTACCACACAGACGGAACTGACTACCTTGAATGTAACCACTGCTTTGCCAACAACACCTAGTGCAACAACAGTTTTGACAACAACAACTCCAGCTGAAACATCACAACCTGCTGTTACTACTACAACTGGTTTGCCCACCACTGTAGAAACGGAGTTCACAACATTCAATTTCACAACTACTGTACCAACAACACCTTCTAAGACAACAATCTTGGCAACAACAACAACAGAAGAGGCCACAACTTCTGCTTTACCAACAACTCCAAGCCTAACAACTGTTACTGCAACAACAACAACAGAATTGGAGACATCTGCACCAACACTAACAACTACTAGTGTGCCAACTACTACAGAGGAGGAATTGACAACATCTTCTCTCACAACTACTAGTCCCACAACAGTCTTGGAAACAACCACAGAAGCAGCAACAACACCAGCCACTCTTACAGCTTCCACTATACCAACTACCACACAGACGGAACTGACTACCTTGAATGTAACCACTGCTTTGCCAACAACACCTAGTGCAACAACAGTTTTGACAACAACAACTCAAGCTGAAACATCACAACCTGCTGTTACTACTACAACTGGTTTGCCCACCACTGTAGAAACGGAGTTCACAACATTCAATTTCACAACTACTGTACCGACAACACCTTCTAAGACAACAGTCCTGGCAACAACAACAACAGAAGAGGCCACAACTTCTGCTTTACCAACAACTCCAAGCCTAACAACTGTTACTGCAACAACAACAACAGAATTGGAGACATCTACACCAATACTAACAACTTCTAGTGTGCCAACTACTACAGAGGAGGAATTGACAACATCTTCTCTCACAACTACTAGTCCCACAACAGTCTTGGAAACAACCACAGAAGCAGCAACAACACCAGCCACTCTTACAGCTTCCACTATACCAACTACCACACAGACGGAACTGACTACCTTGAATGTAACCACTGCTTTGCCAACAACACCTAATGCAACAACAGTTTTGACAACAACAACTCCAGCTGAAACATCAAAACCTGCTGTTACTACTACAACTGGTTTGCCCACCACTATAGAAACGGAGTTCACAACATTCAATTTCACAACTACTGTACCGACAACACCTTCTAAGACAACAATCTTGGCAACAACAACAACAGAAGAGGCCACAACTTCTGCTTTACCAACAACTCCAAGCCTAACAACTGTTACTGCAACAACAACAACAGAATTGGAGACATCTGCACCAATACTAACAACTACTACTGTGCCAACTACTACAGAGGAGGAATTAACAACATCTTCTCTCACAACTACTCCCACAACAGTCTTGGAAACAACCACAGAAGCAGCAACAACACCAGCCACTCTTACAGCTTCCACTATACCAACTACCACACAGACGGAACTGACTACCTTGAATGTAACCACTGCTTTGCCAACAACACCTAGTGCAACAACAGTTTTGACAACAACAACTCCAGCTGAAACATCACAACCTGCTGTTACTACTACAACTGGTTTGCCCACCACTGTAGAAACGAAGTTCACAACATTCAATTTCACAACTACTGTACCGACAACACCTTCTAAGACAACAGTCTTGGCAACAACAACAACAGAAGAGGCCACAACTTCTGCTTTACCAACAACTCCAAGCCTAACAACTGTTACTGCAACAACAACAACAGAATTGGAGACATCTGCACCAACACTAACAACTACTAGTGTGCCAACTACTACAGAGGAGGAATTGACAACATCTTCTCTCACAACTACTAGTCCCACAACAGTCTTGGAAACAACCACAGAAGCAGCAACAACACCAGCCACTCTTACAGCTTCCACTATACCAACTACCACACAGACGGAACTGACTACCTTGAATGTAACCACTGCTTTGCCAACAACACCTAGTGCAACAACAGTTTTGACAACAACTCCAGCTGAAACATCACAACCTGCTGTTACTACTACAACTGGTTTGCCCACCACTGTAGAAACGGAGTTCACAACATTCAATTTCACAACTACTGTACCGACAACACCTTCTAAGACAACAGTCCTGGCAACAACAACAACAGAAGAGGCCACAACTTCTGCTTTACCAACAACTCCAAGCCTAACAACTGTTACTGCAACAACAACAACAACAGAATTGGAGACATCTGCACCAATACTAACAACTACTAGTGTGCCAACTACTACAGAGGAGGAATTGACAACATCTTCTCTCACAACTACTAGTCCCACAATAGTCTTGGAAACAACCACAGAAGCAGCAACAACACCAGCCACTCTTACAACTTCCACTATACCAACTACCACACAGACGGAACTGACTACCTTGAATGTAACCACTGCTTTGCCAACAACACCTAATGCAACAACAGTTTTGACAACAACAACTCCAGCTGAAACATCACAACCTGCTGTTACTACTACAACTGGTTTGCCCACCACTATAGAAACGGAGTTCACAACATTCAATTTCACAACTACTGTACCGACAACACCTTCTAAGACAACAGTCCTGGCAACAACAACAACAGAAGAGGCCACAACTTCTGCTTTACCAACAACTCCAAGCCTAACAACTGTTACTACAACAACAACAACAGAATTGGAGACATCTGCACCAACACTAACAACTACTAGTGTGCCAACTACTACAGAGGAGGAATTGACAACATCTTCTCTCACAACTACTAGTCCCACAACAGTCTTGGAAACAACCACAGAAGCAGCAACAACACCAGCCACTCTTACAGCTTCCACTATACCAACTACCACACAGACGGAACTGACTACCTTTAATGTAACCACTGCTTTCCCAACAACACCTAGTGCAACAACAGTTTTGACAACAACAACTCAAGCTGAAACATCACAACCTGCTGTTACTACTACAACTGGTTTGCCCACCACTATAGAAACGGAGTTCACAACATTCAATTTCACAAGTACTGAACCGACAACACCTTCTAAGACAACAGTCTTGGCAACAACAACAACAGAAGAGGCCACAACTTCTGCTTTACCAACAACTCCAAGCCTAACAACTGTTACTGCAACAACAACAACAGAATTGGAGACATCTGCACCAACACTAACAACTACTAGTGTGCCAACTACTACAGAGGAGGAATTGACAACATCTTCTCTCACAACTACTAGTCCCACAACAGTCTTGGAAACAACCACAGAAGCAGCAACAACACCAGCCACTCTTACAGCTTCCACTATACCAACTACCACACAGACGGAACTGACTACCATGAATGTAACCACTGCTTTGCCAACAACACCTAGTGCAACAACAGTTTTGACAACAACAACTCCAGCTGAAACATCACAACCTGCTGTTACTACTACAACTGGTTTGCCCACCACTATAGAAACAGAGTTCACAACATTCAATTTCACAACTACTGTACCGACAACACCTTCTAAGACAACAGTCCTGGCAACAACAACAACAGAAGAGGCCACAACTTCTGCTTTACCAATAACTCCAAGCCTAACAACTGTTACTGCAACAACAACAACAGAATTGGAGACATCTCCACCGACACTAACAACTACTAGTGTGCCAACTACTACAGAGGAGGATTTGACAACATCTTCTCTCACAACTACTAGTCCCACAACAGTCTTGGAAACAACCACAGAAGCAGCAACAACACCAGCTACTCTTACAGCTTCCACTATACCAACTACCACACAGACGGAACTGACTACCTTGAATGTAACCACTGCTTTGCCAACAACACCTACTGCAACAACAGTTTTGACAACAACAACTCCAGCTGAAACATCACAACCAGCTGTTACTACTACAACTGGTTTGCCCACCACTATAGAAACAGAGTTCACAATATTCGATTTCACAACTACTGTACCGACAACACCTTCTAAGACAACAGTCTTGGCGACAACAACAACAGAAGAGGCCACAACTTCTGCTTTACCAACAACTCCAAGCCTAACAACTGTTACTGCAACAACAACAACAACGACAGAATTGGAGACATCTGCACCAACACTAACAACTACTAGTGTGCCAACTACTACAGAGGAGGAATTGACAACATCTTCTCTCACAACTACTAGTCCCACAACAGTCTTGGAAACAACCACAGAAGCAGCAACAACACCAGCCACTCTTACAGCTTCAACTATACCAACTACAACACAGACGGAACTGACTACCTTGAATGTAACCACTGCTTTGCCAACAACACCTAGTGCAACAACAGTTTTGACAACAACAACTCCAGCTGAAACATCACAACCAGCTGTTACTACTACAACTGGTTTGCCCACCACTATAGAAACAGAGTTCACAATATTCGATTTCACAACTACTGTACCGACAACACCTTCTAAGACAACAGTCTTGGCGACAACAACAACAGAAGAGGCCACAACTTCTGCTTTACCAATAACTCCAAGCCTAACAACTGTTACTGCAACAACAACAACAGAATTGGAGACATCTGCACCAACACTAACAACTTCTAGTGTGCCAACTACTACAGAGGAGGAATTGACAACATCTTCTCTCACAACTACTAGTCCCACAACAGTCTTGGAAACAACCACAAAAGCAGCAACAACACCAGCCACTCTTACAGCTTCCACTATACCAACTACCACACAGACGGAACTGACTACCTTGAATGTAACCACTGCTTTGCCAACAACACCTAGTGCAACAACAGTTTTGACAACAACAACTCAAGCTGAAACATCACAACCTGCTGTTACTACTACAACTGGTTTGCCCACCACTATAGAAACGGAGTTCACAACATTCAATTTCACAACTACTGTACCGACAACACCTTCTAAGACAACAATCTTGGCAACAACAACAACAGAAGAGGCCACAACTTCTGCTTTACCAATAACTCCAAGCCTAACAACTGTTACTGCAACAACAACAACAGAATTGGAGACATCTGCACCAACACTAACAACTTCTAGTGTGCCAACTACTACAGAGGAGGAATTGACAACATCTTCTCTCACAACTACTAGTCCCACAACAGTCTTGGAAACAACCACAAAAGCAGCAACAACACCAGCCACTCTTACAGCTTCCACTATACCAACTACCACACAGACGGAACTGACTACCTTGAATGTAACCACTGCTTTGCCAACAACACCTAGTGCAACAACAGTTTTGACAACAACAACTCCAGCTGAAACATCACAACCTGCTGTTACTACTACAACTGGTTTGCCCACCACTATAGAAACGGAGTTCACAACATTCAATTTGACAACTACTGTACCGACAACACCTTCTAAGACAACAATCTTGGCAACAACAACAACAACAGAAGAGGCCACAACTTCTGCTTTTCCAACAACTCCAAGCCTAACAACTGTTACTGCAACAACAACAACAGAATTGGAGACATCTGCACCAACACTAACAACTTCTAGTGTGCCAACTACTACAGAGGAGGAATTGACAACATCTTCTCTCACAACTACTAGTCCCACAACAGTCTTGGAAACAACCACAGAAGCAGCAACAACACCAGCCACTCTTACAGCTTCCACTATACCAACTACCACACAGACGGAACTGACTACATTGAATGTAACCACTGCTTTGCCAACAACACCTAGTGCAACAACAGTTTTGACAACAACAACTCCAGCTGAAACATCACAACCTGCTGTTACTACTACAACTGGTTTCCCCACCACTATAGAAACGGAGTTCACAACATTCAATTTCACAACTACTGTACCGACAACACCTTCTAAGACAACAGTCCTGGCAACAACAACAGAAGAGGCCACAACTTCTGCTTTACCAACAACTCCAAGCCTAACAACTGTTACTGCAACAACAACAACAGAATTGGAGACATCTCCACTAACACTAACAACTACTAGTGTGCCAACTACTACAGAGGATGAATTGACAACATCTTCTCTCACACCTCCTAGTCCCACAACAGTCTTGGAAACAACCACAGAAGCAGCAACAACACCAGCCAATCTTACAGCTTCCACTTTACCAACTACCACACAGACGGAACTGACTACCTTGAATGTAACCACTGCTTTGCCAACAACACCTACTGCAACAGCAAGTTTGACAACAACAACTCCAGCTGAAACATCACAACCTGCTGTTACTACTACAACTGGTTTGCCCATCACTGTAAAATCAGAGTTCAAAACATTCAATTTCACAACTACTGTACCGACAACACCTTCTAAGACAACAGTCTTGGCAACAACAACAACAACAGCAGCAGAGGCCGCAACTTTTACTTTACCAACAACTCCAAGTCTAACAACTGTTACTGCAACAACAACAACAGAATTGGAGACATCTCCACTAACACTAACAACTACTAGTGTGCCAACTACTACAGAGGAGGAATTGACAACATCTTCTCTCACAACTACTAGTCCCACAACAGTCTTGGAAACAACCACAGAAGCAGCAACAACACCAGCCAATCTTACAGCTTCCACTTTACCAACTACCACACAGACGGAACTGACTACCTTGAATGTAACCACTGCTTTGCCAACAACACCTACTGCAACAGCAAGTTTGACAACAACAACTCCAGCTGAAACATCACAACCTGCTGTTACTACTACAACTGGTTTTCCCATCACTGTAGAAACGGATTTCAAAACATTCAATTTCACAGCTACTGTACCAACAACACCTTCTAAGACAACAGTCTTGGCAACAACAACAGCAGAAGAGGCTACAACTTATGTTTTACAAACAACTCCAAGCCTAAGATCAGTTTCTGCAACTACAACAGTCTTGGAAACAACAACAGAAGCAGCAACAACACCAGCCATTCTTACAGCTTCCAGTTTTCCAACTACCATACAGACGGAAGTGACTACCTTGAATGTATCTGCCTTGTCAAGAAAACCTAGTGGAACAATAGTTCTGGAGACAACAACAGAAGCAGCAACAAGAGCTGACACCTATGTATCTTCTGTCTTACAAACTACTACAGACATTCGCCATGATGTGACACCACAATATCCCAGTAAGTGCCTATATGTAACTCTGTGATAAACATCTCTCTTTAAAAAAGCAAGTGTGTTATTTTTTAGAGCAGGTTTCATTGTATTTTGGCAATAAGGTTTGTAAGACAAGAAGTTGCTGACAACAAATCAACAGAAATGGTGGACTGAGGCTGATTTTTATTGTATCCAACCTTTATCTGTCAGGTGCAATATTTCCGTAGGACTATAAATATTTATTGGGTTATTTATGTGTTTTAGTCTGTTAAGTTATGACCTTGTTTTTATAACTGTTATTGCATGTTTTAGCGATTTAATAAAGTATTATTTTATCTTATCTTATCTTATCTTATCTTATCTTATCTTATCTTATCTTAATGAAGTGTGCAGGGTTAAATTTAAGGTTTAATGCAGCTGGAAAAATAAGTTGATGAGAATCGTTGGCTATGACCTAGTAGTTATATGTGAGAAAATGACCTCTCACAAAGAAATGTTCATCTACTTGTGCTTCATTTTTACCTCCCATAAGGAGAGGTATTGAAATGACGATGTCTGTCTTTGTGTCTGTCTGTCCTCCTTCCATTTGTGTGTGTGTTTGTCTGTGTCATCATTGTCATCATCATTGTCATCAACGGCTGGCAAAATTATAATGAAATTTGGTACACATAATGTTAGGGGTAATGGCTAGAATTGGTTAGGCTATATCTTAAGATTGCATACTTCAATTGCAATATAATTCAGTACATACGTTAACCATATCAAATCGCATACGTCCAATACAATTTGTTGATGTAGTTTAGTTTTAAAGAAAAATGTGCATAATTAATGATTTTAGGTAATTAGGCTGTATCTCATTAATGCAAACTTCGAATTTCATATAATATGGTACATATATGAATCATAATAATGTCCTATTGTATGATGTTTTTTGATACAACTTTTACTTTTAATGAGTAATTTGAAAAATTAACGATTTTCAGTAATTAAACTGTATCAAGCACTCTTCAAATGCCATATAATTTGGTACATATATTAACCATAAGAAAGCGCACTGTCCCAAAAAGCCTATTACCATAGTTGTTTTAGTGTTAATGAATAATTTGCATAATTAGTGATTTTCTGTAATTAGTTTATCTTAAGAATGTAAACTGCACATTTAATATAATTAGGTACATATATCAACCATATCAATGCACACATGTGGTTTCTTGATGTAGCTTTTACTTTAAATGAGCAATCTGTATTATTGACAATCTTCAGCAATTGAGCTATATCTGTGGAATACATGCTTCAAATTCCATATAATTTATTGGATACATCAACCATGAGAAAACACACATATCCTCTAAAGCCTGTTGGTATAGTTTTTAATTTTAATGGGTAATTTGCATAATTAATGATTTTTGGTAATTCAGCTATATCTTAAGAATGCAAACTTCAAATTTTATTTAACTTAATACGTTCATCAACCATAAAAAATCATACAATTTGATGAAGTTCCTTGTGTAGTTTTTAATTGTGATGTGTAATTTCCATAAATAATCATTTCCATAATTGGGCAATATCTTTAGAATGCAAACTAAATATCAGATAATTTAGTACATGCATTTATGATAAAGACGTGCATGCGGCATTTAAAGCTTGATGATGTAACTTATAAGCTAAATGGTTAATTTGCACAATGAATGATGTTTTTATAATTAGACAATATGTTAACTATGTAAGCTTCAAACTTCATACAGTTTCGTATCATTAATTATCCAATTAAGTGGAATGTACATCATGGATAATACCTATAGTTTAGAGGTTTGCATTCCAACAATGTGTGTAGGCCAAAAAAGCTACGGTTTACGGGAGGCATTCAGTTTAAATCTGGTTACCTTCTATAAGGGGAGGTTATGTTATATGTGTACTTCTGTCTGTTTACTGTGTGTCTGTCTGTCTGTGAACACAATATCTCAAAAACTTCTGCATCGATTGAAATGAAACTTGCTACACATCAGTGATGACAAGAACTGATTAGAATTTGGTAAACTTCCAATGAACATTAGTTTTTAGTAATTCGGCTATATCTTAAGAATGCACACTTCAAATTCAATATAATTTGGTACATGCATTAACCATAGCAAAGCACATATGTTGTATAAAGATTGATGATGTAGCTTACAGTTTTAATGATTAATTTGCATAATTAATTATCTTTGGTAATTTTATAGGCTATATCTTAAGAATGCAAGCTTCAAATGTCATATAATTTGGTACATACACCAAAAATATCAATGCACATATAACAGTGTGCACATATCCTATGAAACTTGTCTGCATGGCTTTTAATTTCTATGAGTAATTTCATTTCAACATTCTATGAAGTTTAAGAAATATATCTTTTTTAATTTCTGAGATCATTCATATTTGAACAATTCTTTATCTTACAGCAGCTTCATCAATAGATAGAATCTATTACTATGACTTGGTGCTGAGTGTCGATGACTCTGACTCAGATGAAGATTTAATACAAGATTTCACAAATTTTGTGAGTCATTAATGCTCTACATCTGTTTCCCATGTTTCGACTGTACATTAATAAATATCAAGAATTGAGAAAGGGGAGATTTAAGTGATATGGCAAGACTGTGTGTGTGTATGTGTGTGTGTGTGTGTGTGTGTGTGTGTGTGTGTGTGAAATAGGAAAATTGGTTTCATTATAACAAATTTTCTTATCTTTTACTAGGCTCGTCCATATTATCAAAACTTCAGTGTAGATGCATATAGAGGATTCAACATCACAGGCATTCGGTAAGCAGTTAGAATACATATATGCATATGAAATAGTTGTAACATTTCACGATACAACTTCACTGTGCAAAATGTTTTATTTACTTCATGCATGGATAAAGTTTTCTCCAACTCCCTTAAGCTTGCTTTTCTTCTGCCCAATTACAATTATAATCTAAGAGCCAATATGTACTACATGTACATATGTTTTTATAGGTGCAAACTGCTTACAGGATTTTCATTGTACATGTATGCTATTGTTTTCTGTGTGTGAGTTTACATTGCTTTTATTTCTAAGCAACTTTTCATCCATGTTCGATTCTTTCAATTAGTAATAATGAGAAACGTGATTTATATCATCATCATCATCATCATCATCATCAAATACACACAATGCTTATGCATGGTTAGTGTTGACAAAAAATATGAATTTGTGTTATTTACCAAACACAGAAGGGAAGCTACAACAACTATGCTGCTTCGGAAGTTGTTGAGTATGAATGATGCATCTGTGTACTACGAAGTAGTTTATGATGGACTTAGTGATGTCGCTAAATACACTGCTGAGGAGGTGTTTATATTATCAGGCCTGAGGGATGCACTAATGAATAACTATCCTACCTATACAGTAGTTCGACAACCGTGCATACATAAATGCTATGGTAAGACATGCCTCTATCAAATACTGTTGTGTTTACACAAATGATGCAATATCATGACTTTGAAAATGTTTACTGTGTTCATTTGGCATACTTTTTAAGGATTTATGTTAATATTGTTATTGACAATGATTTGACAGTTTCCTATAATATTCCATGTTGAACATGATGAGTGAATATCAGCTCTTATGATTACTTTGAACACTTAGCCATATGGATGAAAATTGGGTATTATTTTTGGATTTTAAATTTATAAAACAAATTTATCATGGTTTCCTACTTGAAAAATCAATGTCAAACAACATAGGCCAAGTCTATGTTTGTAATTCAAAACATTGCAAAAAAAAGCTGAGAAATGTGTAAGAGAGTTTGTTATTGTATGTACAATAACAAACATTTTACACATTTATCGATCTTTTGCAAGTAATTGAGTTATCAGCAAGGACTTGGCGTATGTTGATTCATGCTGATTTTTCAAGTAGGAAGCCATGATAAAATTGTTTTATAAATTAAAAATCCAAACTTAATATCCAGTTCTCATCCATATGACCACTTTAACAAAATGTACACCCAACATATATTCAACACCCTGCAACATACACCCAACACCCCAATTCTTCTGTCTTGCAATCTGTATTTTAGGTTTAAGTATGTCATATGGCTTTAAATTCTTAATATATGTCACTGTCGGTCATGTTCCATCATGTCAAGTTCATTCACTATATCTTCATTCTAAATCTCCAGAAAATGAAGTGGATTGGTGTGCAGGTGCAATATGTGAGGACAACGTTATACCCATTGACACCGGTACACATTGTATTTGTCAATCAGAATGCAAATGGGGATACTGTAAAAATGATGGCATTTGTGCTCATCCCCGAGATACACCAATATCTTGCAGGTAGGTAGGAAAAAAGCCAACAAATTGCATGAAATCTTGATTAAACTATTATTTATTGTCAATGCATGCCTTGTATAGCATTACCATTACCTTCTGACATTGTTAGAACTGTTTATTGCCAAGAATGGATTCCTCAACAACTTTTGGTACATATAAAAATTACATCATCAGAAAGTGATGGTTGTACGCATGTTAAGTAGAATACTATGAGTGACTCTTTAAATACACAGCAATAAATCTCACCCAAAAACTTATAAACTCAGCTTGTGCCCCTTTAATCTACTGCAGCTGCCGTTCTGAAAGTGGAACAATGTACTATGGAGAACAATGCGACTATGTGCTGTACAAGAGTGTTCTGATAGGTGTGTTATGTGGCATTGCTTTATTGATACTCATCATTCTAATCATTGTTGCCATCTACTGTACCAGACGAAGAAGGGGAGCAATAGAAATCACGACAGCAGAACCAGAAGCACAAAGAGTGGTAACTTCGTCATCCTATGCTCAGTAAGCACATTATTTTACTGATGATTATATCACTTTCTTCTGGTTTACAACTGTTTGCATTTTTAAAATATTAGAAAAAGAAAACCTGAGCATTCAAACTTCGAAGAGTTAAAAGTAACTTTAAATAACAATTCATTATTAGCAAATTTTACCAAATTTCAGCCCCATTCACCATCTACTTTTCAAGATATCAGTATTTGACCAAAACAGAACTTTTTTAGAGATTATTTTTTATTTACATATAGCATCATCATGTTGTGAAAACACCCCATCTACATATCCACATTAAATTTCAGCCCCATCCACTGTGTAGTTTCAGAATTATAGATTTTTGACCAAAAAGACACATTTTTTTAGATCTAATTTGCATATCAATGATAGGATCATAATATCATGACAATTCTTATTCTGAACACCCCTAAGAATGTTCCCACCAATTTTCAGACCAATCTGCCTCATAGGTTTTGAGTTTTTGACCAAAAATGAAATTTTGGACTCAAATCACACACCTGTGATGCAATCATTTTGCTTTGAACAATTTCCAAACTAGACACCACAAGTAATATGTCCCCACCAAATACCAAGGCAATCTGTCAGGAGTTTTTTGAGTTTAAGTCATCCTATACACAGACAGCCAGACAGACAGACAGACAGACAGACAGACAGACAGTCAGACACTGACCATGCCTATAGCACTACTGAACTTCAATAGTTCAGTTGTGATTAAACATGAGTACACACAGTAAAGCCCAAATACTTATTTCCAACATGGTCTAAGATGTATTGAAACATACAGTACACATGACAATGAATCTAATCTATAAATTATAGCAATATTTGTGCCTGATTTTGAAAATAAAGTGAACATTGGTTTTTTTAACTATATTATAATAATCACCATAAATAATGTTGATATCTTCAATAATATCATGCAGATAAAGTTTAGGTGTTTCAACAGAAGTACCCATTTGCAGAGAGAGCTGAAATGTTATATGTAAATCTGAATATTACATTGAAATGAATTACTCTTTGCTTCGTACATCTGGTGATATCGATTTTTGTATATTTGATTCATCAGTAGGGTAGTCGTAGACGCCGCAACACAATGTGACGATGTCTTGACAATTGAAGATGAAGAACAACTTCCAGAGGAGGGTACTGTTGATGAGAGTGAGGAAAAGGAAGAGAGGTCAACTAGACACGTACGGAGGTCAACTAGACGCGTACGGGGAGGGCCTTTCCATCTGGAATGGCTTAGATGGGTCGATGATTCTGATACCTCATCTGAAGAAGGATGGATACCATCACCACAGCCAGAAACCCGTAGAGAAAGCTTGTGTAGAATGGCATGAGGAAAAAATGACTTTATTGGACTATGTCTGAACCATGAAGATTCCACACATTCACATTTGTGTGACCATTTTACAGCAAAATAACAACCATACTGAGATTCCTATAGAAGTCAAATTAACATACCCAGACCTTGACATCTTGGACTTAGAATCTAGGACAAAGGCTGAGAATTAATATATTCTGAAAATAAGTATTGCCAGCCAACTATAATAAAATAAACATGTCTTGCCAACAAACTATATTTTGTCATTTTGTGCAGGCACATGTGCCACCAAAACTCATTTTCTGAGAAGAACCAAAGAAGAAGATTTTAAATAAATGTAAATATTTGATATAAATACTGTATGATATCAGCAATGATGACAAGGATTACTCTAATCAGGCCTAAACAAAAGAATTGTTTGGTTCTGGTTACCCAACCCCACATAGTTTTTCACTGCTGACCTTTACATTTTTTATGTATTCAAGAATAAATAATAAAATCGTGAAAATTGTGAAGTTTTGCAAGAAATAGTGGATACGGAAACTGACATCACCTTAAAAAGACAATATAAAACTTCTTCTGATCTGTAATGGCTGTACATCTGATGAGAAGAAACCAATAACACAGGCCATATGGAAAACAACAGAAAACATAACTACTTGAACTTAGACACTCATACATGAAAAAAAAAATTTAAATAAAATAAGAAATCTACCCACCCCTCCTATTCTAATATTGAGCGTAATCGGAACCACACAATATTTTTTTATAGGTCTCATCAAAGAAGAGAATCAGGTCAACATTATTTGCTTTTGCAAGACATTGGAATATATTTTGCTCTAAACGTAACTGTGTCATATGTAACAACATAGATTAGCTTTCAAATACTACCTGAATATAGAGACAGATTATCTAACCATGAATGTATTTTAAGTATTTTATTAGTATTGACATATTAACTAAAACCTAAACCAAGCAACAATGGTTAATTAAAAACTATGTAACTCTTATTGCGCACAAATATCACCAGCTGAGTAGTTTAATGTTAATATTTGAGATAATGTATCTTGGTATAATATTTTCAATTCAGGGAATTCTTACCAATTATAAATCCTACAAGTTTTAGTATTTTCAGTGCATGATAAATATTAGTACCTTAGATTATGTAATAAATATATATATTAATAATTTGTGTTTTTTTCTTGGTTGTTGTTATGAAATCTTAAAAAAAAAATATGAATTGTTGTCACAAAATATGCCACATTATCAGTACACATGGCAGAGTTTAGTCCTGCTTGCATATGGTGTAATCAGGACTGATATTGTCCCGATTAATTTCATTCTCCAAGTAGGGGTCAGAATTGAGTACTGAAATTGAGTCCTGACCTAAGCCGTCTGCAAAGAAGACTATGACAAAACCCATGATGAGCTAGTGCAAGTGTGGCATACTTGGCGTATTTGCATGAGCGCTTGCAGTGTTCTGTAACACCACTGCAAGCATGAGTGCAAATACCCTTGAGTTAATCCACAGTGGCAATCACGTAGCATGGGCAGGAGTCCTATTATTATTACACATGTTTATCTGAAACAACAAATTTCTGTAAAAATGACACTATGCAATTATGCGCTTTCATGTAGAACGAATGATTGCATCCTCATTTGCATATCATTAGTATACAGGTATGCAATAATGTTTTCAGTATTGCATTGCAGTGCAAATACCACTAGTATTATATGTGTGTGCAACCATGCAAGTAATATCTGGTACATACATAATAATAGGCAGAGCTCAGTGACCTGGCAATTATGTATACTAATTTGATTTGATGATCTAATATTTTGAAGTACACAGAGAAAAAAGTCTGATCCTTTCAATTAGCTAACAAGAACTGCTGCTACTGCATCATGAGTGGTGGGCTTAGCAACAAAACAAATCATGTACAACTGTAGAAATACAACAGTATACCGTATACAGCGCAACAATAAAGTGAAAACCTACACAGCAGTAGTTATATAACAGAGTGAAAATTGCAAAGAATGGTAAAATGAGCCAAACTGTCCCAAATCCCATCCTGGAGCTGACCAAAGACAATTAATCCTAAAAATGAGCAAAGATGTCCCCTCCAAGTCCCAAACCCCGAGCTAACCCTGGACAACTATTAACGAATGAACATTATATATCACAAAAAAGTTCAATAGTAATAACACACAATCGAACAAAGAAGAAGTACACTATCCATGTATGTACCTTTCTACTCACAGAATCAATACATCTTTTGGAGGACAAATCACAAATCTTCATTGATGTCTCATCAGCATCATCAAAACTGTACTACAACAGGATTGGCTATGTGTCAAGTGAGATATGTGAACATTGTTGGAGAGATGTACCGGTAGTTGGAATCTTGATACCTCATCACGATTTAGGAAGTGTCTACTATTTATGTACACCTCTTCACAAATATAAGAGAACTTGACCAGTTGCAAACTCAACCAGTAGGAGAAAATGTCCATTTACAAAACTGGCCAACTGTAACACCTCAATTATGTATTAATCCAAAGTATCCAGAATCTAGTTTAATAGCTACATCAAATGTACATCCCATGTCACTTTTGGCAAAACTGCCTTCCTGAAGACCACGCGAATGTTTGCGTCTTATCTCTGCTAGCGCACTGCTATGTTTACATGAACTTTCTGAGTGTACACAATTCCTATACTACCAAACCAGAAAGACTATAGAGCTTCAATCAGGCAGCACAATGTTTTTCACTTCTCACATAACATTTTTTTGTTTTGCACAATTACACAAACAAAATACATGCACTGATAGTGAGTGCACACATGAAATGTTACATTTTCTCTCACTGTGAACACAAATAAAATGGCAAGAACTGATTTGATTTTGATGAATATCCAATAACATTAATCAGTCATTTGCATAATCAATAGTTTTAGTAATTAGGCTATATATTTGGAATACATACTTTGAATTCAATATAACTTGGTACATACATTAATCATAACAAAGTGCATACGTTTGATAAAGTTTGAGTTAGCTTAAAGCTTTAATGAATAATTTGCATAATCAATAGTTTTAGTAATTAGGCTATATCTTAAGAATACATACTTCAATTTCAATATAATTTAGTACATACTTTAACCATACCAAAGCACACGTCCTATAAAGTTTGTTTATGTAGCTTGCAGATTTAATGAATAATTTGCATAATCAGTGATTAGGCTATATCAATGTGCAATTCAAATATCATATAATTTGGCACATGCATCAACCATAACAAAGCACATGTGCATATCCAATAAAGCCTGTTAGTATAATTTTAAGTTTTAATGAGCAATTTGCATACTTAGTGGTTTTCAGTAATTAGGCTTTATCTTAAGAATCCAAACTTCAAATTTCATATAATTTTGTATATATATCAACCGATAGCAATGCACATATGTCCTATAATGTTTGATGATGAAGCTTACAGATTTCATGAATAACTTGCATAATTAATTATTTTCGGTAATTAGGTTTTATCTCAAGAATATAAGCTTCAAATTTCATATAATTTGGTACATAAATCAAGCATAACAATGCACACATGTCCGATGAAGTTTGTTGACATAGCTTTTGCCTTTAATGAGTAATTTAAATAATTAATGATTTTCAGAAATTATCTTAAGAATGCACACTTCAAATTTCATATAATTTGGCACATACATCAACCAAACAAACCACATATATCCTATAAAGCCTGTCGGCATAATATTTTAGTTTAAATGAGTAATTTGGATAATCAATCATTTTCAGTAATTAGGCTATATCTTTAGAAAGCATGCTTCAAATTCCATATAATTTGGCATATACATCAATCATGAGAAAACACATATCTTCTAAAGCCTGTTGGTTTAGTTTTTTATTTTAATGAGGAATTTGCATAGTTAATGACTTTGGTAAGCTATATCTTAAGATTGCAACCTTCAAATTTTGTTTAACTTTGTACACCCATCAACCATAACAAATCATACATACTTGGTTTTTTAATTGTGATGTGTAATTTGCATAAATAATAATTTTAATAATTAGGCAATATCTTTAGAATGCAATCTTTAAATTTCAGATAATGTAGTACATGTATTGATGGTAAAGAAGTACATGTGTTATTTCAAAATTGATGATGTAACTAATAAGCTATACAGTTTTTTATAATTAATTTTCCAATTAAGTGGTACATCATGTAAAAGAGAGTTCAGAACTTTGCATTCTAACAATGTGTTTACAGTGTAGGCCCAAAATACTACAAGGTTTTGCTCTTACAGGAGACATTCAGTTTAAATCTGGTTCATGAAATTTGAAACAAAAAACCCAAAGATTGTGTGAGAATGTAAGCAAACATTATGCTACCTAATTGAAACCCTAGTCACTTTGGTTTGGTATGGTACTACGGTAGTACCATTAATTTACCTTTTTAAAGAATATATATCTTCTCCACACTGTTTGCTGGTTCATTATAATTATAGTCTTAATTGCTGGCCGACTTCTCCTGATCGACTTCTCTCGATGCCTTGGCTGTTTGAATAGTGATTGCTTCCTTCAACCTGGGTCTGTACAGATGGTCATCTGAAGATTTAGATATTCTTTACATCTTTACTAGTACTACTACTACCCTTCTTCAGATGTTCGTCTGTCGCGTGTGAATGCGTGGCCGTGGGCAGCTGATCAGCTATCTCGCTTTAACTCCTGAGGGCGGCCTTCTTGTTTATGTTATGTGATAAACTGCTGGCATGCTGAGCGATATGTAGGCAGGACGTACAAAAATTACAGTGGTTTAGTGCATGAAGATTGGCCCTCCTCCAAGACTTTGCACACAAAGAACTGGAGTATACGTTACTCCAAATACGTGTTACTGACGTACATGTTACTCCAATTCTTCATGATTTTTACTGGCTCCCTGTTCAAAAGCGAATTGAATTCAAAATTTTATGTATTACTTAAAAGTTATAAATGGAATTGCACCATGCATCTTATTTACATCGGTGCCTCTCGTCTATGGATAGTCCTGCTTGCATACGGAGGAATTCGGGACTCGATTCTGAGAGTCAAGTCAGTAATACAGACTCGTGCACCGTCACGTAAGCAGGACTAGTCTATGGAATGCCTTGCCATCACAGATCCGAGCTGCTTCTTCGACAGTTTTAAAAGCAGTTTGAAAACTTTTTACTAGTGCAGTTCCTAGCTATACGATACGAGTTACGAATACATCCATTCTCTCTCCACTCACAGAGTGAATGTCAGTAATTGTCATTCGTATCGTATGGGAACCCATAGGAACTAGACTAAAAACCTACCCTTTTCGGATCGTTTTATCATTAGACATTGATATATTTTACATTTTGCATGTGTACCTTTTTTTTCTAGTATTTTCGTTATATCTGGACATTTTGAACCGTTTTTCGAATCATGTACCCTCTTAAGACATAAAGATTAAGATTACAGGGGAGGGGGCTCTGTACACGGAAAATACTGACCCTTCTCGTATAAAGAAACATAAGGAAAGACGTATGCAAGTCTGCAACATCCAGTTTGTAGTCCACTTTAATGTATGTAACTACTCGTTTTTAGCGTAAGTGCATAAAGCGGACACAACGACCCGATCCCGGGGGGGGGGGGGCAACTCCCATAGAGGGCAATACAGGGAGGGTACGTCCGCGCGAAAGGGGTCGGTTTTGTACGCTGGTTGGTATCAGAAAGGGTATACTTTTCATGAGGTGGTGGTATGAGAAAGGGTCGGGTGAATCAAAACTGGCATTAATTAACAGAGACTATACAGTCAACACTGTAAGCATTTCAACCTGGTGTATCTACCTTCAAAACTTCCGTACTCCTGCCGCTCATGCTATGCTACACTAGATCTAGGGCTAGCTTCCCTTGGGAGCCCTGTACTTAGACTAATTAAAATGCAACTTGGTATCAGAAAGGGTATACTTTGTGCATAAAATTGGTATCACATCACATTGGGTTTCAATGTTTGTGAGGAGCCTCCCCGTAATGTTATAAAGAAACTATTGTTGTGAAATCCCACCGCTGCCACCAATGTTGCAGAATTGGGCCGTCGCCGCAAAACGCAATCAGTAACCAGGCTCAACGATGACTACTGGCTCCCTAATAGTTAAAAGTGCAGCAGATCAAAACACAAGATCTCTGGATGGGGTTTACAAGAAAACGATGTTCAGATGCTGATGATGAACCACACAGCACAATGGTAAGATAGAAACTAACGACCAGGATCACATGATCTGTCTGTGGGCCATCAACCCTTCATGTGATGACCATGTGCCACACATGTCCAGCTTCAACCAAGGGGTACCCACAGACCAGATCAGTCACTGAGGGCACTGTGTCGATTTCATGACACTATTATTCAAATTATACTTTGGGAAATTAAGATGATGAAGAAAAATTGAAATGCATGACATTGTTTGATTTGTAATCTGTTTCTGTTGTACTCTCTTCTTGTGGTAACAGTACCATTTTTACAAAAGTGTGACAGAAAAATATATTCATTGAAGTTTTTATTTTCTGAAGTACCTGTTGGGCATCATTTTCATTTGAACAAAATTCCCATCTCCATGCCTTAAGTAATGTCCCCACCAAATATCAAAGCAATCAGTCTCGTGGTTTTTGACTTTCAGTCATTTACTTACACACACACACACACACACACACACACACAGATTTCACCATGCCTGTATCACTATTGCACCACAGTTGGGCTGATAAAAACAATGTACACAATGTCATACAAGTAAACAGTTTTCAGTCAAGTGATTTGACTTTATTTATGATCTACCAAAATATACATATGGTTCCAATAACATAATTCATATAAAATACAGGCGAAATAATATTTACCCAAACTTCCTACATTGATCAATTGAATGAACAATCACATCACACCAGTGTTATATCTGGACTACTTCTTTAGTATGTGGATTTACTAGAAATCGGAATTACTGATTATTTGAATCTAACATTGGCAAGTTTCACAATCAAACTATCACATCAAACTACATTAATTCTACCACTAATTGGCACCACATATAAAGTAACACTGATTATAGGAGTGTTTTCACAAGTTGCAAAAACTTGGCATTTTGTTTATAACTGATCATATCTTTGAAGCCGACTCTGGATGGCCTGTTATGGTTATAACCTAGCACTGCCTTCACATTCACACTAAAAATACAAACTGTATATTTTTTCACCACTTTGTTTCAGTATCTATATTTCTGAATATTTTATGAATGTAAATATAGCAAATTATGTTTTCACAACATTTCACAACACCAAATGTTTACAAAAATCCTTTGGATAAAGTAATAAACCACACCATGATCAGAGAACATGTGATAACAAGTGTGTCCTGTACATGCAAATTATAAAGATCACCAACAAAATAAAATACTATTTCCACATAACATATAAATCATTCACTTGTATATTTTGTGATAAAGGGTGGAAAAAAGAAGTTACTAGTAAGAAAATTTCAAACCAAACATCAATCTGAAACAAAGATCAGGATTTGGCACTGTTGCTAAACTTTAAAAGCGTAAGCTGGGTTTTTGTGTTTTTTGATGGATATTTGTACCTGTTACTTACTGAAACACTGCCATTGACATAACTCAAAACCTGGTATTTTAAAAAGTTGAGGAAACCTCTAATATGGCATCACCTGTGCTAGCAATGACAGAAGGGGCTTTTTAGCTCCATTGAAAGCATGCATTGACATTAATATTATACTAGAACAGTTAATCAAGGTTTTATGTAAGTATGCGTAAACAGATTATACACTCCGCTTGTGCCACTTTGATTACCTACATTGTATGACATTCAATGTAGATGATTTGACCTCAAAAGTATACGTTTGAGGTCATAGTTCATTTTGACATCATAACATCCTTTTAAAGGTCAACAATTTTTTTGATTTCAAACACATTGGGTGTCAAACTACAAAGTCACTCTAAGGAAACATTCTTCACATTCTATAGTTGATTTCACTTGCATTTCTTTGATGCCTCGTCAATATTAAAGGTTACGATAAGATCTCTAGTTTTCTTGTGTCATTTTTGTTTCACATGGAGAGTCATTTCTGTTATTTGTACTTACAGAAACATATTTAACCTTCACGAAATAATCAGATATCTGTAGCATCACATTAATGCAAATTACATGAAAAATTTGATGACATTACTTTAGGACGCAACATTGAAATTGTCACTGACATCAGGATCATGGAAAAACCATACATGTAAGTCTTGTCAAAATACAGACATGTGCATTGATCATATTTGTTTATAAGTAAAATAACACAAGTAATTCTTTATATGATACAACAACTGCACCTCTTCATTAGCAGAATCTCTGTACAAATTACTGATAATAAAAATACATTTCAAACAGTTAAAGATGTTGTAGATTTCAAACCATAACTTAAGAAGGGTGAACTGAAGTCAAACTTCACAATCCTGTACAACGAGGCCACACAGATCAGCATTAATAACATACTTTGAGTGTTCAATGTTATTAAAAATTCTTAGGAGTGTCATCTTTTATATGGTAACACATTCTTAGAAGATTGCAGTTGGAAAGTATTACATGCTATGGCCCATTTATCTGAGAGACTTCCAAAATGCTGAATGAAATGATGGGGAATAAAAACTCTGCCATGATACATATATACCCTTACACTGTTGAAACATACTAAGACATTATCCCATAGCACAATAAAAATCTACATACAATGAACTTGTTTTCTGCAAAATAAGTCAGCCTCAGCTGTGAATGATACTGGCAGCAGAAAATACAAGCATTTGTTGTTGTTGTTGTTGTTGTTGTTGTTGTTGTTGTTGTTGTGCCAAACTGTAACATGAAACTATTCCTCAGAGTAAGTTATACACCACAGAAACTGCAGAAGTAGTACTTGCAATCCTAAACTTGTAAAAGTAATCCTGAATAAATATAGAATGAAAAAAATGGGTAATATGTAACTATCTTCAGTAAACGTAAAAAGTTTGTAAATACATTTGATTTGGAAGCTTGGTTTTTTAAAAGTGAACAGTCCTGCATCATGGTATACTCTTTGCTCTATGACTTTTCTTCTGCAAATGAGTTCCAACATTCCTTTTAAAAACTATTTACAGCTAAATCTTTTACTACTGACACGTCAATTTAGCACATTTCTAAAGTAAGAGTGGCCTAAAACATTTGCCTCAAGCTGTAATTTGATGAGTACACACAATTTCTGGAATTTGCCTGAGGCAAAGCTAATGACTATATCCAGTAATGTTGAGCCTTTGAAAAGATGTGTGTGAAACTTGTACAGTACGATTTGGATAGGGTCACATTTCTGACTATCAGGGATACATACATATATAAGGCAAATTTACATGGTGGGCTTTTTTGACGGTTCGCATCTAATGATGAGTTTCATTGAAATATACAGTTCCAAACCAATCAGTAGTACTCTAATCTGATTATTGCTTGTTCTATTTACAAAAGTTTAAAAACCAGATTAGCATAAGGAATAGACCTTTTACATTTGATGACTGAAGTTCACCCAAATACATGTCACCCAGCACTAGCAGTGTGTGTGTGTGTGTGTGTGTGTGTGTGTGTGTGTGTGTGTGTGTGTGTGTGTGTGTGTGTGTGTGTGTGTGTGTGTGTGTGTGTGTATAAATATATACCATCAACTGGTGGCAATCAAAACACATTCTACACAAACAGACTTCATTACATGGCATCGAGGTTAATATTGATTATATCATGTGCAAGCTAAGTTGCAAATGTGTTTAAACAGAATATATGTGATTTATACCTTTGGTCGTTCTATATCACAACAACACACATTTACGTCACTGGTTCGTTGGTGCTCAAGTGAGAGTCAAAATGTTAAAAAATCTTTCTTATTTGTGTGTATAATTATATTATTCCCCAATATTTTTCTTCATTCAGGAAGAAAACACCTGTGACCTAAAGGGTTGTCACTAATCACCTTTTGACTCATAGTGACAAGGCCCCTTAGGTCACTTGTATTTTACTAAGCTGGATGAAGAAATACATTGGGGTAATATCTAAGTATTCTACCAATCAACTGAAAATCATACACCTCGGGTATATGGCGTATTGTATTATTGAAGTATTGTACAAGGTTCTTTGTTGCCATTTACAAAACAAAGGCTATATTTAAAGTGTAAGATATTATTTCATATAAATTCCATATGTATATACATCCCAAAGGTTCAAACCCTTGATGAAGGTGAAGAAACAAAATATAAAGGCAAGTCAACTCATACTTCCATTAAAGCACATTTACAAGCCTTGAAAAAAATTATCTCCAGTAAAATGTATAACTCCCTTCTCCACTTTCATGATAAAAAGTTACTTTTATTTTATTTTATTCTACTTTATCTAAGTTATAATATGTAAACTATGAACAAACAAGTTTACAACTGCACTAGCTGCTACTGAACATTTATAAAAAAAATCACATGTGGGTGAACATATTCTTTGTAACTGTATACATGATAAAATAAAACAAACTGGTATTTGTGTCTGCACCCAAAAATCAGCGCCCTCAATGGCGATCACAATTCAAACCTGTTACTGCACTACTTATGGATAATATCGATTACTGATTAACATGTACAATGATATTATACATTTCAGTGAATAGATTGTGGTTGTCTGATCGAAAAACGATACTATAGTTACAAACTAGTACAGGTTTAACATGGCAAAGAGATTCAAAACCAAGCATTTGCTCAAGATTTAAACTTGACACTACACCATGTATTGACAATATAGACCACTAATTAAGAGATGCAATGTATTTTTTATAGGTAACTGACCAATTTTTAGTGACTGTATCTTTGGTTACTGGATGGAAAGATACCCCACTTGCAGCTAGTGCTGGTTAAAGATTAACAGTGCAGTAAAACTTATCATTCTCCTAAACTTATTTCAGCAATGAAACATAGTATTCAATATATCAGCACTGTAATAACATACATACAGACACAGACACAGACACACACATACACACACACACACACACACACACACACACACACACACACACACACACACACACTCACTCACTCACTCACTCACACTTGGCAATATCAGAATATAATGTTATTAGAAATCACGCTTTCCATGATATAGATAACTTTCTCCAAATTACCTACTATTAGTTTTACACAGTAAAAGAATTTGTTACTCTCAATACATTCACCCTGTTTCAACAATTGTTTCAGACTACATACTTACATGTTGTTGTACTACATGATTACTGAAAGTAATAAAACACTTCCAAGAAAATGGGCAGACTGCACAATAAATAAACAAATGCATTCAAGTTAGGGAGTTAGTGTTAGTTTATAACTGGGAACATATTACATAAGTGCCCGACCCACTAAAATGAACACAGTCCACTGTTCTACTGACATTGTATGTGTCAATACAGGTAACAAATGAAGACAGAGACTAGTGACCACCTCATGGGAGAGGTTGGAGTACAAGAATGAAATGTAACTATACAATCTATCAAGTGATGTTACAGCTGGTCCAATTCATTATGAAGTACTATTTAAGACACCCAAATGGATGTTAGTACTGTGAGATAATCCTCTATAAGTTGATAAGTAGTGAGTGGTAATGCTTACGATAAGTGTAATATCACACTGTCCCTTCCCTAACTTGTAATAGTACAATGACTTTGACCACAATTTGACAAGTTTCTTCCCTTGAAAGAACATCATGTACATTGTACATGTACTCCCTTCAGGAAGGAAAGTGGTCAGTAGCCTTCAATTGTACTGGATTAGTTAGGTGACAGTCAAGCAAGAAATTGTGTCAGGGACCTGACTACAAACAAGTACAAGTTAGGAAAGAAAGACTTCTACTTTTCAGTTAACAGAGGATTAAAAATAATGGCAAGTCGTACGGGTTTTACTACCATTCAGCCAGACTAAATTACCTTCATGTCCCATGAGCCTTTTGATTATGTAGGTTAGTCCATAGACAGAGGTGCAACTGCCTATGGTTAGTCATTGATTACAGGCCTTTTTATGGATCTATAATATAATAGTAATGTGCGAATTTATAATGTACCTTTCCCCCTGAGAGCTCAAGGCGCTCACAACTATTACCCCTGGCAGGGATCAACGGCAGCACAACGGCCCTGTCTACTTCCTCAACTCCCTGGGGAGCATACAATCCATTGCAACCTCTATAAGCGCATAGGATTAAAGAATTCACGTTGCAACCTCTATCCTACCAGGTCCCCAACTATACAGCTGTCACATGTTTGATAATTTTAAGAACAGTCCATTAAAATTATACACTGCATGCCTTCTGATAATATCTATATCAAAGGTCATTCAACCATACACATCCAACATGCTACAGCAAGACATTTTAGTAAATGAGTGTTTCCACAAAAATCAAGTGTTTCAGGACACTGGATGAACAGTTAAACAACACAATTACATAACTGTCAAAACATACATTTTTGAAAAACAATATATATAGATGGGTAAATTTTACTTCTTTATAGTGGGAAGACCAAGAAACATGATGTAGAAAGTCTTCTTTTTTTTCAGCTGTGAAAGAATTGGTTGTTGACTGTGAGTATGCAAGTACACCCATATTACGTTATTCTACTGATTGTGTGTCCACTGCAATTCTTGTATAAAGTATTACTATTATATGCTATTGCTAACCATTACATACTGTGCAGTTACGACATCTCTGAGTATACCGGTACTACACAATGTACTGGGATATATATGTATATATAGTTAATATATGTGGCATTTCTGTCATCATGTGGAACTTCCACCCGGGAAGACAAGGCTCAAACAATGATGAAGGCACTCTCCTGAGGCAGGAACAATTATGCAGTGGTAGAATCTACATTCTCTGATCCTCCAGTTGGCGACAGTGATGATGAAACTATTTGAGTATTATTTTGTTGATGTTGTGCAGTTTCTGTGTCAGTAGTATTTGGTACTGTCTGGGAATTTTCTGCTGCATCTGTTATCTGAACTGAAGTGTCTGTGGCACTGTACGGAGGTGGACTTGGCATCATGATTTGCCCAGATACATCAAGTCCTATTGTTATTCCGGCATCTGGTTCTATTGGTAAAATTGCTGGACTTGCAGGATCAGGGACAGTAGTTGGAAAATTATTCTCATTGGCTGTCAAGAGAGGAAAAAAAAGTTATTTCAGCTGAGTAATTTACATTTATATTTACCAAGAATTTTAATCCTATTTTACTCAACTTGTATTTTTTGGGGGTAGAAACAAATGCCCCTGGTGGAAAGAGGATTAACTATTGATACAAAAACATGGCCTTTAGGAAGGCAAACAACAATGTTAACTGTTCATCATTGGAAAACTACAAATAGGTTAATCATTACAATGTGTGAACACATATACATCATTTTTACAATGTTGACATTGTTTTACCAAACTTGCATACAATTGATCAGATCATTTGATTTTGATTTTTTTTCAAATATTGGAAAAAATTAGTCAAGTAATTTCGGGGGTTAAGTATTTAGACCAAAAGTTACACTCAACTACTAAAATCTATCAATTTGTGTTATCAATTCTCAGCTAGACATCAAAAGTAGCATCTCAGCTATCTTGTAAATACAACAGCTTTCAGTCCAGTGGTTTTGACTTTTAGTCATCTACACACACACACACACACACACACACACACACAAACAAACACAAACACTACCACAGTAACTTTGCTATGCACATCCATTTTTTTTTCAATGGGATGGATGAATTAAATTTAAAAATCTAACCCCCCACCCCCCTTTCCCAAACTAAAAACACTAATGATGTTATATCATACTGAAAATGACACAAGTTGTGCGAAAAACTTGCACAATTGAATGACTCACCTTCTTGTGTGAAAATAGCAGAATAGGCAGGTGGTAGATCTGTTGAACCCTGTTTAGTTTCCATTTGTCCTGGATATGATGGTGGACTAGGTAACTGACCAGTCACTTCTGTATTTTCTTGTTGATTACCTGTTGTTGGTGGTGGCCGTGTGACACAGCCATCTAATGTAATGACTGGATTGTCATACTGATATATTGTGTCTCCAGTTACAACATGCTGTAAAATAAAGGAAATATTGGTTAATCTTGCGTTTGAAAATATGAATTTTCATCATAGGGTTGGTATGCAAAAGTAGAACTTTTGGCTTTCCAGCCGTCAAAAGCTGTACTGTAGATATATGTTGCTACATGTATGTATAATATTACCATATGTAGAGTCAATTCTCAGTACCTCCAATAGCTACTACATTTTACCTCATAATAGAAGGTCAAAATAGATTAAGGTCACATGCAACTATGGCAGTGCATGGTAGTGTATGTGTAGCGTGTAGAGTCAAAGTCATTTTGTTGACCAAGAAGAAATTGAATGTTCATTATTTTTACGACGCACCTACGGCAGCACAATTCTACTTCAGATACCAAGAATTCTCCAAGTTTTAGTTTGAGACAAATCTACAACACTTTTATTGACATGTACATGTGTGCGATGGAGCATTGAAATGGTACATACAACAAACACACTTGCAAGCAGAAAGACATGACATGTCAAAGTACAGCTTTTGACCACATTGCTTGACCTACAAATCTAATTGTCTACATTTCTGCCATAGTTCTCTTTGGTATTATTTAGCAAGAGACCAAGACCAATAATTCATTCAGCGGCTGCGATTTGATGGTCAGCAGAATATCAACTCCTGGATGGATGTCTTTGACATTTCTGATGATTTAAGATGGTATCTGGTTTTGTGGTGGCTATACTTTGATCCCATTGTGACGTCCCATACATGCATTCTTACAAAACTATACAGCAATGTACATATTAGTAACAGACTACCCTAATTCATATTGAAGAAGTCTGTAATATAGGTTTTAAACCCCAAATTGTATTTTTACTTTATCTGCATGTGATGTAAGTATACATACATACATACATACATACATACATACATACATACATACATACATACATACATACATACATACATACATACATACATACATACATACATACATACATACATACATACATACATACATACATACATACATACATACATACATACATACATACATACATACATACATACATACATACATACATACATACATACATACATACATACATACATACATACATACATACATACATACATACATACATACATACATACATACATACATACATACATACATTCATCTTGCCTTGAGTTTTTCCTTACACACGCTTTCAAACATTCCTACAAAGTTTAGGACCGCTTCCCCTGAAATACATTTGACATGCTTGAGTATGTCTATCATACATATGTGATTGTTTTGCTTTGAACCATGCCATGTTGACTTTTGACTAGATACCTGTAGCATTAAATTTATCTTCTGTACTCCGGCTCTGACACTAAGAAATCCTATACATAACTGTGTATATGTTAAAACCCAGAGGTTACAGAAACATAGTAGCTTGTACATGTAGAAATTACACTTATGAACCTTACACTTTGTATCGTATAGACTCTACTAACATTGCACACAGCTTACAAGAAAGCAAATGAGAAACTTCCTGCTAATCTAGTGGTTTCAATTTTCATCTTTTCTCTTCAATGAGTGGTTTTTGAAGATTGAAGACATTAGGAGAACTACCCGTACACATTGTCACTGACCACACATGCTGCAGTTTTCAATTTTATTTGCTACTCTCTGTCCCATGAGTTGCTTTTGAAAGACTTAAGTCTACTCAGTCAACAGGTTAACAATGTACAATATTAATTAATAACATAAAATTTGTATTGTTGTTCACTCACACATGCTGCAGTTTTGACTAACACTTTCTGAAATCTTAACTTTTGGTTAAAAAACAGACACTGTAAATCATGCACTTGTCAAAAATGTTGTTTTAATGTTAAGATGTGTACCTTTCCAACATCTGGGTGCTGAACTTTCACTGAACTTTTCACTGAACTTTTCACCACTTGACATGACATACAAACAGCCCTCCTTCTTATGCTGCTTTGATCACGTAAACATGTTTTTGTTAAATCGTAAGTTACGCATAACATATGATTTTGACCAGAAGATGACCTCATATCAAGGCAAACAAATCACAAAATTTACAGTACGCAGCCATTAATCTCATGATGTCTATATAGTTCATTCATGATATATATGTGCCTATGAATTAATTGTTTAACCGTTCCTGTTCTATACTATTCAACATACATAGGAGACATGCAAGATGATGCAAGCAGCAACAAGCAGAACTTATGACCTTAAGAACACTTGGCACAGAATGTTGGAGATGTTCATCATTTGATAAGAAGTTTTATGGCCTCTTGACTTCATAGCTACATTCACAAATGAATATAAAGATCTGTTTTTGAATGTAGCTAAGTAAAGAGACCATAAAACTGTTCTTATGAAGCGATGAAAGTCTCTACACTTCCAACATTCTATGCCAAGTGTTAACCCAATTCATCAGTTTACTGTCAAGATTTTGTTGCGAGTTCTGTTCATTACTGCTTGCATGTCTCATGTTGTATGACTGCATACATATTACCATGATGGAATAAATACACTTACTGATTCTCAATAGGTACAATTTACATAACTCTATGACTAAAAAAGTTAACATGAACCACACAAACACATAATTACACATTGTAAGTAAAGTACATACAACAAGGCATGTGAGCGTGAGTTGTATATCCTAATTATACCATGGCTTCTTTTGTTTGTAGTGATAACTTTATGATATTCATCATACAACTACATCCCCATCTATTACAGTTTTAGTATTATCACAAATACACCCACATTCACACTCAAACCCAGGTCATGTTGATCAATTGTCAGGGGCAACGTGGTATAAAGTACAGTACTTCATTGGCAGATAAAAACAACTTGGAAGTTTTAGGCACTGTTTTACACGATACCATTTTCAAATGAAAACACAACTACATGTATTTTGTTGCATTTTCACCTACTGTCTGCACAGACACAACAAAAGTTTTATCTTGTAGTAACAAAGCCCCTTAGGTTACTCATATTTCCTTGGCTGGACCAAGGAACATGGTGAATATATAACTGAAGCCTATTATTACTAATAATTACACTGAGTGTTTGTACAACTATATTTTAACTGCAATACCCAACGATATATACATAACTTTCAGATGGATTAACTACATGTACTGAGTATGTTCTTTCCATTGTCAAAACATCTGTCTAACATGTAACCCTCAGCACATACGTGACATTTTCATCAGCATTCAAGAGTGAAAATACTGCACATGTATATAATAATAATAAAGAGATTTATATAGCGCCTAGTATCCATCAATGATGTTCACTGGCACTTTACAATAGAAACTAAATTAATGACTGCGTAATGTATATGAACGCTACTATAAAAGAATTTGTTGTTCAAGTTACATATGGATGATCTTTCTTCCTTGTTTCATAGTTAGCCAGTGATAACTCATAAATACAATCAAATACAAAAGTGTACGCAGTCATACAGTACTCCACACACAATAAAGCAATCACTGTCTTTAGATTAGCAAGCTAACAAAGCAAAAGTAATTGACAATTTCTCTGCTGTATTATGGTAAATAAATCAAATAAATAACCTGAATTTCTCAAGTTTCTAAAAAAATTATTATTATTATTTTGTTGAGTTCCTAGTTTATCTTAAATAATAATTGTGACGTGAAACACAGTCAAGTTTTACACTCTAGCAAAAGAATTTTGAATATTACATTTTTAAGTATTTTTGTTGCAAACTAATTTAATTTTTTACTCAGTGATTGTTTCACATAACATGATAATGTAATCATGTATAATTACCAACCTTCATTTATTACAAAGTACTTTGAAAGAGAGAGAGACTGAACTTACCTGAGGTAAACCTACTGAGCGCCTTGCAAGATTCCCCCTGACTGTCATTACTCTAACGGAACCATCTGGCATTACCACTCTCACTTGTGTAGCATTTTCACTTAATCTCTGTTTACGGGATTGGTACCAACATAGATAGATGCCAAGTTTGACCACAACACAAAGTACAATAATTCTGTCAAATAATCAAAACAATTGGTCGAATACAGTGACAGGTATCATATACATGGAATTCTGCTTGCAAGTTGTTGCGGCTGTTGACTGGTGTGTTTTCGACCAATGTCGAATCCACTGTATACCAGAATCTGCAATTGTAATATTGTCGTAATTCAGCCAGTAGGCTGCTATGAACAATACAAATAAACCATAAATAATAGTAATAATAATAATAATAATAATAATATACCTCATCTGTTATGTACATGTACTTGCCAAGTTATACATGTAGGAGTTCATAATGTCAGATTTATTTTCAGGTCATTTGACGTCATAGAAGCATGACACTTCCCAAATAATACATAAAAGTACAAATAAACCTCCACAGAACTGTAAAATAGTGGGCATACATGGATTTCTGTATTATATACCAGTATATTTTGGGGTTTTCAGATCATTTTACATCGTACATTGTTAAACATTTACAGGTATAGTATATAGTGTTGAATGCAATGCAATTGAACTAAATTACAACTATACTGTCAAATATCACAAATTAATGCATATCGTCATTATAAAGTGATAACCAATTTGGCTACAATGTATGGAAAGTTACATTCCCCTTCCTTAACATTCAAAATAAAGGAAATGTAATACTTAAGGCTTATGTCAATACACGCCAAGACTGGAAAGCTTTTACATACACAAAGAGATACATATAGTATACACATAGCTGTAATACAAGTAATCCTTATATCATTTCAAAATAATCTGTACACAGCTGTTTGCTGTAAAGTACAGTGCATGTAATAATACAATTCTCAAAGTATCCATATGGTACTTCCATTACTCTACCACAATCCACTGTATTACTAGCAGCACTCTGGGTATCACTACATGTACATATGTACAAAGAGAGAAATATCTCATTTGCATGTCTGCACAGTTGGGTTACCACACAGACTATTTTTACAGAATAAAGGAACACTATCGCATGTTTCAAATAGTGTACAGTCTGCATAGGTAACACAGTTGACAACCCACAGGTAGTCTTGTGAATACCTAGCATGTGTACATGTATAGAAAGTCGTACACACCTACATCATGTATCTTAATCAGTGTCTGGGACCGAGTAATAAACTGTGATTTCTATGAATCATAGTCATCAATCACTCGTTGAAATGCAAATCAGTTTTGTATCTGGTATCTTTAGGGAATGCAACTCTCTGAAAGATTCTGACCATCAGATTCAGACATGTCATGTCATGTCATCTAGACGTCTGCTTTCACAGTACATACTGTAGGTATCATAATGCTAGCTATACACTGTGGAGCGAGGAGCATGAATAACACAAAATACTTACTAGCAAATTAGTTGTTCCCAGTAAGGGGTTCAGTGCCAGTGATGTGAACCATGAGAATACAGGGGGGGGGGGGGGGGGGGGGGGGGGGGGGGGGGTGTCATAAGAACACATACTGTACAGTATGTACGTACATTAATGATTTGTATACATTATCATATATTGTATTAAATGTACATTGTATACATACATGTTAGGCTATTGCTGTAGGTACAATGCATTACACATCACAGTGGTATATTTTTAATTATATGTCTTATACATGTATTATTAGCCATGAAAAATGTATAGCCTGCCTTTTGAATAAAAGTATATTGTAGTTCAAGAGCATTTTATTAGTACACTTTATGGTATGAAACATGTTAAAACACAAAGTACAATGTGGCTATATTTATATCATAAAATGTGAATTGCTATATTTATACCATTATTAAAATATGAATGCCACAAATAATGCTACTGAAATGCAGAAAATGTTTACCATTATTTTATAGATCCAGTGTCTCGACACTGTGTGAGAAGAGCCTTTGGCTCAACAGTCTATCGAGTTTAAATAAAGTCTAATAATAATAACAATAATAGATCCAGTGTTTTGAATTCAAATGAAAATGATGAAGAAGTACTGGGGAAATGTAGATGTAATTTAGAAAAATGACAAAAACAATATGTTATCATAATATCATGTTAATTACAGGGGCACTGGTTGAGTTTATAAGCATTTTTACTGGTGTACAAATATACCATACTAGGTACATGTACATTAAATATCGATTAAAGTGAAAATGTTAATGTTAATGTATGCCTTTGATGACACTACAGATCCTGATCATATGGCATTACAGAGATGATGAGGTATCCCCATGTCACAGTTTGACCCTAACAAACAACATAGGCTTTCACAAGCCATCTGCTTTCCCCTTCTTTAACACTAGGGTACTCGATTGCTGCATAAGTGGTGACCATATTTGAATATACAAAATTTAACTCGGATAATTAAAATATATATAATTATCATTATTTTTACATTATTATTATTATAAAGATTTCCTAAATTTTCAAATATACATATGTGTATATAAATTAAACTATTCATATTAGGGAATAACTTACAAACTGTGTTTATACATGTATGATTGTATACCTAAATACCATCTTTGAGTTTTGCAGCAAGTCATGGTTAATCATTGTAAGCTTCACTACTAGTACATGTACATATAAACAGAATACTGTACAATATGTTTTAATAGTATGCAGAAATTAACCACTACCCCATCCCTTCGGCTTCCTCCCCCCCCCCCCCCAAAAAAAAATAAAATAAAATAAAATAAAATAATAATACAATAACTCAGCCTGTGCCCGTTTAATTCAACCCTGCTAAAACAACTATTTTATAAAGGTATAAGGAGAACCACTGATTCAAAGCATTAATCAAACAAATTCTGTAAAGTGTACTTACAAGTATACATAGTATTCCATGGTGAAATGACCTACATGGACTTCTCTCCAGTAGCAAGATTGTCGAAATGTCTTTCAAAAAAGTGGTTTCACAATATTCTTGCACAATATCAAGGCACAAAGTTGGATCTGCGAAGAAATTTAAAAAATGTTACACTAAGTGACACTGTATACATCATGGACGAAATGAATGACGAAGATGAAATGTACACAGGTACTCAACATTCATGGATTTGTATCATACATGATTGAAAAGGACCAATCATATAAATATAATGACATGCTTATGCCTAGAAAACAATTGTTTGGTTCCGGCTACCTGACCCACCTACATGTAGTTTTTCACTGCTGGCCCTAAAACTTTTTTAAGTAGTCAAGAAAAAAATTATAAAATCGCCAAAATTGTGAAGTTTCATGAGAAATAGTGGATGCGGAAACTGACATCAACTTAAGACAATACAAAACTGTTCTTCCAATCTGTAATGGCTGTACATCTGATGAAAAAAACAAATAACACAGATACCATATGGAAAACAATGGAAAATATAACTACCTGAAGTACACACAAACACATGAAAAAAAAATACCTACCTAAAATTGAGCGTAATCAGAACCATACAATTTTTTTTATTAGGCCTTACATGAACAAGTATAGTATACACAATGTATCAACATACATGGCTTCTACAACTGTAACTTGCAAAATGCAAATGTATCACATTAAAATTATCCACCCCGCTGGCACATGTTTAATCCCTTGATTTAGAATATAAGTACTGCTTTATATCTGCAGTATTAGCAGTGTGCCCTTTAAGTCAATATGACATGCCACTGAGTCTGATGTACAGCAATTTCCTGTGACGCACCAACATTTGTGTTCCAAACAATACAACAGGTACATGTAATTGTATGTACATGTAACAACAAGGAACCCATTTTGGCCCACAACAAAAGAAATTCTCTCATGTTAGGCAGCGCACTGGTCATACAATGCACATGTATATCGTGTAAGGACAAAGTTTTTGATTACATGTACATGTAGCTCTGTTTTCACACACCCAAAGGTTTTAATCCCAATCCAACAGGTGGTTGTGTCTCAATGCCAGATAACTACCAAAACCTGGGTTTTTAAGTTACCTTTGGCCTTTTCACATAGTGCACAAATACAAAATGCAGTGGAAAATGACACCAACTGACGACAAGTAAGAGCTCTTTTGAAATATAATCATAGACATTGTCAGAAGTTAAAAGCTGAATACAACGTTTTAAGTTAACACACATAAAGAATACAAGTCTAGCTATACATGGCATGCAGAACAAAATTGTAAAGGTTCATATACTGAAAGCATAAAGGGGCAAGCCATACAGCCTTTACAGGTACAAAATGTACATTTTGTAATTATTTTTTGGTATGATAAATATGGTACCTGACTTTCATCGACTGATGAATTGCCTTATGGCTGTGATACACTTTCTATATTTTTATCTTTTTGAACTTATCAACACCCACTACACCCACAATGTATCATGTGAATTGCAAGCCTACGGTGTTTATTTCAAGACATTTTTCAAATACTGGGAGAACAGTGATATCTTGAGCTAATATCAATAGTATTAGTAAATATGACTTTGTGTCTTTTTCTTTGGGAAACTGTCATAGTATCATGCCATTTTCAAAGCACTACATGTATGTTAATTTCAAATGCAAATTGTAAATGAACTGATCTGCAATTGTGATATGTAGACAAGCCCTACATTCACAACCAAAAATGTAGTTTTCTTGCTCTGGAATCATACATGTATTTTGCAGTACATGTAGTTCAAACATGATGGAAAGGGTAAATAGATATATCATAACAATTAACACTATAAACCTAGTAGCCTAGTGATATTATATTCTTCATCCTGTGTACTGCAGCTTAGTCTGGATGCTAACTGTGGTTTCTAACCACAGCAAGTGAAGGTACAAATCATAACAATACTGTATAGGAACTAAACTAACTGCGACCAGGTTGGTGATTTCAAAGTGTGTATATTACGGACTAGCCATCACAGTATATTTGAACAATGATATACTGTATTGATAATATAACCATAACTATTGTTATAGATCACATGCTTTTATATCAAATATTGACAACTACAAGTTTCATTACCCAAAATGAAGAATTACATTACACAAGTACATGTTTGTGTATTTAGATACAACAACAATGTTGACAATTGTATCAGTAATGGTTCACATCATGTGTACATGTACTACTAGTACATTCATGGTACAATCAACAAAGCCCAATTCAGTGCCACATGTAGCAGCAGCTACAGTACCATGAGATGTCCAAAACATCATGTACTCAGCATACTCTAGCTGCTCGACCTTTGGGTTTTCTTCTGATACAACAAGCGACCGAATGTCACTTTGCACCTAAAAGGTGCACTCAAGGACATTTAGCCGCAGGTCTACAATGTAGCTAAAGCCATTTTTAGACTTGGCATCCGGTTACATATGGTCGTCGGCTGGGCAATGCATGCATATATATGTTGAAAAACAAATGTACATCACTACTACATCTTATGGTTTTATGGCAATAGTGAGTTTGAGGACTATGTAGACATTGTCATTCACACATTTCAATTAATAAATTGGTGGTTATTTTTACAAGCCCTTTGTTAAGCTGAATTAATATGCATGAAAAAACATATACATGTATTGTTCTCTGTTTGGATTATTTATATCATGGAGGAAATGATTTTAGCTAAACCTCAGGCTAAATGCCCTCAAAGCGATCTTTGTCATTTGTCATATTAGAAGAAAGCCTGAAGGTGTAGCAGCTAGACAATGTACATTTCAACAAACAGTGACTAATGTGGCAGACAGCCAATATGACACTGCTAAACTTTCCATAGCTACAATCTGAAGGAACTGGGAATATGTCAAATTAATATCATCTATAAATTGATGGAAAGACTACACCTGTAGTCTACATGTATGTTATTTTTATGATTTATGAGATACACTACTGATGAGTTTGTGATGGGACAGGATATCATCAGGACATGACCTACAGACCCATCCCAGCCCCCAATAAACATGATCTTCAGGCTTACATGTATATCTTACCAAAATAACACTACAACTAATTCTAACCTATACATAATCAAGTTTGATCCACTTTTTCAACAGATATAGTAAGTATACCTTTGAAAAGATATTGTGGGAATATGTCCTGGAGAAAAGTGATTATTTATGGACATCATTTAGTTTGGTCAATTACATTGTAACTGCAATGTCCCCACATGAAAAAGTAGGTTCAAAATCAAACCAGTTCTCATGTCCCAAAATGCATACATGTACTAAATCAGTTTCAAGTATTTGATTCTATTCTATTCTATTCTCAGGGGGGTGGTTTTGAACTGATTCAAAATAAATCAGTTCAAAACTGGTTTATTGATTCAAATTCATTGTTCAGTCTTCTAATGGGGACAGAAATTCAATTCAGTCTGGATCAGTTTTGGATTCAGGTGGGGACAGGGCTATTGTATATGTTGTCTCGCCCACACACTTTAATATAAGTTACAAGTAGCTATCTAGCTTAACAATGTCTGATGACGATTGCAAGAACAAGTCTGTATGTTGAACCAGATAGCCAAGTTTCTGTGTTACATATTCATATGTACATATGTAGGGCAAAGGACTCCCTACTGACGTAAACAGAACTTCTTGACTAGCAGACAATACCCTCTTTGTTAGTTTACATGAAGCACTGGTACATGGATCAAAAGGATGTTTTCTTCTTGGACCTGATAGAGTAGATGAGTTATGGCACCTAAAAATGTCAGATCTACACCCATCACATAGCTTGAGTACCAAAACATTGAAATACATCATGTGTATCTATACAGGTTTGGTCAGGTGTGTCTGTTAAGTCAATAGCCTTTTCCTGCATTGACGTCACAGAAAATTTAATCACACATTTACTGTGTACACAGTATTTGGTTGTCACTTGCGTAATGAAAGTGTTGGAGTATGAGATTTAGTACTCTACCAATGACTTGTAATTTGTATGGAATTTACAATTTAATGGATTATTTACTTAAGCTACTGTACATGCATGTCTATTTTACTTTTTAGGAACAGACATGGATTATCTCTATTTAGTATTTGTTTACAAAACACACAGATCTCATATGATTTTATTTGAATCTCTTCAGTTGGTATTGATTACCTTTTTACATGTACATGGTGCTGGACAACTGTCTTCCGGAAGGACATAGCATATCTTGAAATGGGCATACAATCCCACAATATCATAATATGTTTTTTAAAAATACCGCCAATGGCGTTGTAGCACAACTGTACAGTTTTTAAAAATGTTTATCCATATGCTAGTCCATGCTAACAATAGGTGTTCATTTGCTGAATAACTATCCAGTTGCCTATCCAACCATGTTGCTATCTTTACGACAAATGCTATCATTTGGCTGTTGCTATGGGCGTGGTCATGTTGTTAGATATATATGCATACATTTGTGTATGTTTTTGTTCACTTGTGTATGAATTCCTGATATTGTCTTTGCAATATACGTGATCATTTGGCTGTTGCTATGGGCGTGGTCTTCTTGCTAGGCAAATTTACATACATTTTTTGAATGTTTATTCTATTGTCTATTAAACCCCATTGTTATCTTTGTGAAATACACCATTGTTTGGCTGTTGCTATGGGCGTGGCCATGGTTACTAGGGTATTTGCATACATTTTTTGAATGTTTATTCATTTGTCTTTCTATTCCTGTTATCTTTGCAATATACGTGATTATTTGACTGTTGCTATGGGCGTGGTTTTGTTGCTATGCAAATGTACATACATTTTTTGAATGTTTATTCAATTGTCTATTAAACCCTGTTGTTATCTTTGTGAAATACACCACCGTTCGGCTGTTGCTATGGGCATGGTCATGGTTGCTAGGGTATTTGCATACATTTTTGAATGTTTACTCACTTGCCTACCAGATGATGTTATTATTTGACCAAAATATACTGCCATTTGGTTGTTGCTAAAGGGCGTGGTCATGGTCACTAGGGCCAATTTTGTCAAAATATTTTGAAGAAAATCTGCAGAATAACAGTTTCATAAACATCTTGCCAAGTTTCAGACTCATTGACCAAGTACTTTTTGAGATATAAGTTTTTGACCAAAAATGAACATTCTTACACCTAATTTGCATATCACCCATGGAATCATTGTATGCTTAATATATCTTCGAATCGTCCATACATCCCTAAATGCATCCCCATTAAATTTCAGCCCAATCTGCTCAGTAGTTTTGGAATTATAGATTTTTAACCAAAAAGACACATTTGTAGCCCTAATTTGCATATCACTGATGAAATCATCATGTCATGAACAAATCTTACTTTACACCCCCTAAAGAATCTTCCAACCAAACTTCGTACCAATCTGCCCAGTAGTTTCTGAGTTTAAGTTTTTTGACCAAAAATCACATTTTTTGACCCAAATCACACACCTGTGATGCGATCATTTTGATTTGAACAATTTCCCAACTAGACACCCAAGGTAATGGACCCACCAAATATCATGGCAATCGGTTCAGCAGTTTTTGACTTTAAGTTGTTTACACACACACACACATCCACACACACACAGACAGACAGACGCCGGGCGATCCCTATAGCACTACTGAACCTCAGTTCAGTTGTGCTAAAAACACATCATTGAAAAAGCAGAACTACTTGAACGGGTCTGTTGTGGCATCTACATCATGTACCTTAGCCTGCAATCACTGATAAATGACACGTCTTACAGCAAACAAAAAAGGAGAAGTCAAATAGAAAAAAGTTCAATCTTACTAGTCAGGAAGCCTGGAATCCATGTGAATGGGGTTTGAAATCAAAGGCCAAGATTTGTACAAATTGTCAATGGCACATGTACTAATTCCAACATGGCTGTCTTTATATAAGTTTATACACGTTCATTGTTATGTAATTATGATATGTGCACTTACATGTATTGAAGAAGGTCTATCATTAGTTCAATAAAAGATCAAAAATCTAGTTTATTGATATAGACAAATTACTGACACACAGACAACAGCAAAAATATACACATATGATATCTGTACTGTAACAGTACACACTGTATCAATTTCATGACAACACTGGTTTTCATGATACATAATTATAGATGTAACATATGCCAAACAGCCATATTTGATATGTTGTTAACCCACTGCACTGCTACTTATTTTATGACCATTCCTCAGTTAACTACTAAATATGTAAATTAACCTAATATGGAGTCTATGTGTACTATTTAAGTATTATCATGTGACCTGGTCAACAAGTGATAGCTTCTGTTGCAATAAATCATTTACTTTAGCTGTGTCATGATGATGACATACACTTTTGAATAACAAGAAGTGGTTTGGTATTACACGACTAAGATCTAACATGATTCTTTATAAAAGCTCTATTAATATTTGATAAAAATATATCCAGTATGGGGGTTTGATAAACCCCCCTAGCCAAAGTTTTTAGTTTGAAAGTTTAATAACCACACATAATTTGAAAAATCTAAGAATGTACAATGTGTTGCAATCAATGATGAAATAATTTTGTAGGTTTTCACCATACACTGACTGTAACACACTGTATCCTCTGAATGGTAGATGTATAATTAAAGATGTGTGTGTTATTCATCAAACATGTATTTCCAGTAGAAATAAGTTGAAATCATATTATATACACATGTAAGTTTCTCATTTCTTTTACTAAACTGGGCAACATTTCATCTCACTATATAGCAACCACTGCTTGACTTCAAATGTCATATCCTATCATATATAACCCAAAGGTTTAGTTGATTTTTAATGGAAAGGACCTCCTCACCTGTTGTTCTTCCAATCAAAACAAGTCTTCAACACAAAACCAGACTACATGTACGGTTGTACCTACTAGCTGCCACTTGTAGCCATTTCCCATAACACTACATTTGTACGTAACAGTTTGGTATCTGCCCCCACACTCATGTGATTACTCGCTCAACAAACAAATTCAAAGCTCTAATCAGAAGTGTTTCCATTTTAATGACTATTTGAGGTCTAAAGTTTGATTTAACACATGGTCAAACTCTCAACTACATATGCATACAAGCACAATTGATCGACTACATGTGTTTCATTTCCATATGTGCACAACCTTGTAGCTGTACATGTACTGGTCAGGCCATTCATTTTTTATTGTTCCATCCCTAATGACTTGGGGGGATACCACGTCCACTAGAATATTAAAAATTTGCTCCAAACTCAAAATAAAACTTGAAAGAAGTGTATGGTTCGTTCTAGTACACGTCACTGGTTCTTGAATGAAGGCCACACTGAAAGTTGTGTTCATTTCATGTTTTTATGGGGTGCATATGATTCACTACAGTCTGGGTTTTCACCAGGTGTTTGAAATGGCGGGGATGTATTCAACATTAGTTCCTTGTTGGTTGATTTATGTATGACGAGTTACCTATATCACATTACAAACATGTTCACTTACAAGAACTTAACCTGGTTTACGATCACTCACGTGACTACATCAGTGTTGTTTCTTTGTAATGTAAACACCCTTATGAGAAAACAACAAGAAACGTATATTGGTAAACAAAACATTGCGTCCTTGTCCAAGATTGACGCCCTGGATCACACGTAAATAAACTACAACATCAACACCTGATACAACACATTTTGTGTTCTCCCATTAATGAAAACCAACAGCAATCACGACATAAAGTTTAACGGGGAAAAAACCTTACGTCATCACTCAGGTACGTCGGTAGACTGTGTTTGTACGGGGAAATCAGGAACGTAAAGCTACCACTGCATGCATTGTTGTTGTCATTGATACAGTACTAAATATTCGTTGCTCTTACCTGGAATGTATCCAAAGATCGCGACTGGAAATTATACACCTTCGTGTATCGACACTCTCGCGAACAACAACACTGGTTTGTGTATTTCCTACGAATAACAGCGTAATTATTGAAACAAACGACGAAAACTGGGAGTGCTCCGTACGACGACGGAGTGCAGCGAAAGGCTACCAATGTATGCAAGGTATTTTGCATTTATATGCAAAGCATAATGTGTGTTGGTAGTACCATATTCAATATAGAATTGGGGGCAAATGTTCATTTATTTTTCATTTTATTTTGTATACTTAACCTTCTATAATATAAATTTTATTTTTTGCTTATTTGTACTCAAACACATATTTAGTATGTTTTAAAATATTGGAGTTATATTTATTGCCGTATCTCGAATTTGGCTCCAGAAATGTAGTCCATTTAGGGGTTAAAGGTCACCGGACTACAGAACAGTTCGTGGCAGGTGTTGAGGAACTTGTACTATTTTTCATCAATCTCTAAAGATTCTACGAAATTCTTCCAAAATGCCAGTGAGTAATACTTTAAATTAAAATGGATATTTCAATTTCATGCTGTAAAAGCCATTTGCAATCGTAAATAACTTGTAATTCCGTACAGTCGTTGTCATATGGCATTGCTTGCACGTCTGTCGGTATACTTTTGATCATTGATTCAATGATTGGTGGTGTTCTGGAGTGTTAGCAAGACGTCGTTTGAAATCACTGGATTGACGATATGTGGCCTTATGAATCATGGTGATAAGTAACTCTTCTGTTGTTTATTTTTCGACCATATGGCTATATGTATTTTCAACAATGTGTTGTATTGGTTGGAAGATTTTACAAAGCCATATTACAATGATGCATATTTCTTATCACACATGCGTTGTTATGATTGCTGAATCATGAATAGTAAGCAATTAGATTACTAATTCATTTTTTTATGATTCGATATTTTCAGCCCAAAGGCAAAGTTGGAACCAAGGGACAGAAACAAATCTATGAAGAAAACAAAAAGACACTACAGTTTTATACAAAAATAATATTTGCAACTAATTTAATTTATCTTCTTGTGAGAATGGCATGGATGTGGGAGTCATTCAATGTCAGTTGTTGGGTGAGTACTACAATGGGATTGTATATTCTACAACCTCAAGCTATATCAGTTACACGCTTTTCATATAAAAAAACAGTGATTTGGTCTACTAAATGATTCAAAACACTCCATTCCTACAGTTATGTATTACTTCACACAAGACTCCAATTCGTAATTCAGGGAACGAAAATGTCTGTAAGTAAATTTACGGCAGATCCTAACCAGGAACAACGTAGGTGTCATGGACACACAGGACCATAGAATACTATCTTGTATGTCTGGTTTTCTAATTGTGCAGTCCTGTCTGTCATCTGTCGTGTAGTGTGTTATTTTTCTACTGCTCATGTCAGTCTGTGTAGCGTAATGTAAAAATACATGTAAGTCACAGTGGAGAAGAAACTGTCTGTGTAAATGAATGAAATAAGTGTTAATTTTCTTCTTCATTTATGTTTAGTCGAGTACAGTCATAAATAGTCTGTAAGGTATGCCATGACAGGGCGCCCTCACACATCGGTCAACCCCTCCCAGTAGAGGAGGAGAAGGCTTGTGAGGGTGGAACGGCATAACATATCTTACAGTCTAAGTCATACAAACATATATTCTTAAGGCAAATAAATTGACTTTTTATAAATTACTGAAGTATCCATTATAAAGTATATGTAAACAAGAAGGATCATGGATTGTGTTGGTTTGGTAAAATCGTGGACCTAGCTTTTCAGCTAGTGGGAAAAGCTGGAATGACTAATAGTAATATGAAGATGTACATGTACTATTAGATCTACACAAATGTTTGGAGGGAAAATAATGTTAATTGTGAATGGACGTTTACAAATATGAAGTGTTTTGTGACAGTTGCAAGAATTCCTGCAGTACTTTGAATGTTCTCCATCTTGAAATGTAAATTTGAGTATAACGTAACACAAAGGCTTTGGTGGTCTGTGTCATTAATATTCTGCACCCATTCACTAATAAATGAGTGCAAATTAGAATGAATATAACGAATGACTAAATTTACAAAATAACTTGCTAGTGTCAGTGTATATGATGTTATACTTGTAATAAAGTGGTATATGTTTATGGTCTTTTGCTGTAACATATTTACTTTTGTGTTTTATTACAGCTATTACTCAGTCTAGCTGTTCTCATATATTTTAGTTGCCTTAGTTTCATGACAAAAATGGCAAGGGCAACATTCAACACAAACGGTTCATTGGTAGATGGTGGTATGGATTTAAATTCAGAATCTGGAACTGCAGAGTAAGTATTAGATTATTTTACAGCGGTTCATAATTCATGTGTAAATACCTAATAATCAGTTTGTAGGACAGAAATTGTAGAGTTCCAGAAACTATGTTGTTTTTTACCCTGTACAAACAAACAAATCATTACTTGAACTGATTTAGTCTGTCTGAATAGTTGAAGCAGCCATCAATTAGATGTCAGACTTACACTCTGACAATAAATAAACACTATGATAGAGATATTCACTGACAGACACTAGTTTTGAAAAATTTTAAGTTGCAAATCAACCTCTATCTCAGTGCATCCTCGTGTCTATATCACTGTTTTATCACTTCATTACTTGGCATTGCTGTATTGGTTATTTTACTTTCACTTTCACTTCATATCTAACAATACCCTTGTAACTGTGTGTCTAAAATATAAACCGTTATTAGTATTTTGATGGGGTATTAAATTCCCCATTAATAAAATGAGAGAAATTTGTGAGTTTTATATAGTAGTAATTACATGATAATTTTGGTTTTAAACACAAATAAATTGAGTAGGGATATTAGATAGTGATTTAACCTACTGACTGTGACAAAGCCATGGATGAAAGGCAAATACCAGTCTAGGATAAAGTCAGTTTTGTAATCCTAAAATAATGCATCACTTCCTTCACTGGTGTCCAGCATGATTACAGAGAAATACATGATGGCTAAAAACCATCTGGTATAAAGCTATATTATGATCCTCACACAATTGTGAGGCTATTGACTAGTATTGTTTCAAGAGGTGTGAAGTTCCTGACTTTTGTTTACTTCCCATAATCCCATAATGCTTTGCATCCAAGAGTAGCAGGCCTCTTCTATACCAGATTTGTCAAATTTTGATACCTCTATTTTAGAGAAGTTGTGTGATGTAGAATCAGTGAAAATGACTTTTAACAGAAATCACAATGAAAATAAATCCTAAGCTACATTTTGCCTGAACTGGGGCACATGGATGCTTTTATTTGTATTTTACTATTTTTAGAATAACTTTTTTGATTTTACATTTTAATTTCAGGCATATCAAAGATGTCATCCTAGTTACAGTCTTAGTTCAAATATTAAGTATATTTTCCAACTATTTCTGGCTGTGCTGGTTGATTGTCCCAGGAGCTGCATTTTATTATCTTTGGACGAATCTCTTGGCCCCATGGATATTTGCACCAGCACCTGAAATTGATGAAAAGAAACAGAAAAAGATGGAAAGAAAGATGCAGCGAAGATTTTAATAAATAGATTAGTGTATTTCATTATTTATTAATGACTGAAAATGTATCATTCTAATTGCAACCTTCAGTGAGTAATATCACAGGGGTGACTTTTCTGCCTTTAATTGACAATTTCATGGAGTTTTGCATACAAAGAACTGTTTTTGAAATATTTTGACATTGATTGTTGTCATTGCAAGAGATTTAAAATTGCCATTTTATGTAGGACTTTAAACAAATAAAAAATTTTAAACTAGATTATAGGTTTTCAATTGTTACTTTGTAATTGTGTTTGGAGATAGATGCAAGTTCCCTGCATGACATTGACAACAAGTTGAGTTGTCATGACACCAAGTAACATGATTTGTATATCAGTAAGTTTTGGTAGAAGATGAATAGTAGCTAAACAGGCTAGTCATTCTGTTAGAGACATAGTCTAAAGGTTTGCCTGTTTTATAGAAACAGAAAGTAATCATTGTAGATTATAGACTTCACGTCAGTTAATATAGCAGTAACCCAAATAATGAAATGTGCATTGTTCAATATCACATTGGCAGATGTTTCTCTCTGAAACTTTTATTTGTCATCAAACTATTTGACCTCAATGCATGGTTTCGAAATGGGTGTGTTGAATTTTGAAACTTCCATGATTATGCTGCACATGTCAATTTACTAACACGAAGTTGTATTGACAAAGGTGAAAGATGTATTTCTAAGAAATACTCCAACTTAATGTTTACATCTGTATTCAAAAACTATGTAATGTCTCAGGAAAAATGATTTAATTCACACACTTGAGAATCAACTGAAAATCCTATTCCTACAGACTAGCCTATAAAAGCTAACAAATATGAAAGCATACTGACTGTCTATATTCTCATCTCAAGATGTGCTGCATGTCATCTTATCATGAAATTTCTATCACATGTTGTTCAGAGTTTTAAATGTAAGAAATTCATGCAAGAATATTGTAAGTTTGGCATCCGGACTGTTGTCGCAATAGTAGTAAGAGAAACTACTGTAAGGAGTGCTCTGAAGATATTCAACAAATATTAATCAATCACAGAGCTTGCTTTGATTTACACGTAGTTGCTTCCAATTTGTGAACCAATTTATTGAGTTTTTCTCACCATGATGTCATAATGTAATATGCCAAGTGCCCTCCAGCTCTGTGCTTGCCCCACCTCAACCCCACCCCACCCCACCTCACCACAATTATTCATTCATTGATTCATTTATTCATTGCCAATTTGAAAGTCAATATGTACATGTCAATAAATGACCACATAAGACAAAGGAGATACAAAATGGCAATTTGGAGTCCAAAAAATAGCTTTCCACTAATCGAGTTTGGCTCCACAGCTAATGGAAATAACATTACGGGCTTAACATTATGGACTTAATTACTAGTATGGTGAACATATTTAGGTGTATGACAGACAAGAATGGGATCTGCACATCTTTTGTGCATTTGAATCAAGCTATTCTCTGTTTGATTTACATGTAACATTCATACAAGCGTTTAGATGGATTAGGTATTACATGTTATAGATGTGTTGCCATCATTTGCATATTCATGATATTTAGTATATGGTCACGGGTCATATAACCCACACTTCTTTGCCTGTCAATCCATTTCAAGTGTTTTTTAATAAAAAATTTCAAGATTGAATGCCAATAGTATTCATGTAAAGATGTTATATTTTAGTGGTTCAGTGAGTTTTCGTCTTGTTGTGATTCAGATAATACAATACTATATCCCGTTTATATTTCATTCAGTGACAACTCTCATAAATGCAATTTTATACTAAGTTACAAATCTTGCCAGAACTCAACAATTTTTGTTTGTGAAACTTTACTTTCATGATAAAAGGGCTGAATTGAAGCTTTAAAATCTTGTCAACAGTGTTTTATTTACTATTCAAGAAGCATCACCAAAAATAGTCACATGTATTACTGATATAAAATATTTAGATTTTTTTCTGTCTCTTCTTAGTATACATTATATACATGTATATCATTACCAGCTTTTCATGTACATGTACATCTTTTACTATACAGGCATGTACACAAGAATCTACAGAATTATACATCTAAGGTGTTCTTATGCAACTATAATGTTCTTACTTTATGGTTGGAATCTTAATGTCTCAGTGGTTGGAATGACATTGGTATATTTTAAATTCAATATGAAACAAAAGTAATCACCACAGTTAAAGGTCCATGTTAGACTAGGATTAGAATATTGATTTGAAAAAAAAAAAAGTTGCCTGGCAGTACTACAGAAAAAGTTGGTTCAATGATCTTATCTAATCCCTTGTGGCTTCACTGATAACAAAGTGCTAATGCATGAGCCCGGGATAAAACCATGGTTCTTTAACCATAACCATGCTACAGACATTATCTTTTACATGGACTTAACTGAAAGAGGGTTAAACTTACAGACTGTTCCCCTTTAATGAATATTTGTCATCAGAAATGTCAGGACCTGCACTCCTTGTGTATAGGTCATACATGATTATATTATGATTTGTCAGCTAACATAACTGTACATATGTATGAAATTGTTATCTTCATTGTTCCAACCAGTTGATCATTATACTATCTATAAATAATAAAAATATGTGTTTAAGCCTTCATCTAGTACAAATATACGTCACAAGAACTTCTTTAAAAAAAACGTCTTATCTTAGTCTATACTTGTAATGATGTAAATTTGTATCACAGTTATTGAATGCAACTATTCTACTATTAAACTGTTGTAAGTAGAATTCAAGTTATGCATATGTCCCCATATATCAGTGTTTGAATGGGGCCGTGGGGGGGGGGGGACGGACGGACGAACTCTGCATTAAACACTTTTTGTGGAAGCCAGCAGATTTCTTTGAGATTTTGTACAGATATTAAATGGAATAATTCTTACATTGTAATGAAATAAAGTTTTATTGCAATGCAGTTGCACTTGTTTTGAAATTTTGTCAAATTTGGAATGTTTTGCTAGTAATGTGCTCTCTCTCTCTCTCTCTCTCTCTCTCTCTCTCTCTCTCTCTCTCTCTCTCTCTCTCTCTCTCTCTCTCTCTCTCTCTCTCTCTCTCTCTCTCTCTCTCTCTCTCTCTCTCTCTCTCTCTCTCTCCTTATATAAAACTTGGAAGATTGAGTGCTGTAGTATGAACATGTTCTTACACAATTTAAACTGGGTTTGAGTTTGCTTGAACAAAGTCACAGCAACAGTTTCAAGCTATGTATTTCTGAGGCACATATCAACATTTAATCACACCATACCACTTTTCACATGTCAGATTATGGATAACCTTTGACATCTCTGCAATTGCTTTATTTTGATCAATTTTGATAAATTTATATTATAAATGTCATGTTTCATTGCAATCTTCTGACAAACCGCGGAAAGTACATCTTTACTTGTCTCAGTAATGTGGTAATTGGTGTAACCTCTGACCTGAGTGGTGAAGAAGGATATCCTTCTATCCTGTCATGGCAATCTGCCAAAAAGCATTATTAAGTTGATGTAACCATGGTAACACTGAACTTGGTAGCCAGACTTTGCATGGAAGAAACTATTGTATCTTGAAATGATGTATTGTTCTCAGACTACAAATCAGTGTGAAGCAGTTTCCCATAGTCAGTATGTACAGGAATGTAGCTTTCTGTCTGTCAACATGTACATACATAGAGTATTCAATATAGGCACATATGAATGTAATCTCAGATCACCAGAGAATGGTCTTTGATGTAATATTGCTAGCTCATCATGCTTTGTCACATGTGTATTGATTTGTCTCTGTTATCCAATATTCCCACTGTGTCTTGCTTGCTGATTATGTAAAACATGTTTGATATATATATATATATATATATATATATATATATATATATATATATATATATATATATATATATATATATATATTAATATCTAAAACTGGAATTAACAACTTAACTGATACCTCTCAATTGCATGCCTTGTACAACGCAACGTCTGCTTTTGTTGTTCCTCTGTATTCTTTTTACTTTCAGTTGAACAATTTTGTATCCAGGGCGAATAAAATATTACGTTCAAGCTATTCCAGATGGTTTTACGCACAGCATTGTTTCCATTACTAGAGAAAAAATAGTATGCTGTATGGTATATGGTTGACATATCCATACGTGTTCTTTGCTATTTACTAACAGAGACTTTAAACGGAGAACTTTAGTTTTGTGACCCAGTTGGCATTTCTCTCTGACACAAGTTATTTGAATCAATTTTATCTGAAATGAATGTTTCAATAATCGGAACACTTCTATCGTATAAATAACATCTCTACTGTGTTCATTTCAAATATGATATTATTAATGGGTCACCGTGAAATTTGATAGCCTGTCCTGCAGTGTACATGTAAAGACTTTCACACGCATAATGGGCACGCGCGACCCCGGGCCAGTAGCGCTCTCGGTGTGTAAACACATAGACCCTCCACCAGTCTATGGTTAAACACGTCTCCATCCAACCCTAAAATTAAAAAAAAAAAAAAAAGTTTCGACCAAGAGCAGCTTTGACAGTGATTGAAATGGGAACACAACAACTTGTCATGTCACAAACGAATATTAGACGGACTATAAAGCATAGTTACTGTAGTGGTAAATTTACTTAAATACATCTGTAAAGTGAGATATGACGTCGACGAAAAAGATTTCAGATGTTGAGTGCATGTGTAAACATCTATGTGTACAGAATAGACGACTGTGATATTTAATTCTGTAACATATGTTTTCGTCATAGAATTCTCAAATCTATTGCTAAACAACCATGAAATTATAATGACAGGGTCCATTAATATATTATTTAGAAATTACATTTTAATAAGACTCTGCGTAACAACCATATATTTAACGGGTAAATGAATGAAAGCAAATTGGTAGCAGTGATGTGGGTGCAATTCGACAAGGTACGTAATATCTAGAAGGTGGTGCGATTGTGCCTCCATGGCGCATGGCGGTGTGTCCTAATGTTCCATCCCGTCACCTTCCATGCCTGTATCTCGTTCCCTCTTCATCCCTAATTTTTTTTACTGGTCACTTTGGATTACTGATAAGTTGTTCTCTTTTCAAATTCCCTTCAAACTGCCCCACTCCCAAAAGTCACTTGTCTCCAATCCCATGAACGACAGAAAAGTCTGCCCTACCAGTGAAAAATTTAGTACGAACAGCTTTTTGCCCGAACAGCTTCGCTAGCAGCATACATCAATGCTCGTACTAGTAGTAGTAACTCCATCGTTGTAAAGCTCTCCCGAAAGCCTATCGCCCTCTTTTGACGAGATCGGGAAACTGTTATGCTAGGATCAATAGGCTCGCCAGGTAATCCGTTCCATTATATTGCAAATGAAGCGTCTTTCATCGCACTAAGAATAGCTGTGTTGTTGTTATTACCTTCAACGACGCCGAGTTGCGGATCACTGACATACACATCAAGCACATGGGTATCGGGCAAGAACACTTGATGGTGGTGTACTCGCGGTAAGGATTGAATGCAGGATCGAAGACGTGTAAAAAACAAACACTCTCACTAATTAATTACACAAAGGTATTTGAAGGAAAGCTTCCCCAACGGTACCATGCAGTGAAGTAATTATGGGTTCTTCAGGTGAGTTGTGGGTGCATGTTAGGACAGGTTTACAGTCGTCGGTTATGCTTATGCTCTTTCAATATCCACAACAACGAGATATGTACATTGAGGTTTTTACTGTGATTATTAATACAACAAATACACTAGAATAGCGATTATATCACAGCTAGCAATTCTTGTGTATACATACATTGCACATAAGTGAGAGCTTCCCGCTGTTATATCAAATAAGTGTTACCTGTCAACAAACGACGCGATATAAAGCTCTGTAAAATATATGTGGACACGGTTCTTTAACGACAACGGATAATGTTTACCTACGTATTTATAAAGAGGCCCTCGGTAACCGGTGCAACTGACATACCTTTGCTCGGAATTGAATGTGTTGATCTCGCAGTCTCTAGAAACGGACAACGTTGCATATCGAGGTATGAATGGCAATTTGTTTGGGTCAAAGTGAGTTGTACGTTTGTACTACTAGTATTAATATAGCGCCAGGGGAAATAGCAGTTCAAGTTTATAATGCCCTTTTAATGTTCTCTGCCATACTTCAACAACACATATAGAATACCATAGTTGCTGCGATGTAGACCGAACAAATCCAGTGTCATGACATCCATATCAATTGGACCACGACTTCTCGGCAACGTAGCGATTTCTCAGCGCATGGGAATTATACTTTGTTAATTTACTTGACAACATTCAAATTTGCCATTGATGATTCAATGATAAATGTACTACGTTACGTGAAAATACGTGTTATTCTGCTGTGTATTTCAATTAAATGCCACGATTCACGGTTGCCACACAGCGACATCAATATTGCAATAGATCATGTAGATTTAGACTGGGTTTACGGATTTGGCGAATTTCGTTGTCCTAAAAAATCATGAAATATTCAAGAGGATGATTAATACATCGTTTGAAATCAGGATCAGTTTCCCCTTCTCACAACAATTTTAATATGCCACAGGATTGAGATTTCTAGTAGACTGTAATGCTGCGATTTAAATTGACGATCGAAGCAGACAAAGAAGATTAAAGCTATTAAAGTAATATAAATCGTCAATACAGTCGTTTACAATTATTTTCACACATTTGACCATATCCTATAGAGTTTACCCCGGCGTTTGAACAACTGAAGCAGTTTCCTCTTGACAACGAGTTGCATATGCATATTTTATATAAATGTTAATACTAGAGACGTTAGTTATTAATACAAATACTCAATCGTGATATACGTGTGATAGTTTGCATTGAATACCATATGGTAGCTATGTTGCTGTCATTTCTATCTTTTCATTGTGATTTTTTTTAATTTGAATTCCAAACAGTTAGAAACCCTTTCAGCCATCAAAGGAACCGTTTTTTATCGTCACGTACAGAGTAAATCTATTCTTTTATCTACGTACACTGAAAGCTATGTACATGTCGACCGTTAGTCGGTTCAATGACCTTCGACCTTGGCGTATTTACTGAGTCAAGAAAGGGGGAAATTTGACATTTACGGATAACCGTTATTGTTGTTTCTTTTCCTATATTTTTAGGATATTTACATGTATTCTTCATTGACTTCATTTCAACAATGTGTACAACGTCGTTAAATTTGATTCAATATTTTATTTCAAGAGACTTAAATATGATTGTTGTAGTAACTATTTATCCCATTTAACCAATGACAAACATCTGTCACGCCTCATGAATAAATTTCAAGGCTAGAGGACAGCCTGCGTTATTGTTATTAATTACATCACATAGGTAATGATCAATGCAGCGATTACTTCAGCAAACGTCACGTGGTAATATCCGTGTATTGACGTTAAAAAAACACATTTCGAGACATGGTTGAAAGTGCTAATTTTAGGATAAAAAGATGAACAAATCGTGTATTTGCACATGGAGGCCCCTTATATCTCCATGGTTCGTGTTTCATGTCCACACTTTTTCAGCGATTGCGTATTTGGTTTACAAAATCATTATTTCCACATTTTCGTGAGTTGTCAACCAATTTAAATAGGTCAGCAGCGTAAGCTGTGATGAAGACAGTGACCGCCTAGTTTACCATATCATTGTGACGTCATCTGACGTCACCATTAATATTGATTTCATAACACCAATGTAGAGTTGTAATTTTCCGATGTCACCGCTAACATAGACGAGGGGTTGAAATATTCGACATTTTGATAAAAACAGATGGTTTGTTAACAATAATGCTGTTCGAAGGATGTAGTGACAGACATTGGGGTCATCGCGGTTGCATTTTATCATCACTAGTATTAGTTTATGGCGAACCATAACTTTTCATGGGCTTAGATAATAAATACATTCGACACATAGGTTTGCATGCATTCAGATTTTTAAACAACCTGTCATGATGAAGCCCACCGTGTAAATTCTTCATATGTCTGGTGACCATTATTTAACATGCAACCTCCTGATTTGTGATTACATTGTAAAAGATGGGGATATCCACACAAGTAGTTTGGTCTTAAACTAACCCCTATTAGCCATAAAGACAACACCCAATTGTGTCTACACTGATAAAGTATTTGGACGCTTAAAATCGATGGGATCAATAATTGCTTTGTTGGTACTCATACAACGCATGGCAAACTCTCGAGTGTGTCACAATTTGCGCCCGTGCCTAAATTTTTACAAACTCTCGAGTATGTTGTGACACTTGCAATCCTAACATATACATTTGTGCCATTGAATGTGTGTCGTTTACTTTAGAAAAAAAGGTCGTTCGCAGAGAGATAAGTTAGAAGTGTGCATAGTTAACTTCAGTTTCTACATCTAATACATGTATAAATTTACAATTGTTTTCATGCTGGCCTATTAATCCTGTAGAAGACGACAGCATTTAATTGGGTTTTGAAATTCTGGCGCAGACGATTTTATCGTTAATGTTGTTACTGAGTCCAATTCCCTCGACCATCGAGGTTTAAATTATCAAATAACACCGACGGTAACTTTATCTAAGGCAACTCTACCCTTTGTTTTCCATAGCTAGTATAACAATAACAATTACTTTTTTTCTTTACAGTTACCGTTAAGAGAGAAAATGAAGCATATTGATCAGTGCACATCTGACCAAAGTAAACGATTTTAGGATTCTATAGAAATCTCGTTCTTGTGATTTTGTCATCTTTTAGCAAGACTCGATTACGTTCATGACCAAGAATAAACATATCTGTATTCCAAACCATTATGAGGAATTCCAGTATGGGTGGTAGCAAAGACGGACCAGATGATGCCTTTGCCGAGCTCCATCGCTTCCTGTCCCTCGATGATAAAGACAATTGCCAGATTTTCACGTTCATCCTCACTAACCCCTTTGACCACAACTACGAAGAAATAAAGTCGAGAGATTTCACATATGCAAACAATAGGTGGCGGGTGTCATTGGTCAAAGCAGAACAGCAGGCACATTTGTATTTGTCTTTGATCGAAGCGACGGACGGATTGAATTGTTCAGTAGACTATTCTTTCACTATACTACATAGGGATGACTACGCAAAGAACGAAATATTTGAGGAGAAAAAGTGTCATTTCACCAAGAAAGTACCTCGTCATGGTCGCCGGTCGATTGTCAGTAAGGACGAACTCTCACACGATGGTTATTTGGATGAAAATCAAGAATTCCTCGTAGAGTTGCAGCTGCGAAATGCTACAACAACTTTCGAATGCGACATGGAAATTTTACCAAATCCAGAAGCTTCTTTTCCACGCTACCAGAGTTCATATTTCCCGATGGGAGGCTTCGACTGGAATGTTTCAGTCTATCCGAACGGTGATTGGACGGAACACGAAGGGCGAGTAATGGTGAACCTTAATCGTCTGACGCAGTTTAACCATCACTGCAGGTTGGCTTACAGAATCACAATCGGCGATGAAGAAGCAACTAAATGCTATACCAGCGATGTCTTGGAAAACACATTTGACTTCAGCGGTCAGGGACAGGGTTTCCAGCTGTACGACGATTTAGAAAGATACATGACAGGCATCAAACTAAAGATCCTCGTTGAAGTGCTCCACCTAGCGGCCATCAACCAAGCAAAAATATATGTCTTCGAAGAACAGGTGCAGAAAAATCAAGTGTATTTCATTGACGAAGATAAACAAACATGGTGTATAGAATCGGACGTTATGCGTAAAAGCTTAAGACTGAGTCTTTACTACATTGATCAGTACCGGCTACCCAAGAACTATGCGAGATACGTCAAATGGGACATCACCGTGTTGGGAGCTGCAGGTCAACGTAGAGGGGCTCTAGACGCACCATTTTCTGAGTACTATATCCGCCAAGATGATGAATCTGGTTATGAAATGGTAACAGATTTGCCGGTAAAAGAGGTAAATGAAAACTTTCTTGGTAGCAACATTCTCGCAAGCTAGGGTAGATTTTACCCACAGACCAACGAAAACTTGAGACACGGCCTCTTGTACGTCATAGATAATGCTGTAAAGTGGCCATGTTAAGGTTTACGATGATAGGGTGGCGGGGGGGGGAGAGACAGAGACTGTGAGAAAATAAACAGAGCAAACAAATAAATGGATGAGACCTATCGAGAAATGAAATACAAAGAAAGACATGTTTCGAAGTGTCAGTGTCATTCATCTTCAATCAATCAATCAATCAATCAATCAATCAATCAATCAATCAATCAATCAATCAATCAATCAATCAAAATAATTTGTAGAGCGCCAAAATCCGGGCAAAGTTCTGTTTAGGGACGCTGGGTGGTTAATCCACACCGTAGGCTTTACAAAACAAATGTGTCTTCAGTTTTCTTTTGAAACAATCAATAGTTGGTGCAAGTTTAATGTCAGTTGGCAGTGAATTCCAAAGCTTTGGAGCAGCATAAGCGAAAGAACGTCCACCGTAGTTGATTTGCTTGTAACTTTGATATGCATGGTGGAAGAAGAGAACTTGCATATTGATATAACAATATTCTTGATTTTTAAGTATTACTTGATAAATATCTATGATATCGGATTAACCGTAAAGAAAACTCATCAACATAATTTGATTTTTCCTTACATACATATTACCTTTGTAGCTAGCAGACCCAGAACTCAGGTACTTTCCTGATGATGGCCCTCTACGACTGACTGTTGAAATAGAGTTCAAGATATCACATCTCCTCTACAAAGCTAATTATAATAAACAGGATGACGTCAGCAGACGACAGATATACCAACTCAAGTAAGTACATGTCATGTAGCCAGTGTTTTAAAGGTGATTGAATGCATAATTTGAATAAGTGTTATATATGTCAGGAAATGAACACAATGTCTGTGGCAAAAATCGTGTGTAATGAGAAGATTGTCGCCCACATTTTTATCTTTGAAAATGGGGCTTGTAAATACTGTAATCTTTCAAAGAGCAACCGTTAACCCACCATGCATGTTCTCGTCTTGTATAGACTTGATTCCCTCTTCTTCTCATCTCATTTCCTCTCTCCTCTCCTCACCTCCCCTCTGCTCTCCTCTCCTCTCCTCTCCTCTACTCTCCTCTTCCCTGCCATGCCATTCCCTTCGCTTCCCTTCCCCCCCTCCCCTTCTCTTCTCTCCTCCCTATCTCTTCTCTTCTCTTCTCTTCTCTTCTCTTCTCTTCTCTTCTCTTCTCTTCTCTTCTCTTCTCTTCTCTTCTCTTCTCTTCTCTTCTCTTCTCTTCTCTTCTCTTCTCTTCTTTTGAAGTGTGACTAATTATTTATTTTCTCGATTTTACCGGATAGAAACCAGATACTGGGTCAAGACAGGTCCCCACCCATTGTCCGACAAGGAACCTCTAAATACATAACTGATAGCCCACAGGACAGTGCTGATGACAGTGGTAGGGGTAGCAAGCTATGGACCTCATCAGCCACCAGTGATTAGACGCCTTTTAAATCCCTTCAGTTTTTCGAGAGCAGAAATGAGATTACGTTTATATATAGTTAGCACAAACAGTTTAAAATTGATTGGAGAGTGAAAGCTTATAGAGCTTTCATACTATATTTTTAAAGGCGTGTATAAAGTGTAAGAGTTCTATATTTTTGACTCAGTATTTCGATTAATAATCACAAGTGTGATGGATTTGTTATGTGTATCAAAAATACAAACTTTACTACGGATACACTAAGTCAAAATATAAATAACACGCACACACGCACGCTGCAACCCCCCCCCCAGACACACACACACACACACACACACACACACACACAGATACACGCTCAACGATAACTACCCCACTAATCTAATGTGTAAATATGAACTTTCAGTGAATTTGAAATTGTTCATTTGCTTTTAAGCCGTAACCTTTTGCAATACAATGCAGTACTCATGTAACTTACATGTATTATCAAACCCAAATGTATATCTTGAGATATTAAATTGTCATTTTTGATTGTCACTGATTATTACAGATGATAAAATGTATAGACGGTATTTATATTTAAGTATTTATATATATTATTTTTTTTACAAAAGATTCACTGAAAATTCAAATTAATGATAATGCCCCGTATATTTTTCATCACTTCCAACTTTGATTTCACGAAAAAAACCGCATTTAAAATGAATAATTTGACAATATTATAACAATATATGAATTTGATACATGATGCCGAAATGTTGTACGTTGAGCACTACGGGATGAACCTCGTTTTATCTAATGTGTCTTACCTCAGACCACTAAATGGTCTGAGGTCTTACTATAGATCCTACACGATTCGTGCAGGGTTTATGGACTAACGCGTACAGTTCCCATCAGCTCTCACAGTGAAATAGTGTGCTCCAAAAGTATTTGAACTAACACCAAGTGTTGTATTTTAGCACTAATTAAATTGTGCCAAATGGATTGCAAAAAGTCGAAGAAAACAAATAACATAGGTGTGAATTGAATTAGGTGGACTGTTCAGACTTGGGAGACCATAACCTTGTCGAATTCAAGAATCAATGATCACCAGATACTCTCTTATTAAATCATCACTTGGGTACGTTAAACTTGATTTGGTAGTTCATTCTGAGTTATGTCTGAGGTATGACAAGTAACCAGTTGAATACAATATAGTAATAACTTATCAAGCAGCTACCACGCCCTCACACTCATAATGAAATGATTTTACTCAAGTCAATACTATATCATATAAATTTCTTGATATATGTTTATTTAATATAAAATGTAAGTGTCAATAAAGAATACTAATCTTTCAATGAGTAAAACTTGTTAGCTGTTACTTGAGCCATCCATATCACGACCCTCTGGAAATCTTACAGAAGTTTTTGATGAATCACCAGAACTGAATCTCGTTCGAGACTGGGAGGAATAGTTCGAATCCTCGGTTGTGCGACTCGTGCTAGAGTTTGATCTCACCCTCTTCTGTGAGTTTGAACGTCGGTGATTATTTAAATGCGGACGTGTTTGTGGTGGGGGTATGGTAGGGAGTGTAACAGGAAGGCTTTTTCCACTTGCTTGTCCAGTAGAGCAATCACTTGATCCACTGTGTACACTTAATTTTTCAGATAGTGAACTGTCAGATAAATTCCCGTTCACTTTTTCTAGTGGCATCCCTACTCTTGGAGGTAGAGACCTAGGAGACACTCCTATGCCTGGTCCTATTGTTGACGGAACACGAACAGGTGGTTGTTGGTCTTTTGCATCTTCGCCGTCTGGGGGCGCTCTCACAGCTCCCAAACGAATGTTTTCCAGGTACGATGAACGCATGGGTTGATTATTGATTCCACGTAGAACTTCATAATCAAAGGCAGTGAACGAATTGATGCTGTCTGAATTGCTAGAAATTGAACTACTCCTGTTTGATATCACAGGTCGTCGCTGGTTGTTCGCAACAACTGGAAATAAAGCGTCATGAATATTTGACACAGTTTCTCGATCTCTATTCAAGTTTGTCATTCTCTCGTCCCCGTTATCCGTATTTATATTGGTATTTGCAACTGGTGTGAGGTACCTCACATTGTTTTTCTTTTGACAAGGTAATTGGGATTTCTTGGCCATAGTCGATGTGCCCTCAACGTTACCAACGTGTGATTCTTCATCGCTTGGACTTTTGATAAGAGCACGTTCAAGTTTGTGTCTCTTCCTCTCTTTTCTAAACTTCTGAACTGACGTGAAAGATATTTTTATCATCCACAAATTCAGAATAAGAAAAAATATACAGCTTAAAAAATAAAATGATATAACAATATAATTCATTGAAAATGGGTTTCCATATACAATAGACACAACCAAAAACGCTAATGGTAGAATTCCTCGTAGAAGTAACGTTGTTACGCAGCCACAGTACAAATTGGTCCCGTAAGTAAGACTGTACTTCTCGACTTGCATTTCTTTAAAAAAATGTGAAAACCCGAAGAAAATAACGTTTCCTTCGAACAGCAAACCGACAAGACTGTTCAATCCATTCTGTTCAAAGAACACAAAGACGGACAGAACCAGAACGGTGACTATGTGGTGTAGTGCATTAATTTTGAATGAAGGGAAGTGTTCTCGAAGATAGAAGTCCTGCGCGAGTTTGTATGCATAATGACCAATGTCGACGGCTACAGCCATTTGTACAGACGACGGCATCTCCATGAAAGGGTTGTAAATAATTCCGGAGATGGCTAGGGCAATGACTGCCAAAATCGTTAGCACCAAACTTGACAGCTGGTCGACCAAACTGCATAGAAGAAGAAATAAAACAGATTAATGTTATCCCCAATCAGACAGTATAAATTGTCATTAATGTTATCCGCAATCGGACAGTATAAATTATCGTTGTATACTCTCTACATGTATTTTTTGACATCATTATTACAATTAAAGTTAACTACAGTCTATGGGTGTTTGTGATTGCACTTATAAAGCTATAGTTTTAACAATAATTTCATAGTCATTATTCTAGGATATATTATATCATCGTGGTTTTTTGTCTCTGTCTTTGTTTCATTCTGTCTTATAGGGTATGGAATATATGTGTTTGTGGTAATCATTCATCAGTGATTCTCAGTCCTGTATCCAGTGTTTTCTCTGTTGTCATTTTGTATGTGGTTAATGTTTGGATAAACAATACATAGTATGTGTTGTTTCTTCCTTTTCATGCCTCCTTCAAACACTCCACCCGGCTGGATTTTCACACCAACGTATGACGTGTGTACATGTCTAAGCAACTATAGCGCCACCATGTGATCATCCAACCTGATTAAAATCTGACAAAATCGAAAACAAACTACGTTAACCACAGGAAGAAGGAAATGAAGCAATCGCACCGTATTCTCACATCAGATTTTAATCAGATTGGTGATCATCTAAAACACATAATAATCGTATTGTATCATTACCCAGAGTACTCTACTATTTATACCGTTTTCGCAAACACGTTGTGGGTTTGTAGCGATCAGTTTCTCTTATGAGTGCTGTATGCAGTATATTTCAGACTGCGCCTCCATATTTTCGAAAGGAACGCAAAATATAAGTGATATATACATGAGTATTACATCACAAAAATAAATATGTAAAAGTCGCATCATAAATCCTCGTTATTATATTTACTATTTTCTATACAATTGACTGACAGTTGCCAACAAAGTGTAAGTGCCTTGCTTCAATGTAACTTATATTCATACCAATACTAGGTAACATCTGCTCTCTGATTGCATTGTTCTGATCAACATCTAAGCTTCCAACATCCGCGATACTGTCGCGTAACGCACGGGAATATTAAGGGGCTCAACTGGGACTACGTGTATCATTATTTATTTGCAAGTCCTGCCTTCGAACTTACCAACTTGAATGGGTTTAGAGTATGTACAAATAGGTCATTCCAGAGTCACGAATTCCAATATGTCCAAAGTGATATCTTTAACTGTGTGGGTATGTCACGACATCTAATACCGGTTTATTGATAAAACATTGAGCCGGAACTAGACACCAACATCGTGAAATATAGTACAGCTACATATATAAATTGGCACTGATATACACCAAGTTACGTGCATACGAATAGTATATAACTATGACCTACACATTCTCGTTCAAGCTATTTTTTCCACGCATTCCAAAAATGTCCATGTAATGCATATACGAGGAAACTCAAAGAACTTCCGCATCATTTTCCAAAGCCCAACTAAATCCAAAGTAACTGACAATATTACATGCACACTTTTGTCTTTCAGAATGTGTATATCTCGTCAACGTTGTCGCAGTAAACGAACAATACTCTCTTTTGTTTCAAAGTGATATTGATTTGCACTTCATTTGACGATGGTGTGACATGTAGCCAAAATCTGTGAATAGCTCAGGTTGGTTGGCTTGACAAGTGTCGGCATGACAGACCGATAATTGTAACTTACTATTGAGGTCAAGAGTGCTTCACACCTGTAGCCCAAACAAATACTAGTACTTCGCTTAGTGTTATTCTGAAGAAGTGTAGGCGTAACATAATGATATTGGGAAGAAAGTCCTTCACAAGAAGTCATTGAAAAGTGCAAGATCCGTGATTTTAGACCTGCTATCTTTCGTTTACGTCACAAGCCGGCACATGTCTCAGTAATGAGATCGTTTGTTCTGATAAACGAACACACCTTCTGAAGTTTTCCCATCGCGGTACGATGTCCAAGAATTGCATTTTGGTAATTCCATCTCGCCTACGCTCGAGGAAATCAGATGATGAAGTATGGTTATTGTTACAGGAAATATCTGTGTCATGGGAAAAGAGTGATGAAATGTGTATTATTGTGTAGCAACTCGTACTGGATATGTATAGCTGATTGACGGGTTATTAGTACTACACGGTGTGTGAAGCGAAGTGTTTACTGTAAGAACCCATCGTTTTGTTTGCAATATTTTTTCATATTATATTTGCAGTTAAATTGATTTTGTTTCTTAAAACCATCATTCAGTGACAGTGGGCTTCTTTACTTTTATACTAACACCATAATTTACCAAGTACCTCCTCCCTTTAAAATACTTCTATACGTATTGCAGCATTGCTAACGTTTCATCCAATCCATTAACATCCACACACCTAAGGGGGTGAGAATCTACAAGGAAGAGATAAATCGTGAGAGGGGGTTCACAGCACCAAGTAAGTGTTAGACATACGATAGATCAAATGGATTTACTTTGTCACAATGTCTAACCAAGCCCTAATGTCCACACGTTGTTCAACCCATTAGCAAATATTTTGTATTATTCCATTTCTCTGTTCTTTGTGCGGTGGCCTTAGGAACGTCATCTGTTGATAGATACGTTATCAAACATGAGCCGGAAGTCGTGTTACCGCAGTAGTGATAAACTGATTATAGATTGATCTAATCGATTATTCAGACATCGATATGACCATCTCAAGATTTCTTTAACTACTTAAATAAACGTGACAGACTACCACTTGTTCCGTGTCACTGAAAGGAAGTGGTACTGCATGTCCCCCATAGGTTGTCATACCAGGAATGAGCGTACTACCTTTTGTTGTACGAAAACTCACGAGGTGACCTGGAAATAGCTAGCGTTACACAGAAATATGTCCCTCGTAGGTTGTCATACCAGGAACCGGAGTTAGTACCTTTTATTTAATAGTGCGCAGTAGAGTCACAGGTGTGGCATTTCAACCAACTGAATTTAACTGTATTTGAAACTACGTACGTGTTGAATACCAATACAAATGATTTACTTGCTACGCACGCCCACGAATACTTTCGGTGGTGAAGCATGGTCACACACCAAAATCAGTAATTGAAACTTGTTCGATTCTCGTTAAAATATGGCTCATATCGACTCGTGCGGGATGTCCCCAATTGGGCTTTAATATTGTCTTTTGTATTACGTGTTCACGTTTTTGGTTTTGGTTGGTCAAGCCGATCACTCTCGGAACAACAAAATCGAAAACAAACGACGATAAACAATAAAATAGAAGTAAACTTTGATATAGACATTTTCATTAGATTTTAATCAGACTGGCGTTGTCCTCTGTAAATGTATACATTTCCAACTACAGTCACCGGCCTAACATACTGATGTAGCCTGTCTATCTATAATATAAAACATAAACTGATGTGGACTTGGTATAGACTTGACAGATATCCTACGTGCCAAATGATGTGTAGACTTTAATAGTCAAACCCAGGGAACAGTAATATAATTTCTTGCAAGCTGCAAGCTACGGGAAAATAAGGGAGAGTCCCTTATTATTGTGTGACACAAGACAACGTGTTTCACTATCATTATTTGGTCTTTCTCTGTCAAATCAATATTCGACAATTTACTCGGTAACGTTTCTAGTAACTTGAAACGAAGGAAAGGTGTATGTGCAAAGAGTATATTATTATGGTCTATACAGACCACTTTATTTATCGACTTTGATCATTGTGTGTCTCGCCTATCAATTAAAGGTCGTTTTGTATGAAAAGTATGTTGAAGAATATATCTATCCGGGTGTCACTGGAAAAACTTCTTAAAGTCTTTCTTAAAGTTCAAACTTTTTATTCATTGTCAAAAACCTTTGCGAAAATTGCAGACAAGATTTCAAGCTGCCAAATAGACTGTCGCTTTTCGTAATGTGACACTGTTGTATCACATTATTAACACTAGAAATACTCGTTTCCATAGACACTAACTATATCGCATTTACATGTTCTATCGCATTAACTGTTCAATGCTCGTCAAACACGGAACTACAAGGTGTATTCACGCGGATACGATACAGGATATGATTGGTGACAGGCTGATGACGATGGATAACTTAGAAATGATACCTTGAATACATTAATCGAGATGTATGTGAGGGAATATAATAGGCTTTTTGGGAGAGAAATTACATTTGGCAAATTTCCAGATTTAAGATTGAGTAGTATTTTAGAAAATCCCCTTCAGACACCCACAATTGCAAGCGAATGGCGCGTTGGATAAACAGTTCTATTAACATAATGTCTTCTCACTTCAGATCACGTCATGTGAAATTCAATACATTTTCAGGGACTGTCCCCCTACGTAACAAAAATCCTTAAAATATTCATGAAATCGGAACTAAATAGCGCGAATTATTACTTATAGTAGTTTTGGGTTACTTTATATATTTTGCTATTACTTGCCTTTATATTTACAAGTGAACTCAACGACCAGTCTTATTGCATTAGTTTTATTAAAGTAACTTTTTATTTTACAAAATGCACTTCAGAGTTACTTCATTTTCTCAATTTATTTTTGTTTATAAAATGTGTGTAGCCCACCAAATACTGAGCCCCCATATGCGGTGAGTGTACATGCTGCCTTGATAGCCATATCGTGAATGAAGACACTTTAAGTGTCACAGTCTGTGTCTCTCTGTTCTTTTTCCTGCTTCATAAACATGCTACTCGGTGCACAGATAAAAGATTGACTTTGTAAAAATCCACACTCTTCTTCTCGGAGTCACTGCTCAAGTTAACACAATTCCTTGGTTGAAGAGAATACCACGACTTGCGCCACCACACAGCATAACTATGTACATGTATACATATACTCGATACCCAGCTGAATTGAAGGCTGTACACTGTACATGGATTCAAACTTTTGTCTTTAGTTATGTAAAGTGTATACATGTCACTCTGCAACGACATCGGTATAAATTCATTTAATCCTAAACATATAGTTTCTTCCAGGTCTCACGTTAAATTGATTCCAATATTTATTCAAACGTTTCTTTTTATAAACCTCAGACCACCAAGCCATTTCCTCTATCGCTCAATGTATTTAATTTTTGTGGTCTGAGTATAAACGAAACATGCCCGTAGCAAGGTCGATGGTCACGTCTTCAGCGGTTGTTGATAATAATAATAATACTGGTTTATTTAATAATATGGGCCTCCGGCCCCAGATATATACACAGTATAATAAATAAATTCAGTTACACAACTAGTTCACAGTGCCAGTGTAATACATACAGTGATAAACAAGGCTGTCTTTGTAAAGCTCCAAAGCACACATTCGCTGAATTATAAATGGTAAATGTTATGGAGAGTTTACAGTTTGTCTTTTACTTTAAATGCATGAAACAAAAATAAAGCTAGATTTCTAGTGGTATTGTCATCCTTAGATGCCATCAACTGATTAAAATGGTAAAGTGAAGGTGATCTGTATGATGCAGGTTGTAAATATCTTTTTCTTAGATTATCCCACGCTGGACACGGTTGTTGATGGATGTATGGGTGGGTGTGCTTATGGTACCACATATTATGCAAACTTTCATCGTCGTGTGTTGGAAATACTTTATTCTCTTCATATATTCACCCGAATACAATCTCTAGTGGAGTCTGTTTGAAGTTTACTCGGACAAGTTTTGAAGTACAAAAAGGATAAATTTTACGACTCCAGTTTGCATCGGTTTAATTGACAAGTGTTATGCAGACCATTTTTTCAATACAGAACAAGGGTGCCACACCTTGTATTGATACTGCCTATTAAACATACAGTGACTTGTAAGTATTTCGTCTTTAGGTAAACCCCTGAGATCTACTTCACTGTCGTAAAAAACGATGATTTCACATGAATAAGAACTGGGTTGAGAACTTGCGGCAGGCAATATGAATATGAGCTCGAATATAACGTTAAATTTATATATTTCTATCCAATATGGTTACACGATATCTTTACTTTTTGTCGTCCTGGTATGCTGGGATGGGCGACTCATTTCGAAACCTACAAATATCATATGACATACAAATGTATTTCTTTTTTTAATCTTTCAAGTACAGAAAAGTGCCTGACTAATCGGAAACCCCGCGGTTATCAGAGTCCTGTAGACATGGCTGTCTCACTGTATCACATTGTTAGCCACGCGTATTTTCTGTAGTTGCTTCCTCGTACGGATAAACACTATCACAGTTAGCTTAATCTGTTGTAACACTCGGGAAAAAGCAGGGAAAGACCTTGAATTTGATTTTACACGCATGTGCTGTTTTGTCCATATTCCCTGCACGATTCCATTTCTATCATTTCCATTCATAAATGGGAAAAATACACCAAAGCAAGTTGGATATGTCGTCATGTGGTAAAACATCCCCACTAAACGAATGGTTTCGACCTAGACGAACTTCTGTTCTGTCAATATTGGCTGCTATTTCTAGATTATTTGATGTATATCATATGATAATATACGCGGAAATAAATGGCGATACTTTGACGACACGTTTCTTTGTCTAGCGATGTCTCAAAATGATTTTTTTCTTAAAAACGACGCGATGTTCAGCTTCAAAACGCCGAATGTCTTCGTCACTGAGTACATGGGTGTGTAACAAAATAGACACATTTCCTAGAAATGTGAACATATCTGACTAACACAAGTTACAGTGTATGCATGCATGCATATATGTACGAAACTACATAGATGTGTAACGTAACCACAATATCAGTATACATTTATATAAAGCTAACGTGTAGATTATATATGGCATGGACCTATTAAAACACGTGTTTAGATTTGCTACTTACAATTTGCCGAGAATCCACGGTTTTTCGTCGTGTAAATTCAACAGCTGCTGTGAGCAAGCGAAGCGCTCTTTGTTCCTCTGCAATACTATGATCACAATTCGTGGCAGGAAATAAAACGTTGCTACAGACAAATTGATACTGACTGAAATAGCAAGCAGCTTTTCTGCTGTCGACATCTCGCAGCGACCGAAGGCCCATGTCAACAGTAGGCCGGAACGTTCACTAGTGATTTGCCATTTTCAAAAAAAGTGTGAATGTGTTGTTTTGCTGGTGACGTGACGTTTTGTTGGGTTTCTGCAGGGGAATCCCCTGTGCCGCGGATGACGTCACAGTGAATGGTAAGCCATAATGATATGTTAGTGGAACGACATAGCAGCTGGTTTTGTATGATTGCATGTGTGTACTGGTGCAAAATCTAGTCGCATTAATATACGAAACAACAAATAAATATGGAAACAATCTTACTTTCTGCCATACATACACACACTTGTTTGTTTGTTTGTTTGTTTGTTTGTTTGTTTGTTTGTTTTTTAAAAAAAAACAGAGAACAAAGCAATGGAAATGTGACGATTGGTCAAAGCAGTCCCTGTATACGACTAATCCCTAAGCATTGAATATCAAAGACGATATGTGGGCTAACATTTTTTCACTCTGATTAAAACAATGTCTTGTGAACTTTCAAATCACCTTCAGTCTCTGTCAATTTAGTGTTGATTGCCAAGGGAAATAAAAAAATATGAAGGCCACTGGATTCAATGACAAATTGATTGAACTGATTTCTCGATTACAATTGATGTATTATCACATGCACGTGTATTCACAAACTTTGCAATTAGCATACAGTGTCATGTACATTTTGATATATATATATATATATAATATATATTATTGTGTATATAATTCGCTCTACTACCCGTATTGAGCACTTTTATGTGGTTTTATCTACATCCAGTCAATTATATATATATATATATATATATATATATATATATATATATATACATTTTGTGTGTGTGTATATATATATATATATATATATATATATATATATATATATATATATATATATAGTGCGATATATATTTCAGTCACCATATATATGTATATATATATAGTTATATAGTTATAGTTACAGTAAGTTATATATAGTTATATATTATGAAAAGTTTTATTCATTTTCTGTCATCATTATCGACACTGATTACTGATCTTTACTAGACATTGTCCTATCATGGTGTTAAACTTAGCCTAGTATTTAAAGACACGGTTACAGAAATTATGTTATTTCTCATTATAATGATTGTATCACACGTTTTTGGGTGGTTTTTTAAAGCCAGAATTGAAATACTTCTTTTTGTGTTCCTTGGTCGATGTGCATTCATCTGTCCTTCGTCCCTTCCCCACGCCATATATTTGTTCTGTCAGTCACCCATTCCTTGCCCTTTACTATCCACTGAATACAAAGTTACAGGCTTACATCATTATGTATTGAACAGTGAATGTGAACGTTAATAGCCATACAAATGATCAATATACTACTACTACTACTACTACGTATTGTTTGTCGGTTATTGATTAATCTAACATGCTTTAATTTTAAATGTCAGTTTCAAATAGCATTGAACATTTTGAAGAGGGAATTATTGTTTTACGTAGATATCAGAAAGCTAGAAGAGAAGACGATATTTGTACGCATAATGGTAATATAATATAATAGCGTTTGTTCATATCGAGTGTAGAGCTGTACAACTTTTCACTGAGAATCTGTCTATATAATATATCGTCACCAAACTATGTATATCTTTTATAAACCGTAAATTTCAAAGGAACTGGACCCCTCTTCTACAGTGAGTCAACAGTTACTGTCAAACTAGCTTCAGTAGGTATTATATCATTTAATTACAGAATCATAGTTTCGCGCATATAGAACAAACTTAAACAAATTTATGAAATACCAGACAGACAGACAGACAGACAGACAGACAGCAGGACAAAGACAAGACTGCATATACATACTCTCTCAGTAAATTTGTCCCGCTGAATCAATAAAATATGGCATGATGAACATTATTCTTGCAAATTAATACATTCTAAATTAATATGTTGTTTTGAAATCTGAAATCGTCAAAGCTTCACAATAAATTACGGCTAGGCGGAACTCTGGGGGTCTATATATATTCTAAGCGTCAGTCAAGAAGTGACGTCATTTTATCACGTGCATACTTGGCAGGCAGATTATACAACAAGAGGAACCATTCTGATGAAGACAAAGGGGGAATTTTCAATCACATTTTCGTTTACTAACTTTCCATGGCTCAGTGTCGTAATTGTAATATCAATGACTTGGGATTACTTGATTTATCCATCGCATTATATATCTATATATAATATTTCATTACTAATAGGCATGCATGTATTTTTATTGATTGTCAGTTTCATATATGCTCTAATCCCGGATGGGTTTGGTCGTGTTAAGTGTTAATATTTTTGTCTGATATTAACAAAGTGTTTGTTAGAATCGTACATTTCTATCAAAATACAAAATTCAGTGTTTCTACTTTGTTTCATATGATGAAGTCTACCCGAACTTTTGTCGATTTCCCTGTTTGCTAAATTGGTTCCTGATTGGTGTTCCTCTGGTTCCTGATCGGTGTTCCTCTGGTTCCTGATTGGTGTTCCTCTGGTTCCTGATTGGTGTTCCTCTGGTTCCTGACTGGTGTTCTTCTGGTTCCTGATTGGCGTTCCTCTGGTTCCTGATTGGCGTTCCTCTGGTTCCTGATTGGTGTTCCTCTGGTTCCTGATTGGTGTAATATTGGTCATTCATCTATCTGTTATATAGCAATTCATGAATATTTTACGTTCATTTCACTGCTTTAAGAATAAAACAAAACTTGACAGCAATGGGTCCACAATAGAATTATACTTTGTACTTTTTATGTAAAGAAAACTGCTAGTCTGTAAGATACGATATTCGTACCACTCTATTAGTTAATATCTTTAGAAAGCTGATCGGGCTGATAACACAGCATATCCTAAAGTCTAGAAATAGTCAGGCTAGCTGCCTAAATGATTTTGGATATCTTCTCCATCGATGTATGCTTATGTGATTATGTGAACACTACTATTGCCACATGCACACTGTACTACTACAAATAATATTTTGTTCAAATTGTTTCTGTGACATCAAATCAATTCAACATTCATCATTTTTAACTAATGAATGTTTTAAATGTAACTCAAGTGTAACATTTCATCATGTCATCCTAGTATGTATAATGAGGTAGAAATACATGTAAAAACGAAAATATCTATTGAAAATCACGAGATTTAGAAATTTGACCGATGGAGAAGTCACTGTCCAGTCGATCTCCGCGTAGTGTTTGGCAGTGTAGGGCCTATGGTTATAGAGCCTAGATAGTTTATATAAAACTTGTACACAACATGCCATTCTTTGTCTTAAATCTTTGTCTTTGACGAGATAGTCATAACGCTAATTCTCTACATTAGTAGACAGTCACTATGGCAAACGTATTACTTTACTCACTGTGCGTATGTAGATAATCTTTGACTTCCTTTATATGCAACATTTTGTGAAACTGTGAACTCTGAATGTTGATATTGTGAAAAATAATATTTGTTATCTTTCATTTTTTAACGTTAAATATACACCATGTAGATTTCTTACTGCTAGACCTTCAAAACAAATTGT